>NC_073306.1:144754799-145068966 GCF_027595985.1 Sorex araneus
GGCGAGCGCCCTCCTACAGGTCTATTCTAAGGACACGAGGTGGGGGTGGGAACGACACAACAACACAATTAAACTGGGCACAGGGCCAGGCCCATCCGAGCCTGTCACCTCTCAGACCCCTCAGCCTGCCCAAGGTGGACCGTCTACCCCTTGCATGGGCATCTTAAATTGGCAATCACCAGACGGTCCCCGATGTCCCTTCCCAGACTCTGGGTTGGGCACCTCAGTTGACTTCAAAGCCCTCCGGAGCCCCCAAGCCTGACCCCCACTGCGCTGTACCCCAGATTCCCCGGAACCCAGCTCCCAGGCCCGCTAAAGCCCTGGTGCGCTGTGGCCCCCTGTTGCAGGACCCGAATACACCGCAGAAGGGAGGCGGAGCATCCAGCCCACCTTGGGCCACCCATGCGGGATTCAGAAAGCCGGAGGCAGTTTGGAAACCCGGCATCAGAGGTAAAGGTCAGACCATCACGGATGGGATCTGTCACCGCCAGCCTTGGCATCCCAGGCCGAGCACACACACACACACACACACACACACACACACACACACACGGGTGCACGTATGTGCACAATACACAGGTGAACACATGCATATATACACACACACATAGAGGCAGACACATAGATGCACCCACATGCAGGTGAGCACAGGTACATGTGCACACGCACACAGACACTGGTCCCACAAGCAGAAACCTCAGTGTCCTGTGCTCCCCAGACCTCGGTCTGGCAGCTCATCCCCGATGGATAAGGTTTGACTCCACACCCCCACGGGCACTACTGCAGGCGGACTGGGTCAGGAGCGCCCCCAGCGTGCCCGCAGCAGCAGGACCCGGCCCGACAGGCCCCCGGGCAAGCCCAGGCACCCGCGGCGCTTCTCGCGCTGGGCCGACGCCGCGGGCTCTGCTCGGAGTTTCAGGGCGGGACCGGGAAGAGCACTTGGGCGCAGCGACAAGGAACGGAACCTGGGGGCCCAGCGGGAGCGGCCCGGCCGCCGACGGCTGCCCCGGTGGGCGCGAGCTCGGCGGCCTCAGCCCCCGCCCGCGCCCGCCCGCCGCCGGCTTACCCGAGGAGCAGGCGCCCTTGTGCAGCTGGCGCACGGGCGGCCGCGAGAGCAGCAGGGCGCGGCGGCTGGCGGCCAGCAGCGCGCACAGGGTGGTGTAGGTGCTGCCGTCGTTCCCGCACACCGGCTGCGCCCAGCGGCAGCGGCACGCGCCGCGCCGGCACTCCAGGCTCTCCCCGCACGGCGGGTCGAAGGGGCGGCCGCAGGCCTCGCCCTCGGTGGCCGCGCACACCAGGCAGCACTTGCAGCGGTCCGGGGTGTAGCCGCCGGGGCAGCGCGGGCTCGGGCACCGCGACACGTCGCAGCGCGCCGGGCACTGCGCCGCCGGGGGCTCCTGGGCCAGCGCCAGCGCGGCCAGCGCGGCCAGCAGCAGCGCGCGCGCCGGCATGGCGGCCCGGCGGGGGCGGCGCGGGCGCGGGCGGCGGGGACGTCGGGGCGGCGCGGAGGCCGCGCGCTGGCCCTGCCGCGGACCACGGGCGACCCGGGGGGCGGGGGGCGCGCGGCGGGACGGACGCCGCGACCCGGGGGGCGGGGGGCGCGCGGCCGGGCAGACGCCGCGGCTCGCGGGGCGGGGGGGCGCGCGGCCGGGCAGACGCCGCGACTCGCGGGGCGGGGGGCGCACGGCCGGGCAGACGCCGCGACTCGGGGGGCTCCGCGCGCGCGGCCGGGCAGGCTCGCGGGTCCCGAGGCCGAAGCTGTGCGGGCCGCTGGCCCCTCCGCGCCCCTTAAAGGCGCCGCCCGCCGGCCCCGCCCCCCGGCCGCCCCCGCCCGCCCTTTCTGGCCGCGACCCACCGGCCCCGCCGCCTGCTCTCCGACAGCCGACAGCCGCTGGCCCGGCCCGCGCTGGCCCCCGAGGGCGCGTCCCGGGCCCGCGGGCCCCCAGCACCTGAACTCACCCCCACCCGCCCACACAAGGCCAGACCCCCTCCCTGCGGGTCCCCGCCCCCAGGTGCCAATCACAGCGCAAACCTACGCAGATGTGGACAGCTGCAATCCGCCTTCGCTGCCCGCAGGTCAGGGTGGGTCTCAGCGGTGGGCCGCGGGCCCACCTGTGCCCCCAGCCGGCCCCCAGCAGCGGGCGCGCTGGCTGGGCGGGACCCCAGGGACCGGAAGCCCGGACGCGGGGGCCCGCGGCGCGGGGACAGGGCATGCAGGCGGGGAGGACGAGGCCAGGGCACCCGTGCCCGGTCGAAGGACCACAGGGAAACGGGGTGAGAGGGGGCCGGCCCTGGCACGAGGCGTTTCCGCTTGGAGACCTCGGAGAAAGGGTGCCCTGTACGTCCAGGCTGGGCCGCCCCACTGTCCGCCGGCGGGGTTGAGGGTCATGGCATGTCCACCCAGGGCGGGCTCTCTGGGGGCACAGAATGCGGGAGACCTGGACAGGGCCAGGAGCCGGTTCCTCTCCCCGCTCCCCCCACGCCCCCTGCAGACGGGGCGTCTCGGGCGGGTCTGCAGTGCCCTCTACAGGCCACTGGTGACACTACAGCTCCTGGCCCCGCCCTCCGTCGCCCACCACCACCAGGGGCTCTCTGTCCACGTCAGGATCTTTGACAGGCTGGGGCCACTTCCCTGCTCTGACCTTCACAGCTGCCCGCAAAGGGCACGTGCTTAGAAGGGGAAACTGAGGTCCAGGAGAGGCCTGTGGCAACTTGGGCTGAAAGGGACCGCGGCCCTGCTGCCCACCCCATCCTACCTCAGTCTTAGCCCAGAGCCCCCCCCCCCGCGGGTGGGTCATCCTGGGGTCCCTGAGATCCCTAAGTCTCCAGACACGCCCAAGAGGCGGCATGAGGTCCGCCCGGGTGGGGTTCCGCGGGGCTGGGGCTGGCTAGTGGACTCCGTACAAAGTGAGCGATTTCGGGTCTGATCAACAAGACCCAGATGGGTCAGAGTGAACACGGCCCGCCCCTTGCCCACTGCCCAGCCCTGCAGGTGTGTTCTGAAGCCTCAGTTCCCCCTCCTGGCCCACCCCGGCCCGCCACGGCCGCAGGGTGCTGGCTTCACAGCTGTGTTCCACGGACACACTAGGGCCCTGTGGCAGGCACATCCCCTTGGGGTCAGCAGTTCTGGGACTCTGCCCTGTACCTTGCCGGCTCCCTGGGACTCCCCCATGTGTCTGGGACCCCAAGTCCCCCCACCAAGTCTGCAGGCAGCAGCTTGTGTGTGTGTGTGTGTGTGTGTGTGTGTGTGTGTGCGTGCGTGGGAGAGGTCTCCCGGGAGCAACGGCCTTCTGGGGCAAGTGCATGGGGCTCAGGACTGCACCCCCAAGTGGGTCCTGCTGCCCAAAGTGACCTTGTTTGGGATTCCAGGTGGGGAGCGATCACTGGCCACGCTTACCCCACTGGACAGGACAGAGGAATGGGTGCTGGCCTCCAGGGGTCTCCCGACAGGCCCAGGACCACCGGCCCTGGACCGCTGGGGGACCTGGCCCCACTCGGTCCCTCTGCTCTGCTCTGGCCGGGGTTGTCGACAGATGAAATCACAGCTTATGTCACTCGGGGCCCTCTCGACAGTCATGTCTGGCCACACCTTGGCCTGCGATAAGTCTGCTCGGCACACATGAGCATGACTCAGGCCCTGTGCAGGGTTGGGGTGCACTCCATCCCCCCGTGACGTCACACTGGGAGGAATCACCCAGGAAGCACCTGCCTTCCCACCTGTAGCCCCCTGCCCTTCCTGACTCCTGCCCCCCAGGGACCCGCCTCCAGGGGAGACACAGCAGCTAACACTCAGGAAAGCCACACCCTGTGAAGCCACTGCTGCTGGAACCCCTACTGTAAAGAGGAAGAGCTCAAGGCTCAGAGAGGGTGAGTACCAGCCAAAGGTCACACTGCCTACGGGGCAGACCTGCACCCAGCTTCAGGCGCCCACAGGTCCACCCAGCCTAGTGATTCGGGGGTCCAGTACTGAGGGCCCTTCCCATGCGGGTGATGACACCGAGAGCTCTGACTATTGAAGACGGGTGTGGGGCTAGGGAGGCGGCTCCTCTCAGGGGCCTGTGGGTTGAGCAGGGGTGTGGGCCTGTCGTCCTCGGCTTTGTCTGGCTCCATGGAGACAAGGGCAGCCGAAGGCGCGGGGTGCAGGGGTGAGGTTCCAAAATGATGTCTCAGACTCAAGTCATTTGGGGGCAGTTGTGGGGTCCCCCCTGCGGGCATCATCCTGTTCCGCAGGGAGGACCCTTCGTGGGGCTAAGGAGGGGACGCAACCAAACGGAGAGACGCAGAGCCAGAAGGAGGAGGAGGAGAGAGAGAGAGTTTATTCACAGCAGTTACAATACTTATGCCTCTTGGTGGAAGGGGGCAGTATGCATGCTTGGACCCCCATAGGAACAATAGTAAAATGCAGATCAGGCATGGGCCTTGGGCAGATCAGGCATGGGCGTTGGCTAGTGAGAGAGGAATGGCGAACTGATAAGATCAGTAAGGTCAGCAGTGGTGACCTTGTTACAGGAATCCCAAGTAAGCCTCCGCTTGACTAGAGGATAAGAGCCGGGCTTGTAAAATGGCTCCCTACAGGCAGTGACAGGAAAAGTAACTCAAGGCTTGTCTGAGCTGTGGTCAGTGTTGGACCAAGGGGGGCCAGGCCAGCTGCTGCCCGACCCGGGCCCCCACAGGAGCCTTGCCGGGCAAGAGAAGCCGGCCACGTGGGGGTCTCCCCGGGCATGCCTGGGGAGCAGCGTCCACTGGAGGGCTCAGCCCACTCTGTGTTGCCTGCAGGCCGTGAGCTGCAGTGCCTGCAGCAGGGGACCAGGAGGGCCCCTCTCAGCGCCCCTGCTGTTGGGGACCAGAGTCCAGCATGCTGGGGCCCCCAGCCAGAGTGCTGCCCCAGGCAGGTCTCCCAGAAACCCCCCTGAAGGAGGCGCTTTATACCTGTTCATACTCATGTTAGGCTAAACCCATGTTTACGTCTGTGTTTGACTGACACCCTCAGTCATGTACAAGTCTGATCCTGCTAAGGGAGGTTGTAACTCTGATGTCTAATGGTTCTAATCAATAAGCAGCCAGCTGTGGGCAGTCGGGCTCCGTCCCAAGCTGTCAGCCCTCATCCTGTACTTTTCCAACCTTACTTCTGTCTTTCTCCTTACTCCTCATGGCCCCCTGCTCCAGGCCTTTCCCTCTGGGCTGGTCCCTGGCACTCGGCGTGGGCAGTACTCCCCAGGCTGGGTCCCCTTCCAGCCCTCGGGGCTGGGCTCACCGTCAGGGCAGCTCCCCGTAGTCGCCTTGCCCTGGCTGCCTCTGGAACCCACACCCCAGGGCCCGGGCCCCAGGCACAGCCCTCCACAGGTCCCACTGCTGCCTGGGGAGGGGGCCAGTGCCCACCAGCAGCTCTGCCATGTCCCACTGGGCCTGGCCCTCGGCTTCCTCTGGGTGGCAGGGGAAAGAACGAAGCTTCCTGCTGGTTTCCGAAGGAACAGGGGTGCGGAGGGCCCAGATCTCCCCACCGTGCCCACCCTGCAGAACCCCTTCTGAGTGACCCTTCCTGAGCCCGCTGTCCACGTGTGAGATGGGAGGGGATGGAGAGACAGGACAGTGGGGAGGGCTGACCTGGGTTCCAGTCCCACCACATATGGTCCCCAGAGCCTGCCAGAAATGACTCTTTTTTCTTTTTTTTTTTTTTGGTTTTTGGGTCACACTTGGCGATTCACAGGGGTTACTCCTGGCTCTGCACTCAGGAATCACTCCTGGCGGTGCTCGGGGGACCATATGGGATGCTGGGAATCGAACCCTCTGTTCGGCTGTGCTCAGGGGTAATTCCTGAGTGCAAAGCCAGGAGTAACCCCTGTGCATCGCCAGGTGTGACCCAAAAAGAAAAAAAAAAAAAAAGCAGGGTCCTGACAAAGGGACTGGATGGACCCAGGGCAAGCTGTGAGCTACCATGGCATTGAAAGGGAACAAGCTAAGCACAGTATAATAAGTTAAGAACATGGTCTGGGACAAAATCTGGCATGACCCCAAAAGAAGTAACTGAATAAGGACCCTGCTGGGGTCAGGAAAGACTAACCTGGCCCGAGGACTGTGGTCTGGGATATATAGCGAGATGTCCCCAGGAAAAGCCAGCCTTTACGCTTACTATATCTCTTACCTTGTTCATACAAAATGACTAGAAATATTATATGAAGTAAATTTACTATGAATTACTAGTAAATTTATGGGCTTATGGACTAGTAAGTAAATGGATGACTAGCTGAGGGAAGGAGAAAGAAATACACCGTGGGTGGAATCCCGCCCTTGAGCAGGTCTAGTCATCTGGAGTGCTGACCCCTCAGATGAGATTTTGTGCTTGAGTCAGTCTCCTGAGCAGACGCTTCCCCTCTGTTTGTTGTTACGGCAATGTTCAAGCCCACCTTTGTGTACCCCCTTCATGATTCCTGCATAAGTATGCTGAAGGGGAAAGACGGGAGAATGAGAGCGAGACTTTGGAGACTTTGGGACTTTGGGGACTAGAAGGAGGACTAGAGGACGACGATGACTGGACATAGAGGACGATGCGATGAGGAAGAAAATGTAACGAGGTGGAGAACTTTGAGTTCCACAAGGAGACTAGGATGAGGGAACTCTGATGACTGGGACTACGACCAAAGCTATGACTATGATTGTGCAGTAAGGGGAGGGATTGGGCTACCCAGGGGAGGAGAGAGAAATAAACTGTCCGCTCACCGAGCCTGGAGCTCAGGCCCAGTTTCTCTTTACCCCCGGTCCTTCGTCTGTCCTTCGTCGCCGTCATCTGGCCTGGGGAATGGTTCTTGGCCACCGAACACTCTCGTCCCCCACGCTTCTTTTATCGTTGTTGAAACACGCCCCTCTGTGGCCTGGGTGGCAATGCCCAGGGCCTGTGCTGGACACTGTACCCCTGGCAGGAGGCCTGGTTAGCCCTGGAGCTTTGGTGGGGAGCACCGGGTGTACCCCCAGGAGCACTGGCCATGTACTGCCATGGGGCCGAGTGGGTGCCCGGCCCCGCTCTGGCCCTCCCCTTGCGGTAAATTCCCCTGTCCCATGCTGCCTGGACCTTCAACCTCCTGGCCCAGGTGTCCCTCCTATAATAAGCATTCCCTTTGGTCTCTGTCTCAGACACGAGGGTCTGTGCGACCCCCTTGCCCCTGCCAACTCATCTCTTCCCTCTCTTGCCAGCCTGGGGCCTCTCCCGGCGTCCCTCCAGGGTCCGTGACCCCGCTCCTCAGTGCTTTCTTAGCCCCAGAATGTTTCCAGCATCCATTGCACATGCCGGGGCACTGCAACTAGCGTGTGGACGAGACAAGGGCCCGTGGCGGACACACAGGCCTGTGTGAGTGAGAGCCACAGGGAAGGGCTGCGCCATGGAGACCCATCCCTGATGGAGACCTGCGCCTGCACACACCGAGGCGCCAAGCTCAGCATCTTGGATCACAGGTTTCACAGCCGTGACACACTCAGGCACACGCTGTGCTCCTCATCGCAGTGCTCGGGGCATTTCCGGCTCCTGCCAACGACTCCTGTGCCCGGAGCTGAGGCTCCTGGGCCTGGCCCTGGAGCAGGACCCCACGCCCCTGGGTCATGGCCTCTGGGTGATCCAGACCGGAGGGGCTCAGTGTCTGTCCTGGGTCAGTGTCGGACGGTCCTCAGCCCAGCCACATCCAGCCACAGTGACTGACCACATTTAATTCATGACGGACTTTAGGTTGTCTTTTTGGGCCAGGGAATGTGGAAAACCAAACACCCATGTCTGTTTGTGGGAACCCCAGCTGAGGCGAGAGATGGGGACAGCGGGACGGCGGCCACCCACAGCCAGAGGGTGGAGCTCTGCGGAGGGCCAGAGGGGGATGGACAGCTGGGGCCGGGCGGAGCGGAGCCAGAGCTGGCCTCAGTCAGGGTCGCAGAGCCTTGGAGAGGAGTCCGGCTGGGGGCAAGGGTCAGGGTGCGGGCTGGAGAGGGGGCAGCCAGGGTCAGCAGAGGCTGAGGTGGTGTAGTGGGAGAGCACCCATGGGTGCTCAGAGAGATGCCCCCTCCCCGGGCTGAGTGCCCAGCCCCTGGCAGCACATCGGTGACTCCCCTGGCCACAGATAAGAAGCCCTTGAATCACTGCGGGCCCCTGAGCTGGAGGAAGCGGAGCGGGCCCCTCGGCCCCCTCGTTTCCTTACGCGGGCAGGAAGCTGCAGCCACGCAGCCGCCGGAGGCCCCCTCCCCCTGCCCAGGCTTTCTGCCGATGCGGCATTTCTGGGCCCTGGCGGCAGCCCAGCCCGCTGAGCTCAGGCCCCAGGCATGCCCCTCCGCGCCCCTCTCCGGGAGGCCTGGGGCTTGGGACCTCGCCCTGCTGGTCTCCTGGGCGCCCCCAGCCCTTGGTTTCCTGCGCCCCCGCCTGCCCGCCCCCTCCGGGCCTTCCTGCTGGGCTTGCTCCTTCTCTCTCAGCGCACCCTTCCCCCGGGCCAGCTCTGCGCCTGTTTTCCTGAACCTGCATATGGCGTTTGTCACCCATTTTGGGGACCCCAGCCCAGACAGTGAGCAGCTCCCTTATAAACCCTGCATCTGTTTTCTGGGTCGCACCAGAAAACCTGGTCTCCACCCTACCTCCCCCACCCACTGCACCTGTTGGGCGCTGCTGGGGAACGCCGCCCACTGTCCGTCTGACCTCACCTGCACCTGGGTTCCCGCTGCCCCGGGGCTGAGCTGCTCCTTCGGGGAAACCACCCTGGAGTGATGCTCCAGGGAGCCAGGCAGGGAGGACCCCGCCCGGCGTGGGAGCATGATCCCCCGCTCTGTCCTGCCTGGCAGGAAGAGTCCATCCCAGCCCCTGCAGTGGACACACAGGCAGGACTCTGTGTGAGTCCGTCTGTCCTGCCAGCCTGGCTGCAGGATGGGCTGGTGCCTTCAGCTGCTCAAGACCCTGGGCCGAGACCCCCGGCTGAAGCAGCTCCCGGCTCAGCTCAGCAACCCCAGGCAGGCTCACACCGTCATTTCAGGACATGTGAGGCTGCGCTGGCAAGCAATACACCCACCCACTATATGGTGCCAGGTGGCACGTGTGCATGACGCATGTCTATGAGGTATATATGAGTCTGTGGGTGAACACATTTGTGTGCCTGGAGATGAGTTTGTATTCATGCACGTGTGTTATATGTGCTGCATTCAAATGTGCATGACATGCACTCCATGTGTAATATGTGATGCACAAAAGCTTGGGTCATATATATCATGTACACATGTTATACGTGTGTACACATGTGTTATGCATGCACAAATGTTCTATGTGCTTGCATGTGCTACACTGTGCCTTGAGGTAATGTGTTGCATATGGTGTGCTAATGTGCATTACATGAATGACATGTGTGCATGTATCTTATGCATCTGTGTGTTTGCATGTGTTGGACATGAGTGCTGTACTTGTACGTATGGTGCCTTCACATGCCACATGCATACACGTGTGCAAGCATGTTATATTATGATGTGTGTACAGTGTGTTGTCAGCTGTGTGCTCACTGTGTTATGTGACATGAACTCACACGTGTGTTATATGTGGTGTGTACATGTGCTACATGTACAGCATATGTGTTACATGTGTAGTGTGCTGGCATATTGTATGTGACACTTGTGTGTGCACAGCACACATACACCATATATGCTACTTATACAAGTGTGTTGTGTTCACATGTGTGACATGTATGGCCTCTGCGCGCATGTGTGTTGTACGTGTGCTATATGCATGTTGGTTTGGTCTAACCAGCTGTGGCATGCTCACATGTGTGCACTGGTCTCTCTGGCTACAGCGTGCTTATGCGTGTATGCGTGTGTGGGGGGGTGCTGGTCTGTCTGGCATTGTGCCATGTCTGTGTGCATGTCAGTCTGTCTGTCGGTCTGTCTGGTGTTATGCCGTTCTGTGTCACCCAGCAGGCATTCGGGCCCGGGACTTGGCTACTCTGCCCAGACCTGAGGTCCTCCGGGGAGGAGGGCTGGAAGGGCCTGGCTGCGCAGCTGGGCCTGGTGGGGGTGCTGGGTGCTGCGGGCTGATCTCCAGCTCCTGAAGGCCAGATTCACCGCCGCCTTCTGGGGGAGAAATGCTGCTCTGTCTCCACAGACCAGGACAGCAGAACCTGGCAGGGCTGCCTTGTGTTGCAGGTGGGGAAACTGAGGCAGGGTGTGCGAGCACACCTCTGTGACACAGCCTCTGCCACTTCCTGCTGCTGCCGCGCCTCTGCCTGGCTCTTCCTTCACCCGCCCCTGCCAGGTTCTCCCTAGGTAGGACACTTGGGGACAGCAACCCAGGGGCCACTGCACCTGTGCTCAGGGAGTCCCTGCTGGGGAATTTGACCTCAGCCCCGGTCAAGCTCAGCCTACCGCCACTCTTAATTTTATTTTTTCAATATTTTTGGCTTTTCGGATGACAGCCAGCAATTATCAGGGGTTACTCCTGGCTCTGCACTCAGGAAATACTCCTGGCGGTATTCAGGGGACCGTATGGGATGCTGGGATAGAACCCGGGTTAGTATCGTGCAAAGCAAACACACTACCTGCAGTACTGTTGCTCTGGTCCCCTCTTTGGACTCCACCTAGCCCCCCCACCGCCTTAGACTCTGCCTACCCCAGCTTTAGAATGCCCACAGCTTAACCTCAGACTCTGCCCACAGCCCCCAGACTCCACCCACAGTCCCTGAGACTCCTCCCACCGCCCTGCCAGACCCCGCCCACAGCCCAGCCTCAGGCTCCGCCCACACTCCCACCCAGACGCCACTCAGACCCTTAGACTCCGCCCACAGTCCCTTAGACTCCTACCACCACCACCCAGACCCCGCCTACAGTCCCACCTTATACTCCTGTCACCCAGCACTCTGGGAACTCTGGTCCCGACATTGGAGGGGCTCCCTGTATGGGCAGTGAGGTTCTGGGGGCAGGGGCTCACTGGTTCACTGGTGGGGTGCTGCTGAGCCCCCCCCCCTGCGCCCCCGCCTCAGCCCCCAGCGGCTCCACCAGCTCCTGTGTGCACCTCCCCTGGGGGCTCACGGCCCGAGCGGGGTGGGGCCTTCTCTCTAGCAAGCCCTCCTGGTTCTCGGAACCTCAGCCCCCACTTCCACCGCCCGGGGTCCCTCAGTGGATCTCAGACCCCAGGCCTGCAGCGACCCCCTCACTTGCTGGGTGACCCGGCAGCCCAGCTTTCCCCTCTCTCGGCATCCCGCAGGATGAGGCCGGCCACTGGAGGGGCTGCACATGCCACAGCCAGCAGCTGCCCCGTGTCCTCCCGGGACCCACCTCGTGCCAGAGTCTGGCCATGAGCCAGGTGCCCGAGGTCTGGCAGGGGACCCCGCAGTTGTGTTGGGGTGCAGCTCACTAGGAGCTAGGCCAGGCCAGGCCAGCGTTTCGGGGCTGTTCTCCTCACGCGTGGCATGCGGGTGTCTCTGCCACCCTGGCCGACCCACTCCCCACTCTCCCCGCCACGCCTCTGTCATTTCTCACCTATTCCTCTGCCTGGCTCCAAGGCCAGGTCACCCCGGGGCCTGCTGTCCTGTTTCTGCACCACCGGCAGGGCACCCTGGGCTCCCGGGTCCTCAAGCCAGGGGTCAGTGGGCTTGGAGCCTGAGGCCATCTGCCGTTGGGGCCCCCGGGTGCAGTTCTGGGCCTTCCCGTGGCCGGGGTGGCCTTCCCCACACTGGGTCCTGGTTCTGTTTCCGTCTATGTGACCAATGGGTAAACTGAGGCTGAGAGGAGTCTGCCCCGAATCCACGCGGCTGGGCGGGGGGAGGACTCAGATCTGGGCTCTGAGGCACTGGCTGTGGCCTCCCAGGGAACTGTAGGGTGACAATCCTCCCTGGTCACAGCCGTCCCCTAGAATCACAGCTGTAGCCCGGGACACGCCTCTCCCTGACGCTGTCTGCCAGAGACTCACAAACAGGGTGGGCGGCTGTGAGCGGGGGGCCGCTGCCTGCCGGTGCTGACTACTGTCCTGGCACTCAGGCTGCTGCTCCCCAGCCCTCGTGCCCCGAGCCCCAATGCCCTTCTCTTTCCCGGCCCTGCGCCAAGGGCCCGTGAAAAGCAGCTGGACACTGTGGGTCCCCGGGGACTGGCCACCGTCCATGGGTGCAGGGCGCACCCGTTGCCTCCAGGGGCATGTGCGCTGGGTCTGAGCAGGTCCCGCTGCCTTCCTGCCGCTCTGGGCACCCCGCCCAGTGAGCGCTTCCTCCTCCCAGTCTGTGCCTGGAGCCCTCCCACCGCCCCAGCCCCCAGCCCCCAGCCCCCAGCCCCCAGCCCTGCCCCCACACATGGTTCAGATGCACTGTGCCGTTCGCCGGGATCCCAGCTCAAGCCTCAAGCGCCTGCTGGCCTGGCAGGAGCCCCCGCGCTCGACATCACCCCCGAGCCCCTGAGCTTGCCCCGCCCTGCCCTGCCACATGCCCCTGCAGGGCTCTGGACTTGGCGGGAACTCAGGAAAAGTGCGGGTGCCCCGGGGCCGCCTGGGGCTTCTCCGGAGTCTGTGTACAAGGGCTCTAACTCTGGGCCATCTCAGCGCTGCCCGGCGACCCCTCTGAGGCAAGATGTGGAACCCTGTGGGGGCCCCAGAACCCACCGGTGCCTGCAGGAGCCCGTCCCCCCCTCACCCCTTTCTGACCACTGGGCTGCATGTTCCTGGCTTAGCAGCCTCGGGTCACCGCAGAGCCGTGGACATGCTGTGGGGACGGGAACCAGGGGGACAGGCAGGCCCAGGGTCCTATGCGGGTTCGGGCTCTGTGCCCTGTGCCAAAGGCAGATGGCAGCGGGGCGGGGCCTTCTCCCTCCTCCCAGAGCTGGGACGGGGTCCCGGGCCTACTTCCAGCCGGGGACTCACAGGAAGCGCCCCCTCGGTGACCTGTCCTGGGTGGGGTCCCGCCGTGCTTCCCAGAAAGCCAAGGTCAGGACTGACTGCTCTGGGGGTGGCGTGTGCATTCCTGCTGGGCAGACGCCTGTGGCCCGGCCTGGACTGTGCACTGAACTCCACCCGGACCTGGACACGGCCGGTGGGCGCGCGGTGGACGCCGGGGGCTGCACCCATCAGGGTTCCCCGCCCTCCTGCAGTGACCGTCCCAGCTCTGGCCCCTCAGGGACTCCCCCAGACCCCTCACCCTGTCCAGCTCTAGCCCCCCAATCCCTGGGTTCCCAGAGAGTCCCCTTGGGCTGCAGGTGGGACTCAGAGATGCAGCGTCCCGTGTGTTGGGGGGTGGCCCCCACTCCCACCCTGCAGTGCAGCAGGCACGGCTGGGCGTGGGGGAGCAGCGCGCAGGGGAGAGGTCAGGGGCCCCTGTGTGCTGGCACAGGGACCGGGAACGGCGGCAGGGGTGGGGCTGCGGGAGCCTCTGAGCCTGAGGCAAGGTGACCCCTTCCTGGCAGCACACATGGCTGCTCCCTTCTGAGGCCAGGCAGGTGCTACCTTGCGTGTCCCAGGGCACCTTGCCTGGCAGCTGCCCCCACCCAAGGGCTTGTCACTGAGTCTCTTTTTGTGGGGATTTGGCCACGCCAGGTATGCCTGGGCCCTCCAGCCACACACTCCCCACCTGAGGTCTGGGGTCCCTCCTCGCCCCCTGCCAGCACACAGGGCGGCCACAGAGGAACTCTGGTCCTCGCAGAAGAAGAGACAGGGCCTGGGAGGCGCCGAGCTCGAGCGTGTGACTCAGTCTCTGGCTCCAGGCACAGTCTGTGGGGGCCGAGGCTCCCCTCATGTCACTAGCGGGAAGCAGCCCTCAGCCTAGGGCCCGTGGAGGGGGCCCGTGCCCCGGAGCTGTGCTGCCAGGGCGGGGCTGGGTGGACATTCCCCAGGGACCCCTGTCGGGTTCGCTGCCCAGTTGCTCCAGAAGTGCCCTCCAGGGCCTGTGCAGGGGCCCGGGCCCGGGGCACAATTGTGGGGGGACGGGGTTCAGGGACCCCAGCCTGGGGAGCTGGCAGGTGGCCCCGGCAGAGCAGCCGATGTCCAGCCTGCAGCCCAGTGACCTTGGGCTGCTGGCTGGAGTTAGGTGACTGTGTCTGGATGTCCTAAGGTGCCCTCGGGTCACTGTGCCCGGCTGTGCTGCCCTCGGTCACTGCCTGATTGTCCTGCAGTGTCCACTCTACACTGCCCGGTTGCCTTCCCAGCCAGGAAGCTCTCTGCTGCCCCCTGGTGGGGAGGATGGGAGGCTCTGGCGCTGAGCAAAGGGGGCTCTGGCACCCCTGAGCCAGTGGGCCGCCAGGTCCCACGCCTGGCCATCTCTGTTCGTCCCCCGCCCCCCAGGCGTGAGGCAGAGAGCGTGTCCAAGCTCACTGTTGATCAGGCTGAACGGAGACACGGAGCCTCGGGGGGCTTAGAAGTGAGTTTATGGTGCCATGTCAGGGTCCTGCCTGAACGGGGGGAGACACCACCCGCATGGGTCAGGCAGGGGGCCGCTAGGGGTCGGATCTATCCCTGCTGCTCCCCGACACAGATGAGGGCTGGGGGTGGGAACGACTCTCCTTCCCAGGGCCACGCAGGCAGCTGACCCCTGTGCTTCACGTCCTGCACCCAGGGTACCCCAACAGCGGGTAGCCTCCAGGGACAGGCAGGGCCCACCGCAGCCCAGGAGCCTGCCTGGAGGGCAGCAGCAGCCGTGGCCAGTTGGGGGGAGCCTGGCCTGAGACACCCCAGGGCCTCCAGGCGAGGTCACCTGTGGCCCCAGGTCCAGCCAGTGTGTCCCACTGCCCGGAGAGTGAGTGGGTGTGTGGGGACTGGGCTGGTGTCAGAGCAGCGGGGCCTGGGTCAGCCAGGGTGCTCGGCCACAGGGTCGCGGGGCTGCCCAGAGGCCCCGGCGGCCACGGAGCTCGGCGGCGAAGGCCCGGGCCTTCTGGTAGAAGAGGAGGGAGGCCTCGCGGTCACGCAGGAAGTGGTGGTAGATGGTGGCCAGGCGTCCGCACAGCTTCATCTGTGCCTTCTTGCTGCCCAGGTCCACGGCCGCGGCCAGCGCCAGCTGGTAGTACCCAGCAGCATCGAAAGGGTCCTGCGGGGAAACGGATGCGGACCCCGAGTCCACAGCTGCCCACCTGGACACAGCTCACAGGGCGCAGGGCCAGCACAGCCCGAGCCCACCCGGAACCTTCCCCAGGGGCCTGCCCACTGCTCACGCCCTTCTAGAGGCCTCGGATGCCCCACACTGCAGGGACCCTTCTGCACCCACCTGGGCCTTCCCCCCACTGCTCAGCACCTTAGGGTGCCCCTGGGTGGGCCCAGATCCCAGGGCCAGCGGAAAGCAAACACACAGCAGCACAGGCTGCTCCACACACCACCGGGAGCCAGGTGGGCTCCTGGGTGCCGCAAGTACAGGGCGGCCAGGCTGAGCAGCAGGAAGCTGGGACAACTGGGCTGCCACAGGAAGGCTTCTTGGAGGAGGGGACTTTCCAACAGAACTGAAGGAACAAGCCAAGTTGGGTCTAAGGTGGTGCTGTGTGCATGCATGTGACTGTGCATATATGTGCACATATATGTCCATGCACACATGTGCAAATGGGTGATGAGTGTTAATGAGTATGTGTGTACACATACCTCATCCACTGCCGGATCATAAATGCACATGTGCTCACCGCATGTCCACATGCATGTTATATCCACATGCTTTTCTACATGTTCATACATTGTGTACAGTGTACATGTTATCTACATGTATCAACATAGCACATGCACGTATGTGCTGCCTGTCACGTGTGGCCGAACACATGTGTCCTCTGTGGGTGCCTAACTGCAACCCAGGAGCATCCACACATGTTCCTGGGCTCTGTGCACACACCTGTAGTGTGGGTATGCTCCATGCATGCCCACGTGCTCATGTCTAAGTGTCTGGGCATGAATCATGTCCATGATCCCCATGTGAGCAATGCGTGTGTGTATGTGTCCATGTCTGTATACACACGGCCTTGTATCTGCACCTGTCTTCACACAGCCTGTCGCCTCCACAGCCCCTGTCCACCAGCCCATGACCCTCTAACTCTCTGTCCCTCACACAGTCCTTGTCCCTCACAAACCTCTGTCCCCAAACCCTGTCCCCATACAGACCGTCCCCCCCGTCCCCCACACAGTCATTGTCCCCACAAAGACACTGTTCCCCACACAACCACTGTCTCCCCACAGCCCCCTGCAGCCCCCAGCCGGCCGCCCACAGCTTGGCAGGTCAGCGGAGTCCAGCGGGACAAGGTGAAGTACCATCTCCGACCGCCAGGTGTCAGCAGCACACAGTCAAGCCCTTGTGGAGGGCGGGACAGGGCGTCCTGCCAGCTCCCACCTCCAGCCCTGAGGCATTCCAGCCTCTCTGAATGGGGTGACAGAGCCCACCCACCTTCCCCCCATCTTTGGGAATCCAGGACTGGGCACTACACAGCCCAGCAGGCTTCCTGGAGGAGGCCTCAGGACTGGGCTGTACCGTGCAAGGTGGGTCTCTGGGACGAGTGGTGACCTTCCCCAGACCCCTGGAATCCTTATGCCCTTCCCAATTTCTTTTCATAGCCAAAACCTGCTTGGCTGACCCAGTGAGGCTGGTGGTCACCTCCTCAGGGCAGCTTCCCTGATACACGCACATTCTCCGTGCCCAGATGGGCCCTGCCCACCTTGAGTTCATAGAAGATGATGTCCCCCAGTGCCTGGTACACCTTCACGTAGTAGAGCGCCTCCTCGTCAGACTGCAGTGGGGAGCTGCACAGCGCCAGCGCCTTCAGGTAGAAGTGCTCGGCCAGCTCGCCCTGGCCCAGGCGCTGGTGCAGCGCGCCCAGCCTGTGGCAGGCCACACGCTCGTTCAGCCGGTGCCCTGCGGGCGGGTGGCCGGGTGGGCGAGTGGGTGAGTGAGGCTGGTGGGAGGGCATGCCTGCCCCCTGCCCCGCCTGTCCTGGCAGCATGTGGGGGACACGGGCACCGGCTCCCGGCCTGCCCACGGCTGCTGGATGGGGTGTGCGCCTGTCTTTCCAGGATGCCCTGTCACTCGCCTGAAGGTCAGGGAACCCCAGGCCCATGTGCCGGTCACCTCCACCACCCCCCCCCCGGGCAGGGGCTCCCCTGGACATGGAGAAATCAGACGCCTCCAGCTGGGAGTGTGGCTGAGGGCACATAGGCAGCAGGGAGGGGTGAGGGCTGGGGGCAGCGGGGAGGGGTGAGGGCTGGGGGCAGTGGGGAGGGCTGGGGGCAGCGGGGAGGGGTGAGGGCTGGGGCAGCGGGGAGGGCTGGGGGCAGCGGGGAGGGGTGAGGGCTGGGGGCAGCGGGGAGGGGTGAGGGCAGTGGGGAGGGGTGAGGGCGGGGGCTGCAGGGAGCGCGGGGGCCAGACGGGGCGCAGCTCACCCAGGGCGATGCTGAGCCCCAGCGCCATGTGGGCGAACTCCAGCCCCTCGCGGGGCGTGTCCAGCTCGGCCAGCAGCACAGCCAGCTTGTTGCATAGCCTCAGCTCCGCCTCCTGGTTCCCTGTGGTCACCGCCAGGGGCAGCGCCCGGTCCTGCCAGCAGGGGGCGGTCAGGCGCTGACCCCAGGATGCGCCTCTGGACCTTGGCGCCCCCACGCCCGGCTGGGGGAGAGCTCAGGCTGCGACCCCAGACGGTCCTTCCCAGCTCTGTCCAGGGCAGGGGGAGGCAAGAGGCCCCGGGGGTCCCGTGGTTCTGGGCGAGTGAGCGGGCAGTGCTGCCCTGGGGGTCCCCACGGGGGGCCTGTGTGGTCACTCACGCGGTAGAAGGACACGGCTTTCTCCCGCTCCCATGCCCCGTTGAAGAAGATGTCCCCGGCCGCCTCGAAGAGCTCCAGCCCCAGCTGCGGGTCCCCGGTGTACAGGGCTGCATTCTGGGCCACCTGAGGGTCAGGGAGGGAGGGCGGCCAGCTGGAGGGCTGAGGGGTGGGCAGGGGCAGGACAGCCATGGAGGGTGACGTGCAGGGGAGGGACGAGTGGGAATTGAGAAGGTTTGTGTTGCAGAGGTGCGGGGTGTGGGGCTGGAGTAGAGTTTGGGATATGGGGTGCAGGGCAGCAGGCAGGCACAGAATGTGGGGTGCGGGGTGCAGGGATGGGGCACAGAGCTGGGACAGGGTGCGGGGTGCAGGTGTGGGGTGCAGGTGTGAGGGGTGTGGGGTGCAGGGGTGAGGCACAGAGCTGGGAGGAGTGCAGGGTGCAGGTGTGAGGGGTGTGGGTGGGGCGCAGGGCTGGGAGGGGTGCGGGGTGCAGGTGTGAGGGGTGTGGGTGGGGCGCAGGGCTGGGAGGGGTGCGGGGTGCAGGTGTGAGGGGTGTGGGTGGGGCGCAGGGCTGGGAGGGGTGCGGGGGGCAGGTGTGAGGGGTGTGGGTGGGGCGCAGGGCTGGGAGGGGTGTGGGGGGCAGGTGTGAGGGGTGTGGGTGGGGCGCAGGGCTGGGAGGGGTGTGGGTGGGGCGCAGGGCTGGGTGGGGTGTGGGGGGCAGGTGTGAGGGGTGTGGGTGGGGCGCAGGGCTGGGAGGGGTGCGGGGGGCCGGGTGCTTGCCTGGATGTACAGGTCCACCAGCTCGGTCTGCCGCAGGATGTAGTAGATCTTGCCGGCCTGCATCCAGGCGTGCGCCTCCTTCTCCTTCTGCTGCAGGTCGATGAACACGCCCAGGCTGCGCTTGGTGTAGTCCAGCGCCGACCGGTAGCCCCTGAGGAGAGGCCGTGAGCCGTGGCCCACCCGCGCCCGGGAAGGGCGCCCCCGCCAGGCCTCACCGCTCGGTGCCCAGCGCCAGGTAGAGCCGGCCGATGGTCTCCAGCAGACGCCCCTCCAGCCCCTTGTCGGCCACCCTGCGGGCCAGGGAGAGCTGCAGCTCGTGGTAGACCACGCTGCGGGCCTCGCTGGGCATCACGGCGCTGTAGAAGCGGCACAGACGCTGGACGGCGTGCAGCTGGCCTGGCGGGAGGAAGGTGTCAGCCGCGTGCCCGGGCCGGCCGCTGCTGCCCCTCCTTGCGTCAGCGTGCGGGGGGGGACACGGAGCCCAGGCAGCTGAGGGGCACGGCCACCTCCGCCCCCACACCGGGTCCCGGTCACTGTCTGCTTCGCGAGGCCTCGGCGGGCCGGGACCCAGAGGCCAGGTCTCGAGACCCCCCACCAGCTGGCACCGTCCCCCATGGCAGGTGTGAGAGCACCGGCCTCGCGTGAACAAGAGCCACGTGTGGTCCCCAGCACCGCTGGGCCAGCAGCGAGCCTGAAAAACCAGCAGGGCCCAGAGAGCACTAGGAGTGGACACTGCCCATCCGAGACCCAGAGAGGCACCTGCAAGGTCACGGGCACTGTCCAGGAGCTGCTCTGTGGGGGATGGGCTATCTACAAGCAGACTCAGCCTCGGCCACGCGCTGCCTCTGCACAGCCATGGACGGGGCGGGCGGGGGGGCGGACAACAGATGAGCAGATAGAGCCCGGCGGGACGGCGCGCGTGGGAAGGGCCTCGCACCCGGGCTCTGCGGCGGGCTGGCCAGGTGGAAACCGACCAGCACCTCAGGACCGAGGGAGGACAGGGCACCAGCCCCAGGCGGGAAACAGCAGGGAGGAGCGGCAGCACCAGAAGCTTCTCCCTGACGCAGGGGGCGTGGAGGAAGGAAGAAGGCGGGGGACCCGCCTCCTGGACGGACTGGACAGGAGGGTCGAGGGACGGCAGCCACGGGTGGGACTGGACGTCTCAGGGAGGCTCCCCAGAGCCCCCGCAGGGCGGCACAGGCTGGCGTGGGCAAGCAAAGTCCTCCTGCCTGGCACGCCTGAGCCCCTGGCAGTGGAGGGGAGGGACTCGGAGCAGGGTTCTGCCCCGGGGGGATCCCCGGACCCCCACAGCCGCAGGGTTCTGCAGCCCCCAGGACACCCCAAAGTGAAAGGCCCGACCAGGCAGCTGGGACTCCGCCAAGCCTGCCTGGGCCCCTGGCGCCCCACCTGCCTTTCCCAACGGGCAACTCCCTGAGCAGAACAGGGGCCACTTGCTCCAGGGCCTTTGCACACATACCCTTGTGTGCCTCCATGCCCCTGCTCAGCCTCTTGGTCGCGCACAGGGCTGGGCTGCCCGTCCCCCAGGTACCCAGCAGCTGCTTCCTGCTGAGACCACAGGAGCACTGGGTATCAGGGGTCCTTTGTGTGAAGGGGCAGACCCAGTGCTGGGGAGACGCTCTCGGCTCCCCGGGGCCCCAGCACTTGCTGTCCGGGAGCACAGGAGCCCGAGCACCCAGCCCGGCCCCGGGCCCCTGAGCCTGCAGAGGCGGGGCTGAGGTCCCATCGCAGGCCGGGCCTGCCCTGTACACCCACGCTGGGAGACACGACCCGGGGCCCCAGAGCTGACTTACTGTCCACGTGGCCGGACTCCACGGCCACCAGGAAGGCCCACTCGTAGTAGCTCTTGGCCTGGCGGGGGCAGTGCCCACGGGTGCTCCGGTCTCCGAGGGCCAGCAGCACGCGGGTGAGGTCAGGGCCGCGCTCGCGCCCAGGCAACCCCGAGAGCAGCCTGGCGGCCTGCAGGAGGTAGTGCTGGGCCAGGCGCCCCGCGCCCGCCTGCCCGCACAGCCCCCCGAGGTTGGCCAGGACCACGGCCTGGTTGCGCGGGTGCCGCAGAGCCCTGGCCAGGCGCAGGGCGCGGTGGTAGCCCTCGGCTGCCTGCCGAGTCCGGCCGGTCCTGCGCAGCGCCGTGGCCTCCACGTTGGCCATCATGCCCTCCTGCTCCGCGCTGGGCACGGCCGCCTCCCGCACAGCCTCCAGGATGCCCAGGACCACCAGGCTCTGCCCACGGAGCAGGTGCAGCTGGGCGAGGGCCAGCAAGTAGTCCAGCACACGGAGGCCGCCGGCCTGGGCTTCGGCCTCCGCTGCCCGCGCTGTGAGGGCGGCGGCCCGGCCGTACTGCCCTTGGAGGCTGTGCAGCCGTGCCAGACTGGCACAGAGCAGGCCCTGCAGTGCTGGGTCCGGGCCGGCCGCCAGCGCCTGCCACAGGTACCGGGCCGCCTGGGTGGGCAGGCCATGGGCTGGGGGGCTGTGGCGCTGGACCAGGTCCACGGTGTGCAGGGCGCTGGCCAGAGAGCCCCGCGGCAGCAGCGAGGCCGCCTTGGCACAGCTCAGCGCCAGGTGTGGCAGGCACTGGCGGCCATAGGCAGTGGCCAGGAGCAGGGCGCAGTGGACGGGCCACTGGGCCCGGGGGCTGCCCAGGGCCTGCTGCAGCAGCAGTAGCCGCTCCAGGAAGGGCAGGGCCCGTTCGGGCTGCCTGAGCCGGACGTGGTGCTGGGCCAGCAGGAAGCAGGCCCGGGCCTCCGCCTGGGGGCTCCGGCCCACCACGGCCCCCCGCAGGGCCTGCCTCAGCAGCTGGGCCCCGGCCTCCGTGCCGCCCCGAAGGCCGGGCGTGGCCAGCAGCAGGGCAGCCGCCTTGGGCACCACCTGGGCGCTCTTCTCCCGGTTCTTCTGCTTCAGGTGCACGGCCGCCAGATGAGCGTACACAGCCGCCACCAGCTCCAGGTCGCCAAAGCGCCCGCCCAGCGCCGCCTGGGCCTCCTCCAGGTAGACGCGGGCCTGGGAGAGCTTGAGCCTGCGCACGCACAGCTGGCCCAGCAGGAGGCAGAGCCGGGCCAGCGCCATGGCCAGCCCGGCCTTCTTGGCGGCCGCCCGCGCCTGCGCCAGCCGCCCCACCAGCTCCTCCTCGTCCCGGCTGCTGGCCGCGCGGCTCGGCCCGGGCAGGGAGAGGAACCGGGCCTCGTGCCCGGGCGCGTTCAGGGCCAGCAACTCTGTATGCAGGGTCTCCGGGTCGGCCCAGTTGTCGGTGGCGGCCAGGCAGAACCACGGCTCCTCTGTGTCCGGCACCGTGGCACCTGTGGACGTGGTCTGGAGATCCGGGGACTCCGGCTCCTCGCAGATGCCGGGGCAGGACTTGCATTGTTCTAGAATGTTCTTCACCTTCTGCAGGGTCTCATGTGGCTCCGGGTTCGGGCCAGGGGGAGAAATTTCTGTAAGCCACCAAACCCCAAGGTGGATGAGTGTAGGGTCAGAGACCCCGGCCCTGTGCGGCAGGACCCTCCCGGCGCTCTGAGGGGCTGCCCCCTCCCGCCACTGTAGAGGGGCCTGGTGGGGCTCAGCTGTGTGGGGCCTCCTGGGGGTCAGCTTAGTTCACTGCCACCGTAGGGGTACCTGGCCTCTGCCCAGCAGCTCCCGGGAAGGAGGGCCTGTGCCAGTCCTGCCCGTGCTCCCTGCCTCTGCCCGGTGCCATCCTGGGGTGAGCTGGTCTGGCCGGACAAACCCACCTGGCTCCTCGGGCTGCTCAGCTTCTTCGAGTGTGTCTGCAAGGGAGGGGGTTGGTGTCACTGCGGCCCACACGCACCAACTGCAGCAGTGCCTGAGCGTCCCCAGGAAGCAGGCCCCAGTGCACTTTCCAAAGCCCGAGCGTCGTGCACACTGCTCTGGGCACCCAGAGAGGCTGCTAAGAAGGAAGCTGGGTGCTGACAGGGCGAGGCAGTTCTCAGTGTGACTAGGAGTGGGTGTGTGGGCGTGCATGAGCCTGAGTGTACATGTTCCAGTGTGTGTACTGTGTGTGCAGAGCCTGAGGTACACCCGGGTGTGTGATGAGCCTGAGTGTGCACCCTGGGTGTGTGATGAGCCTGAATGTGCACCTTGGGTGTGTGCATGAGTCTGAGTGTGCACCCCAGGTGTGTGATGAGCCTGAGTGTGCACCCTGCATGTGTGATAAGCCTGAATGTGCACCTTGGGTGTGTGCATGAGCCTGAGTGTGCACCCAGGTGTGTGCAGAACCTGAGTGTGCATCCAGGGTGTGTGCAGACCCTGAGTGTGCACTCCTGGTGAGTGCATGAGCCTGAATGTTTCTGTAAGTGTGTGCAGGGCCTGCATGCATACATCTGTGAATGCACATGTGCTGTGTGCTCAGGTACTTGTGCATATACATCTGTGTGCGCCCTGGGAATGCCCATAAGTGTGAGAACACCGTTACCGTATATGTGTGTGCACCTGTGATTATCATGATTGCACACACATGTCTGTGAGAGCCCTGTGGCTGCATACATGCAAGTGTGACTTGCATATGTATGTGCACATGTCTGAACGTGCACACCTGTGTGTATGAATGTTAATATGCCTATACTCCTGTGACCATGTGGACACTTGAGCACACATTTCTTGGTAAAATATACAGGTTCATCACGCATAGCTTCCTCTCAGTGTGTCACATGTGCAGACCAAATGCATGTCTGTGTGGTGTGTACACAGGTGTGCACAGATGAATGTGCACATGTGTGCATGACACGTGGGCGCATACCTGTGTGCAGGGCCTTGTGTCTCTGTGAATGTGCACATTATATGTATGTGCAGATGGCTGAGTGTGTCTCTGTGTGAGGACACGTGACATGTGTCGTCTGTACTACGCACATGTCCAAGTGTCGATCTGATCATGGGTTCACACATGTGACAGGTGAAACTTCATATATGTGTGTTCATGGACAGGCATGTCCACACAGGTGGCAGGTGGCCCACACACATGCCAGGTGTGTCCTGCAGCTGTGGGTGCACAGAGTCATGCCCAGCAGGAAGAGGTCAGCCTGGAGGCCTGTCCAGGGCCTGTGGGGGCGAGTAAGGCCTCACCAGGCTCACTGGCCATGGCCGGTGCAGGGGCCTGTGCTTAGGCTGTCCCTGGCCAATGCCCCCCACTCACCCGGGCTGACCGGGTCAGTGCCCCCCACTCACCCAGGCTGTACTCTGTGCACGTGTCCAGCCCTGCCATCCTGCTCAGTAATTGGCTGGCCTCGTCCTGGGGCCAGTGTCCCTGGCTGCTGAAGAAAGTGCGTTCCTCCTCGCTCAGGAAGATGGCCTCCTCCAGCCTAGGAAGGGGCAAGCATGTCAGCCCAGGTCACTCGGCCCTGCCCCAGACACCCAGGGTCAGGACAGAGACGGGCTCCAGGCCACTGTGTCTCATAGACCCCAAATCCCAGGAGCAGGCATTGGGGGCTTTCATACCTCAGGTGAACTCCTGGGCAGACCTCAGAGCCCCACCAGAAATGTCCGTGCCCTGGAAGCTGGCCGGCAGAACAGGCTGTCCACAGCCAAGCTCCCCCTGCCCCCCGCGCCTCACACAGCTCCCAGCACTGACAGGAGTGGGAGCTTGGGAGGGAGGAAGGGCCCGGGCATTCGTGTAAAGGACTAAACAAAACGTGACAGGAAACAGCGAATGTCCTTCGCTGAGAGTGAGCTATTCTGAGACGTGAAAAAAAGTCTTGGCCTAGTTTTGGGGCATTTGAGAAAACAACAACCCTCCCAAAATGTGAGAGCCCCAAGGCGAGACCAGGGCAGTTCCAGGGGCCCGACTCACTCAGACACGCAGGCCTGTGCACAGATGTCGCTGGTCCGCACGAAGCCCACCTGCCCGGAAGCCGCGTGTCTCCCCACACACCAGCGCAGGCCAGGCACACGCGCACCCAGCAGCTGCACGGAGTCCCCGGCCCGGAAGCTCAGCTCCTCGGGGCCTGCGCCCCGGCAGTCAGCCACAGCGGAGGCCAGGCCCACGGCTGCAGGGAGTGTGCGGGGGGAGGTCAGCAGTGCGGGGGCCCTGGGCCAGACCCTGTGTCCTGGGTGTGATCCCCATGGGGGCTGGAGCACCAGCCCAGAGGTGGGCTGAGTGGCCCAGGGACAGCCCCCTTCCTCCCGCTGGGCAGGGAGCTGCCAGCACCCCCCCGCCCCCATGCCCGAGGACTGGTGCCCCATTAGCCGGGACAGGAAGCACCCCCACAGGGCCCTGCTCCGGACTGAGGCGCACGGGGCTCAGGGACCAGTAGGGAGGGCACCGGGAGGTGTCACGTGGGTTTGGTCTGGGGGTGCATCTCAGGGTCTCCCAGGTAAAGCTACATCTCAAGCCTCAGGCTGGGGGAGGCTTCTGGACACGCAGAGAAGTTTCTAGAATGCTGGTACCCACCACCCCTGACCGGCCCTCCATTTCTGCTTGCTTTGAGGGGGTGGGGGGGGTCGTGTTGGGGCTCCTGTGTCTGTGTGTGTGCGGGGAAGGTGACACCACCCAGAGCTCCTCGCCCACCCTCCCGGGCATCAGGGGGCACTGACCCATTGGGTACACATCTGGCACTGCAGCCACATCTTCAGGGTCATCGCCAGGATCCCAGGAGCCCCTGAGAGCCCACCTGCAGTGGGCGAACAGACAGATGGGGCCCTCTACACAGTGCTGAGACCCAGGGCCCTGGGCAGGCCGGACGCCACAGCTGCCACCAAGCATGTCCACCCGTCCTCCACCATGCACCTGCCTGGGCCCACCGGGTGCCTCCCCTTTCTCAGGCCCGCCCTAGGGGCCCTCGGAGTGGGAGAGCGAGGTGGAAGAAGGGGGAGGGGCAAGGAGGGGGAAAGAAAGGGAGAGTGGGGTGAGGCCAGGGAGGCAGGGAGGGCTGGAGGGGTAAGGCTGGGAGGGAGAGAGCTGGACTGGGATGTGGGGAGGGTTGTACCCCTCGCACCCTGGCTCTGCAGGTGGTCCCACGGACGGCAGGAGAAAAGCAGGAGAGAGAAGCAGGGAAGAAGCGGGAGAGGAAGGGAAGAATGAAGTGGGGAAGCAGGGGGAGCAGGGCTGAAGTCAGGGTAAAGCAGGGGGAGCAGAGGTGAAGCAGGGGGAGCAGGGGAGCAGGGGTGAAGCAGGGAGAGCTGGCTGGTACCTACTGATGGAACGGAATCAAGAGCTCTGGGGTGGCCGTCTCTTGGTCGGGTGAGCTGGAGCCGTGGGCCGTCTCTGCCTGTGGGACCCCTGAAGCCCGCCTGAAGGGCTGGGGGCCCGTGCCCGCCCCCGGGGGGGCAGTGATGGCTCTCACACGGTGGTCAGGACACAGGACAAAGAAAGGCCCTTCAAGGGGGAGGGGAGCAGCTTGGTCAGGCCCGTGGAACCCTGCCCCGGGAGCCTCTCCCAGGACCCCTGCCTGGCCCCGTCTGCACCTACAGCAGCTGCCCAGACCCTGGTGGTGCCGTGCCTGGGTGGGAGGAGGGGCTGGGCTGGTGTCAGGCTCCACTAGATTCCCAGCCTCAGTCTCCCCGCCCGTGCTAAGCCCCTGCCCCGGCTCCCGTGGACATTCGAGTGGCCCAGCTCTGCTCGCCCCACAGTGCCCTGTGCCCTAGTGTCCAGCACTCCCCGTGCTGGTTCTCCCAATGCCCAGTGCCCAGGGTCTCCCAATGCTGACTGTCCAGCAGTGGGGCGGTGACCATGCCCAGGGGCCGTCCAGCAGTGGGGCGGTGCCCGTGCCCAGGTGCCGTCCAGCTGTGGGCGGTGCCCAGTGCCCAGGGGCCATCCAGCTGTGGGGCGGTGCCCATGTCCAGGGGCTGTCCAGCTGTGGGGCGGTGCCCAGTGCCCGGGGGCCGTCCAGCAGTAGGGCGGTGCCCAGTGACTGGGGCCGTCCAGCTGTGGAACAGTGTGGGCCACACTCACCTTCTAGGGCCAACAGGTTCTCATGCGTCCGCTGCAGGGCAGTGGGGTCCACATGCACGTGCACGGCCACCTCCTGGTCGTCCCCGGGGGGCAGCAGCCAGAGGGCCTGGTCCACCAGCACTTGCTCCAGGCAGTGGTGTGTGAAGCCTGGGGGACAGGCCGGTTCACCCTCCTGACCAGGTGACCCTGCCCAGAGACAGTGCTGCTCCCCTGGGGCCCACCCTGCCTGGCTCCAGGCACCCATGTCCCCCGGGAAGGGGCACTGAGGCTCCGGGGTCCTGCAGTGTCCACAGCAGGGAGCTGGGCGTGAGTCAGGCTGCCTCTGTCTCCAGGAGAGTGTTGGGGAGGGCTCTGCCGCAGGCCCGGGGGAGCAGGGAGCCGCCGAGACGGGGTCTGCGCCTGCTCTGCCCACGGGGCCTTGGCAGCGACCGGCCAGCTCCTGGCTGCCATAGAGCTGGGCGGGTGACGGGGCCGTGCCTCACCGAGAGCGTGGTAGGTGGAGAACTTCCAGATTTCTTCAAATGTCTTAAAGGTCACCACGATCTGGTCCTGGTCGCTGTGGATGGACAGCAGCCTGGCCGACAGCTCCTAGAGGGGAAGGAGCAGAGACTGGAGACAGCCAGGAGAGTGGGGCCACACCTGGGAGCACAGGGCGGGGAGCACTCTCGGTCAGGAGCACTGCGATGGGAGCACTTCGCATCTGGGAGCACTCGGGGCTGGGCGGACTCATCGCCACGCACTCTGCAGGCTGGGGTCGCTCAGGCCCTCTGACCAGGAGGGAAGGGCACGCACAAAGCCAGCCCCCCCAGGGCTGTCCACTGCAGCCTCAGCTCCGGAGCTCATGGCTTCCAGGTTCTGAGCCTGTTTCTGTCGCCCGCCTCCTGCTCACCCATCCAAACCACGATGACCCAGACAAGGGCCTAGGGGGAGAGGGGTGCAGGGTGCTAGCGAGGGGCCTTGGAGCCACACACGGGTCCGAGTCACAGCACTGCCAGAAGTGAGGCCACAGATTAGGGACCCTGAACCGGGTGTCAGGACCTTCCTCCTCCAAGCCCACCCCTCCCTGCCCCCTCTGAGCCCCTAATCCACCAGGCTCTGCCTCCAGCGACCCCCTAGACCATACCCTGTGCCCGCCCATTAGGCCCTGCCCCCTCACCAGATGTGCCTCCCAGGCCCCGCCCCTGCCCCACCACACCCCAGGCCCCACCCCTGTCCTTAGCCCCACCCAGAGGCAACGCTCCCAGGCCCCGCCCCCACACCAGATGTGCACTTCCCAGGCCCCGCCCCACTCGGCCCCGCCCCCTCACCAGAGGCACACTTCCCAGGCCCCGCCCCATCGATCTCATGCCCCGCCCCTCTCCCAGGCCACGCCCTTTATTGAGGCCTCACCCCACTCACCCCTAGGGCGCGGGCCAGCTCCTGGCTGTCACTCTCCAGTAGGCGCAGGTGGCCCCGAAGTGCCTGCTGGAGGTCAGGGTCCGGCCGCCCACTCTGTCTCCTCACAGCTTGCAGCCTCAACGTCAGGTCTGCAGGGCAGGGCAGGTCAACTGTGCCTGGCAAGGCCAGCCCCAAGACCCGCTCCACAGAGCAGGCAGCCCTCAGCCCACATCCCACCCCCGCCCCCGCGCGCTGCACCCAGCACCCCACACCCAACCCTGCATCTCACGCCCCTTGTCCTACACCCTGCACCCCACCACACCCCTCCCAGCACAGCCACCACCACCACTGGGGCCACTGCACCTGCGGATGTGGCTGTGCCTGGGATCAGGGCTGAGGGTCATCTCAAGTCCAGCACGTTCCGCCTGAGCAGGTCCGCTGCCCTCAGGCACCCAGAGGCCAGGCACCCCCACATCCCCACCTGAAGCCCTTGCCCCCACCTGGATCCTGGAAACCCATACAGATCGGACCTGGGGTGTGCCCTTGTGCCTCTGAGGCACCCCATCACTCTGCAGCGCCTGGGCCGGGGGGGGGGGGAGCCCGGGCGCAGGGCAGTGGGAGGGGGTCTAGGAGAAGAGCCTGCGAGGACAAGCCCCTTCTCACACACCGCAGCAGAAGCCTGGCGTGCGGGCCAGGCCACTGAGGGTCCCGGAGTCCCATGTTCACTCCAGCACGTGGCATGGCCAGAGCTGCCCGCCTGGAGGGTCCCAGCGGCCGGCACAGCACCTGTGACTTGGCGCAGGGGTCTTGAGGAGAAGCAGCAGGCTCACCACAGGCACCCCCAGAAAAGCGCTGTGCCCATACCCCCAAAACCACTGTCCCCAGGTCCTGCCTCTAGGGTCTCAGCTGGCCCTCTGGGCGCCTTGGGGGTCTCACTGGCCACAACAAAGGGTCATGAGGGGGCAGCGCTGGCTCTTGGGGCACCCCTCCCGCTTCTGCAGAAGCCGCAGCTCCACTGGGGTCGGAGCTCCTGATGTCTGCTCTCAGCACACGCCCCGCATCTCACAGCCCCTGCTCTGGGCCGGCACAGGGCAGGGGCAGTGGGGAGACGAGCCCCAGTGTCAGCTGGCATGGGGCAGGGGGACCAGGAGGCGTCCCCTGGTCTCAGCCGGTAGGGAGCAGGGGGTCAGGGGGTGCCCACTCCGTGTTGGCTTTAGTCTGGAATCAGTGAATAATGCAGGTTTCTGGGACGGCTGACAGCTGGGGGGCCCAAAAGGGGAAGCGCCTGGCGCCATCCTGATTCCCTCGGCCGCGTGGCCCTGTGCCATTGAACTGTCCAGGCTTCCGGGGACAGGGTGCCACGGCCCTGCTCGTCCCACCAGATCCTTCAGGTGACCCTGTCCCTGCCACGGGGCCCCAGCTGAGTGCCTGGTTCCCCCCACCCTCTTCCAGGCCCAGAGGGCCCCAGGTCCGTAGGGGCTCCGAGACCTCCCTGTCCGAGCCCCCTCAACTCCAGCAGTCCCAGGAGGACCCAGGGAGCAGGTGGGTGGGGAGACGGGAGGTGAAGTGGACAAGGAGAGGGACAGGAGTCAGATAGGCGCCCCTGGGCACTCACCGCCTCTGACCGCGGCCGCCGCCTCTGCAGGCCCCATGTCCTCAGAAGGGCTCATGGCCTCCTGGTGGGCGCGGCCACCCTTGCTGCTGCCTCGCCACTGTCCTGCAGGACCCTCCGTCCCCGCCAGTGGCCTCAGTGCCGAGGGCTGGGCATGGCTGGTGGGTACCTGTGTGGGGAAAGGGGTGTCAGCAGGGTGGGAGGACCCCCAAGGTCCGGCCAGCACTACCGGGGCAGGAGTGGGCAGAGGAGAGGGTGCTCACCCGGGCCCTGTGGGCAGCACCCCGGACAGGAAGCCCCCGCGCCCCTTCACTGGCAGTACAGCCCCCTCTGGGGCCCCGTGTGGGGCCTGAGGTCGGTGGTGTGGCCCCTTGAGACGCCAGGAGCTGCCCCGGCTGGTCGCGGGGATGTGACGGGCAGATGGTACATAGCCACTGACCGAGCTGGGGTGACAGCCTCCCTGGGAGAAGACTTGGAGGGGACCTGGCGACCCTGGCTCGGTTTCCTAAGTAACCCCGTGACCCCCTCGGCACCCCCTTCCCTGAGCTGCCTCGCAGCCCTGGGGACACAGCACAGCAGGGAAAGGCCAGAGCCCGCTGCCCAGGAGGAAGAAGGGAGGTGGGGGCCCCAGGGGCCTCAGTTTGCCCTCTCGCTGGTCCCCATCACAGGGGCCGGGACAGTAGGTACAGCGGCCCCGCGCCCCTGCCGCCACAGCTAGTCTTTCCTCGCGGTGAGGGTGCTGCTGCCAGTGCCCGGGGAACTGACTCTGCCCTCCTGTCACGGCCTGCACCCACTGACCCCCGGAGGAGGCGGGCGCTGGGCAGGCTCCGAGCCTTGGTCCCGAGGCAGGGACTGGCCAGCTGACCCCACACTGGGCCGCCCTAGCAGCCTCGCGCGTCCCCTCCCTCCGGCCGTGCCCAGCTTGGGGTGTGGCACGGGCAAGGTGGGGACCAATAGGCGGGAGGGGGGGCCCACGCGGCGCCCGCCCGCCCTGCCTGCCCCCGCCTCCTTTAGTAGTCTCCGCCCCCACCCCCACCCCGCCCTTCAAGACCCGCTCGAGGTCACCTGGGCAAACGGTGCATGAAGGAAGTGCCCTGCCAGAAAGAGGGCTCAAAAGCCAGCCCCACTGGCCCGCGGCGCCAGCCCAACCTGCAGTTATGCAGACGGCCCCCATATGCGTTGTCACCCATGCCCTGGCCTGTCCCCGAACCCCAGCGCCCATACCTGAGCCCCGCTCTTCAGAGGCAGCTCCCAGGCCACCTGGCCAGGGGAGAGCAGACCCCCCAAGGCTCCCGGTCCCCCTCCAGCTGGCCCTGCGGGCAGGCCCCAGTGGCCGTGACAGGCAGTGGCTGTCCCTAGCCTGCCTGGCTTCATGGCGCTGCACCGCCCCGCTTCCTTCCCCACTTCCTCCCATGCAGGGGCCGGACGCCACTGCCCCTCGCTCCTTCCCGCTCAGGCGCACTCCCGGGCTCCCTCAGACCGGGACTGAGGAAGTGACCCTGCTGCCCACACGCCCGCCCTGCCAGCCTCAGCACAGCTGGTTCCGCTTCCCCTCAGCACACAGCACACAGCTGTCCGGGACATGCCTACACATGGGAAGTAGCACACACAGACACACATGTGCACATGCAAACAAAAAGACATGCACAGACACATGCCATGTATCTGGACACACAAATTTGTCTGTGCAGGCACACCAGATACACACGTAGACACAATTGCAATCAAACGTGATCACACACACTTGCACATAGTCACACGTGATCACACATACCTTGCACAGACACACATGATCACAGACACACCTCATAGTCACACGTGATCAGACATACCTGTAGTCACATGTGATCACATAACGATCACATAAGGACTTGTGACTCACACAGTCAAAAGTGATTAGACACATCCTTACACGTAATCACACATGATCACACAGACATGCCCGCACATACACTTCTCTACATGCACACCCGGGGTTCTCTCCCGAGCTGAGACCCATGTCTGGGGAGGGTCTGGCTCCCAAGTGCAGGAGCCTCTGGCCAGGAGCTGGGGCGACTACGCCGGTGAGCAACAAGCTGGAGCGGTCCTGCTGGCCCCGGCCTGTCCTCAAGCTCCCACCTCTGCTGTCAAGTCCACTCCACAGGCAGGGAAACCGAGGCCCGATGGAGGAGATGCAACCATGTGCATAGGCCCCGGGCTGCAGAGAGGCTGCCAGGACCACTGCCCCCAGCTGGCAGGTCCCCCACCTATCCTGGCTGCAGACGGTACCTGCAGGGTTCCAGGCTCCGATGATGCCTCCTGGAGGCTGTGGACGGAGGCACCCACTCCATGGACAGACACTTGCTGGGAGCAAGAGTCCAGGCTCCCGCCAGTCATTCAGGAAACGGCAATGAAAGGGGGTGTGGACAGTTCATGTCCACTGAGTGGAGTCACTTCCCATTCGGGCTGTGTCCCGCCCGGACAGGGCCCCACATCCTGTTTGTCTCCACAGCTGTACCCCTGGCCCCAACCCAGGGCTTTCCCCAGCCCCCCCCCCCCACCCACACACACGCACGCACAGACACCCGGGGCCCAGAACTCCTCGACCCTACCCAGTGGGGCCAGGTTCCTGCTGGGCACTTCCCCAGGAGCCCTTCAGCCCCAGGGAGCCCCTTTCAAAGGTTAGTGGGGTCTGTGCCCTCTAGGGGTGCTGCCAGCTCAAAGCTCTGAGTCCCGCACAGCTGCGGCCAGTCCTGGGAGACACGGGCCAGGCTGCTTCCCCAGACTGTCCCCGAGCTCCACAGAGCAGCCGGGTGCAGGGCCTGTCCTGACGGAGCCGAGGTGGGCAGTGTCCCTCCAGGTCAGGAACAAACAAGAAGCATCTAGAAAGGCAAGTCCGACTCCAACTGCCTCCACCAGCGCTGGACCGGGATTTCCCTCTTCCCGAAGCGCCTGGTCACTGTGTTCTCTTGCCCTTTGCCGCTCAGTATGAGGCTGGAGAGCAAGGGTCCCTCCCAAGGGAGTCCCCAAGGGAGGAGGGGCACCACGGAGGGCTGAGATGGCTCGGCTCAGGAGGCCAAACTGGCCAAGACCAGCCTCATCCACAGAGATGGTGCGGATGGGGCGGTAAAGCCGCAGGAGGGGCGGAGCACCGAGGGGCGTGGTCTCGGGCAGCAGGGGCGGGGTCACGTGAGGGGGCGTGGTCGCGTGAGGGGCGGGGCACCGAGGGCGTGGTTGCGGGTAGCAGGGGCGGGGTGTCAAGGGCCTTGAGTGGTCAAGTGGGGCTGCAGAGGGGGATAGGGGGGCAGGGCCCGGAGGAGGGTCCTGGAGTCTACCTGACCCTGGGCGCTGTCTCGCAGCCCCACCAGGAGTCCCTGAGCGTCCCAAGATTGGCCTGTCCTCTCTGCCGCAGGAGGAGCTGCCTTGGGCCCCTTTAACGACCCTCCCCTACCATCTGCCTCAATCTCCCCCCAGATTCTGAGACTCCCAGGCCGGGCACAGATGGGTCTGGGGGCTGAGGATACTGCGGGGTGCAGGGAGGCGGCTTCTGCAGGGCTCCGGGACAAGGCTGGGCCTGCCAAGCCCCCCAGACACCCAGTACTGCTCCTGGGTCTCCACGGCAAAGATGACCCCATCTCCCCAGTCTCCCGGGTGCCCACCCACTAGGGGTTCAGACAGGTGGGGAGACAGAACTAGGGCCGGGGACAATAAACTAGGCGTGCCCTTCTCCCCCTTCCTCTTGAGGAAGCAACAACCAAGAGAAGACTGAACGGGAAGCAGCAGCAGAGGGTGAAACCCAGGAGTACTTTCTGGAGGCAGAGACCCCTCAGTTAAAGAGAAAGCAGGCCAAGAGGGGCCAGAGAGGCCTTCCCAGACCCGGGGCCTGCTCCGAGGCGTTGGTAAAACTGACCTGAGGAAGCCAGAGAGAGGTGGGCCTGAGGGTTGGTTAATCACTCACAGTGCATCTCAGGAATGCTGAGCTGGGCGGGGCGGGGTGGGGGAGGGCTGTGGTGGACTTCACTCCCCAGGGGCCCGGGTCTCCAGTGCTCCGGGTGCTGGGCCAACGCCTCATTCCAATCAGGGCCCCGGGCTTTCTGCCGAGAGGCCGGACTGAGGGGCAGGAAGGGCAGTGAGCAGGTGGGCGGTGGGTGTGGAGCAGGTCTGAGGGACGTTGTCATGGGCAGCCTGGCCAGGGCGCTGGACACTGGCGGCTGTCGGGGCCATGAAACCCACGTCAGGTCTGGCGACCAGTGACGCGTGCATGGCGGACTGGCACCTGTCAGGCTTCCCAATAGGGACACTGAAGCCGGGGAGCGGCAGGTGACGAGCTGGCAGTCCCCCACCCCCACGGTCAGCCAGGGGGACCCGCAGTGCCCCTGGAGACAGACCGAGGGACCGTCTGAGTAAGAGAAAGACAGAGAGGACAGCCTGCCCCAGCGGGGCCAGCGCCCCCTGCTGCACAGGAGCTGCCCTGCAGGCTGGTGCTAGTTGCGGGCCTGGGAAGGCCAAGTTCCGGCCCTGCCCGGCCTGGACACAGACCACCTGGGCGGGGTTTCAGGAGCTGCCCTTTGCGGAACCAGGGTCTGACCCTCACACCGGCCTCCCTGCCCCACTCTAGGCTGTGGGTGTCCCTGGGTCACTGGTCCTGCAGGGTGGGCTGGACTCGCTGCACAGTGCTCATTCCCATTGTTCCATGGGAGGGGCTTCCATGGGCAGAGGGCTCGAGGAGGAGTCCCCCTTGGGCCCCAACTAACACCACGTGGGCAGTGGCGGCGTGAGGAGAGCAGCTTGGCCTGTGTGGGCCCTGGACTGGGCATGTGACCCACCTTCCAGGTCGCCCAGGGCAGGCTGCCCCCACAACCTCGGGCCAGACTGTCCCCGTGCCCCCAGGCCAGGCTGTCCCCACACCCCCAGGCCAGGCTGTCCCTCCAGGGGGCCGGAGCAGTAGTACAGCAGGTGAAGAGTTTGCCTTGCACGAGGCTGACCCCGGTTTGATCCCCGGCATCCCACATGTTCCCCGAGCACCGCCAGGAGTAATTCCTGAGCACAGAGACAGGAGTAGGCCCTGAGCATCGTCGGGTGTGACCCAAGTATCCCCCCAAAAGTCAGACTGTCCCCCCCAGAGCAGACCGTCTCCCAACAGGCCAGGCTTCCCGCCCCCTACCCTGCCCGCCTGGCCGGGGGGCAGAGATGACAGTAGCTTGGAGGGCACAGAACTGGTGCATGTTGGGGCTGGTGTGGGGAACAGTCACGGGGGGGAGATGAATTCGGTTTGCACAAACACACACCCCCCTGCCCACACATCAGGCCCTGGGGAAGACAGACTCCCGTTATTTGCTAGGGTGAGGGGAAGGGCAGGGAGGCAGTCCAGACCCAGTGGGGGCTTGGGGGACTGTGATCCAGATGGCCCTGTCCCCAAGAGGGCTAAGGCCACAGGGGACAGCACCCAGGAAACTGGCTGAGCAGCTGGGTCAGAGGCTCAGCAGCAAGGCAGGGCCATCAAACTGCCTGATCCACCCAGAGACATCCAAGGCAGACTGCCTGGAGGAGGAGGAGCTCCCAGCTAGGCAAGGGAGCTGAACTACACATGGAATGTATTCCTGGCCTAAAGTGTGCATGTCAGATGGGTTAGAGGGGGATGGACAGTAGGCTAACAGAGCACAGACAGATGGTGGAGAGGAGACGGCAGAACATAGACAGATGGTGGAGGAGGGACGGTGGAGCACAGACAGATAGTGGAGGAGGGATGGTGGAGCACAGACAGATGGTGGAGGGGAGGTGGCGGAACATAGACAGATGGTGGAGGAGGGACAGTGGAGCACAGGCAGATGGTGGAGCACAAACAGATGGTGGAGGGGGGACGGTGGCACACAGATGGTGGAGGAGAGATGATGGAGCAGAGACAGATGGTGGAGGAGGGATGTGGAGCACAGGCAGATGGTGGAGGAGGCATGGTGGAGCACAGACAGATGGTAGAGGAGGGATGGTGGAGCACAGACAGATGGTGGAGGAGGGATGTGGAGCACAGACAGATGTGAAGAGTCAGAGGATGATTTTTAGGTGGCAGACGATTCATGGATGTAGAATTATTGGTGAATGACAAACGTGACTACATGGGCCGCAGAGACCCGGGGCCAGTGGAGCCCAGAGTATGGGAAGAGCCTCGCCCCCATGCAGCTGTCCCCTCAGGTCCCTGGTGACAAGGACAGGGAGCCGAGTGGCGAAGGGCAGAGAGCGAGGCGCCTGGGGCGGGAGGGGCAGAAGCCCCGGGCACGAGGCTCCCCGCTGCTCCCAGCGCCTGGCCTCCTGCTCGGGGTGACTGAGCCCTGTGCCCCTGGACGCGGGTGCCAGCCTGGCCCAGGCAGATGCAGACCTGGGGGCTGCCGTGCAGAGGGGACACGCCCTCAGCCCCCCCCCTCCTCATCCCCGCCACTGGGACCCTGGCTTTGATTTGTGATCTTTCTAGATTTTCAGGGAAGTTGCAGGACCCTAGGGGCACTTTTGCCCGCTTTGGTTTCTGCCCCTCCCAGAGGAGCTTTCTGTCTGCCGAGGGGGCCGTTTTCCAGTGGGGGCCTGAGGGTGGGCGGGGAACCTCGGCCCAGGTGGCTGCAGATCGGGGAGTTGGTGCCAGGTCAGGCCGAGGGATCCTCCGTACATGGCCCGACCTGAGACTCACGACGGCCACGCTGCCCACGAGCCCACCCCGCGACATTCCCTCCCAAGCGGGGCTTGCGGGGAGGTGGCCGGGTCACAGTCCCCCGCGGCACAGCCAGAGCCTGTCAGACTGAGGCCAGTGAGGTAAGGGACGGGACGCCCGGCCGTCGTGACGCGGGGATGTGAGCAAGAGGCACCATGGGTGTGAGGACAGGTGACACAGACAGGTGATCGCGTGAGGCCTCTCCTTGTCCCCCGTTCCCAGCTCTGCCTTTAGGGCACAGAGGCAGCAGAGGGGAGGCCCCCCATGACACGTTCCCCCACAAACTCATAGCTCCCTCGAACCCCAGCAGGAGCAGCTGACAGCGACCAGCCCCCACCCCTCCAGGTCATCAGAGTCAGCGGCACCCCGGGCTCAGGACCCCCAGGGAGACGCCCCTAACGAGGGCGTGGGAAGCGACTCCAAGGCCAGGTGGGGGTGGGGGGTCAGGGCTAGGGCAGGGCCCGAGTGAGGAGTGGCGAGTACAGGGAAGACCGAGGCCCACCGCCCCGGAGGGCAGCCTGGGGTGCCCCCCGCCCCACCGGTGCTGCCCTGGGCAGCCGGACCACCTCCCCCTGCCAGGGAGGAAGCGAGTGGGTGGGAGGCTTGGCTGAGCCTGACTCTGCTCACACCCCCCACACGCGGGGGAGACCAAGGCAGGAGTTTGGCCCCCCCCCCGCCTTTTCTTCTCAGGCCTGGGGTCCTGATCCTGGGTCAGGTGGTGGCCCCACAGGAAGGCAGAGGAACGGCCCAGATCTGGGGCAAGTCCCAAGCCGAGCACGGTCCCCGAGCCCCCGCTGCATCTCCTGCACCCCTCCCTGCCCGCCCCCCACCTCCCTCCGTCCCCAGATCCCTATGCTGGGGACCCCCCTCCCAGGGAAGGGCCCTAGGGCAAAGGGACGGGAGCGGGGAGGTGGACGGGGCATGGGGGGGCCTCAGGGAAGTCCAGGCCTCCAGGGACCCCAGCACGGGCTGTAGCTGCTGACCCCCAGGGAGGGCATCAAGCTGGGCCCCTGTACCCATGCGCTCTGCTCAGGGGAAACTGAGGCTAGGAGGGGGCTGGAGGAATCTGAGTCCCCCCGCCCCCGGTGCTCCCCACGTCAAAGCCGGTTCTGGGCAGACAGACGGTGGGACAGAGCAGGCAGAGGTGCCTCCCCTCACTCCGCGGCACCAGCTGCCCGAGGCTCCAGGACGCAGCCCACACCCTCCCCGCCCCACCTGTGGCAGCAGGTGACCCCAGGGGTAGGGGGGCCCCGGGGAGCACAGGCTGCTCCTGGCGCTGACCTGGCCAGATGTTCTAGAACTTACCCTGTCGGGGCGCAGACGCTGCCAGGGAGCAAGGGAGACCCCGGTGGCCTGAACCGGCGGCAGGAAGGCGCAGCCCGCGGCCCGCCCTCCGCACAGGCAGGTGACCGCCGCTGCCCATTGGCTGCGAGCAAGCCCGCCCCGGGAAGGGCCAGGCCAGCCTGGCCCCTCCTCATTGCTGGGAAGTGTCCGCGCGCTCCGGGCGGCATTCCCAAGCCGGGCGGGAATGGCCCCCGGCCTCGGGACACCCACCTGCCTCTCGCCCCGGGGTGAGGGGGAGCTGAGTGCCCCCAGGCAGGCCTGCGGCGGGGGGGGGGGGAGCGTGGGAGGCTAGGACACAGCCTGACTCAGGTCCCCATGAGGCTCCACCAAGGACCTTTGCCCAGGTGGTCTAGGGGCACCGAGGGGCAAGAACCTGAATCTCAGAGCCTCTTGCCCTTGGGTCTCAGTCTCCCCTTTGCAAATGGGAGGGGTGAGGCGAGGCTGTGGGATGTGCCTGAGAGGCTGGTGCCCCTTTCCCTCAGCCCCGTGGGGGACGCTCAGCACTGGGGGTCCTGGATAAGGTGCCAGTCTGCCCCAGGGACCCGCCAAGGACCAGTCCCCGACAGAGCTCCTGTTTGGGGGTTTTATTTTTGGGCCACACTTGACGGTGCTCAGGGTTGACTTCTGTCAGTGCTCAGGGGCCCATATCTGAGGCCAGGGACGAAACCTGGGGCGACTGAGGCAAGGCAAGTGCCCTGCCTGCAGGACTGCTCCTCTGGCCTCAAGCAGGATGTTTGAATTCCAAAAGAAGACACAGGCTGCAGTTCCATCAGGGACAGTGGGGACCCGAGTCCCTCCCCAGCCAGCACCCTGGAATTCCCATCCGGACCCCTCGACCGAGAGCCTGTGGGCTGTACAGACTCTGCTGCAGGGGAAGCTAGTTGGGGGAGCCCTGGCACAGCTGCTGCGTGCATGCGTGTGTGCACATGTGCACGTGCATATGTATACACGTGTGTGTGCATGTGTGTGCATACATGTGTGCATGCTTTTGCTGCTACCCCATCCTACTGGTGCTTCCATATTCCAGGTGCCCCCAAGTCTCAGGCACCCCAAGCCCCAGGTGTCCCCCTTCCCCAGGTGCCACCTGGGGAAGGCAGGATCTTGGGGTGATGGGCTCTGGGTGTGAGTGCTCCAAGGCCACCCGGCCAGGGGGACGCTCAGGGGCCTTGAGGGGTGCCGCGGCCCCTTTCATGAGAGCTCTCTTTGCAGCGGGAGGTTGGACTTGTGCATCCTGGAATCCGGATGCGTGCAGTAGAGACCATGTGATGAGCCCTGGGGTACCCGGGCTGCAGCCTGTGGACGCCCTGAGCATTTGCCATTCTGCGGCCTATTACTGGGGGCACTGCTGACTGCGAGCGCCCCCCAGGCCTACTTGGTCCCGTTTGCTCAGCCCACCACTGCCCTCTGGTGGACCTTCTGGGAACAACCGCAAGTCCCTGGGGTGCTCTGGGAACTCCCCTGTGGATGACAGGAGCCCGGCTTGTCAGTTGTGGTCATCAGGGGTCCACCTGGTTCTTCCGCTGGTAGGACCCCGACTCCCTCTCACAGTATTTCTCTGTATCTTCCCTGAGACAGACGGGAATTGGAGGGAGGGTCTGCTTTTGCTCAGGGGCACGTGGACAACCCTCTTGGCTCTGTGCTCCTTTGCTTCCTGGCCCGACCCCGACGGGTTCTGCCAGCTGCAGTGAACCGGGCAGCCGAGAGCCTGTGAGCGGCTGAGTGGAGTCGCCACGGGAGCTGTGGGCGTGTGAAGGGGGAGCCCGGTGGCGAGTGACCGCCTGCCAGAGGCGAGTCTGGGGCCGGGGCAGTAGGTGGGTGCTGGGAAGCCACCCAGAAAATCTCAATCCCTTTCCTTGGCTGTAGAGTGACTTGCTCCCTGGTCTATCTAGAGCGAAGAAACATCCAGAAACCTGCAGCTGTGGTGGGGGTTGCCTGGGGTCTCCGGCTCTCCAGGGCGCACGTGTGGCCACCCAACAGGTCACACAATCCAGGTCAGGCCCCCTGAGTCCCCAAACCTGAGTTCTGGGCCAGTCATGCCCCAACCCCTCCCCGACAGCCAACTCAGGCCTGTTTGTCCCTTCCCTGGGAGCAGGGCCTCTGTCCCTGAGGGGGTGGGGCTGGCATCCTTCCAGCTGGACGGGGCAGGGGCCTGCAGGTACTGAAGGTGGCGCTGGGCTGTGGGGGCGAGTGAGGAAGATGCCTGAAACCGGGGTCCCCAGGGGTCAGGCCTGATCAGGCCTCCACCTCTTTGGACCCAGGATGTGGCTGTCTGAGGGGACAGAGCTGGTGCCCACAAACACAGCCACACCCGCTCAGGGTCAGCACGTGGGCACGTGTCCTTGCAGCGTGGCTTCCTCTCCCACACTTGGCTGCAGCGCACAGGCCCCGGGGGCAGGCGCCGGAGCGCCAAGGCTGTGAGCAGGCACGTGCATCGGTTTCTGGGTTTCGTGGGTGTGTGGGCAGAGGCTCCAGGGCTCCCCGAGCTGGGCCCAAGCACCAGGTCCAAATGCTCCCCCAGTCCAGCAGCTCGGACCCGCCACCGCCCCTGGGAGTGTCCGGTGCAGCGCGCTGTCCTTCCGCTGTTCCCGACCCGGCGGGCAGGGCGCCGGTGTCCCTGAGCAGCAGGGGAGCCACTGCCCGGAGGTGTCCACGCCCCTCCAGGGGCGCCGGAGTCGGGGTCCTGCGCCTCTTTACCCCGCTGCTTTAACCAGTCATCAGTTCTCGGGCACTCGGGTTGTTTCCAGAACCTGGCTATTGCCCTCCCCGGGGAATCGGGGCCAGCTGCGCGCCCCGCCGCATTTTCCACGGCAGCCTGGGCACCCGGGGACGCTGGCCAGGTCTTCAAGGCTCACCAGCCTCCCGAGATTCGCAGACAGGCCACCCGCAGACCGCGGGCACAACCCCGCAGAAACCCCACGAGGTGACAGCGCCAGGGCCGGGAGGCCGCAGCGCCGGCGCCCCTTTGCGACTGCGTGCGCCGCGCAGAATGCTGGGATTTGTAGTCTTCCCGCGCGGCGGCGAGCGCGAGAAGGCGGAGCCACGGCGGCCGGGCGCCTACACTTCCCAGGGGCGCCCGCGCGCGGAGCTGCGGGGCGGGGCGGCGCGGGGCGGGGCCGGGGCGGGGCCGGCCGGGGCGGGGCCGGGGCGGGGCCCGAGGGGCTGCGGCGGCGCTGCGGGCGGGCGGGTGCCGACCCCGCGCGCACCCGCTGACCGGCGCGGCCGGCGGCCCGGCTGGCCACTGCGGGCGCCTCGCCTGCGGGGCCGCAGCTGCCGCGGAGATGAGTGCGGGTGAGTGTGCGCGAGGGCCGGCGCCGGGCAGACCGGGGTTTGCACCTGCCGCGCCGCTGTCGCAGACCCCCGCGGCTCCACCCAACTTTCGGTCGGCTCGTGCCGTCGGGGGCGCTGCCCGGCTGCCCGCTCGCCGCCGCGCCCGGGTGGCGCTGTCCGGCGCGCCCGTCCTCTGCCGTGCTGGGACGGGGTCGTGGCGGTCTGCGGAGGTGGCCGCGTCCCGGTGTCCGCGCCGAGGTCGGGCGCGCTGACCGTGCCGCGCGGAGCAGGTGGCGCCGAGGCCGCGGGGGCCTGACACCCGCCGCGGGGTCTCTCCCCGCCTGCCGCGGCGCATCCCCGCGTCGCCCGCGCCGCGTCCCGCAGCCTCCGCGCCGCGCTGGAAAATCCCGCTCGGCCGCGGGATGCGGCGCAAGCCGGGCGGGCGCGGGGGCAGGAGCGCGGCCCGGGGGCCCGCACCCCGGTTCTGAGAGCCGCCGGGCGCGGGAGGTCTCCCAGCCCGTCCGCGGGGTGCGGGGACACCCGCCGGGCCGGCGTGACTTGGCAGCCCGGAGGGGACAAGCGGGGCCCTGCGCTCCGCGCGCGGTGCTCTGGGCCGCTGCTGGGGGCACGCGGCCGGGGCTGCTCCCGGGGGGGACCCCTCCCTCTCCCAGGGGAGACAGCCCCACCCAGGCAGTGGGCGCTGGCGAGGGCTGGAGCAAACGGCGGTGGGGGGCGGAATTCTCTGGAAGCCGGTTTCTGGGATGGCCAAGCTGGTGTCTGGAGGTGGTTGGGGAGCAGAGCGCCCCCAGACTTGGCAGCCCCTGCTGGAGGTTCTACTGGCAGGTGCGCCTAATGGCAGGGCGCAGGAGTAATTCTATGCTTTCTGGGGTATAATTGATACCTCCCGCCAGCAGTCCCTGCTGCCATGGGCCCTGCCAGGCCGCCACGCCCCCCCCTCCCCAGTCGCTGTCCTGGAGATGGGCACAGTCAGAAAGGTGCCAGCTGGTCTGCGGGTGGTCCTGCGCCCATCCCAGCGGCGCCCTAGTGGGGACAGTTCGGCAGTGAGGTGGACACGGGAGGACTTTGGGATGTGTGGGGTCTCCATAGAGGGTTAGGATTCAGCTGTGTCCCTTCAGCTCTGGCCCCTGGGAGCCCCACCCGTGGCAGAGCTGGGCAAGCCTGGGGAGCTGCAGACCCACCTGCTCCCACCCCATTGAAGTTTCTGCCTTTACGGTGCTGGGATGACCTCCCTTCAGCCACTGGTCCCCTGGGCCGCCCCAGGGCAGCCCTGCCGGTGGCCAGCGGCTTGTTTAAGCAGCACCCTGGAGAGGGTACCTTCCCCACACCCCCCAGGCCCAAGTCTCATGGGGCCCCGTGCCTCAGTCTCCCCCATGGAGAAGGGAGCCCTTTGCTCTGTGTGCACCAGCGTGCGGGACCCGGGGCCTGGCAGGTCCTGGTCAGTCACCCGGGGCCCAGGGAGGCCTGCCAGACTCAGCGGGGGTCAGGGGCTTCCTGAGCTGAGGCTGTGGCCTGCCAGGCAGCACCCCCGGGTGCTGAGGCTTGTCAGGGTGTGGTCACGTGCCATTCCCCCAGGGAGCACTGCAGCACGGGGACACAGATGTTGAGTGTCCCCTGCCCTCTAGGATGTGGACCTCAGGCCTGTGACATCACAAGAGGCCCTCTTGCCTCCTGCTGCGTGGACAGTCATGGCTCAGGCCCATGCAGCACCGAGGGGACAGAGCGGCCCGAGAGGGGGCCGGCCAGCTGCTGCCCAAAAGAGGGGACTCTGATGATATCTGGGATGCTGGGGGCCTTTTCTGGTGGCCGCTGGCCCAGAGTTTGAAACAGGTGCGTGTCTCCCCCGAAGCCCGGGCGTGTTCCGGCCCCGCCAACACCCGGTGCGGCTGCAGCGCCTGGCTCACGTGGGCCCGAGGGTGTGCCTGTGTGCACGTTGCGCGTGGGGCTCCGCCTGTGGGTGTTGGCACTGAGGGGGAGAAGGAAGCACTTACACCCAGTCTGATTTGGGGAACAAGAGCCGCCGTGATCGCTGGGCAAGCGCCTGGGACCTGGGGAGGGCGCAGCCCTGGGGGCTCCGGGGGGCTCTGGGGGCTCTGGAGGGCACGTGCTCGCCTAGGCCGGAAGCAGCAAGTGATTGTTCGCTTAGGACCATGGCGGGGTCCAGACTCAGGCTCCAGGGCGGTTCCTCCACAGCCGTGGTTCCCGGGGGTCAGTCGCTGTGTGTATGTGTGTGTGTGTGTGTGTGTGTGTGTGTGTGAGTGCAGGTGTGAATGAGCAGGTATATAGGTCTGTGTATGCCTGCATGTAGGTGAGTGTGTGAATGAGTATAAGTGAGTGTATGAATATGTGTGAGTGATTATGTGTGATTGGGTAAGTGTATGAGTGTTTCAGTGTGAATGTGTATAAATGTGTGTGGTTATAAGTGTGTGGTTGTAACTGGGTGTGTGATTGTTAGTGTGTGGTTGTGTGTGAGAATATGATTGTGAGTGAGTGAATGTGTGTGAGAGTGAATGTGTGTGGTTGTGCAAATGTGATTGTAAATAGATGGGTATGTGATTGTGAGTGTGTAATTGAGTGTGATTGTGTGGTTGTGTGAGTGTGATTGTGATTTACTGTGATTGTGTATGAGTATAAGTGTGTATGAGTGTGTGAGTGACTGTGTGTATGAGTGTGTGCCCGTGAGTGTGTGACTGTGTGTGTATGAGTATGAGACTGTGTGTGACTGTGTATGAGTGTGTGAGGATTGTGTTTGAGTGCATATGAGTATGTGTGACTATGAGTGACTGTGAGTGAGTGTGTGTGGGAGTGACTGTGAGTGTGTGTGGGAGTAACTGTGAGACTGTGTAAGAGTGTGTGTGACTGTGTGAGTGACTGTGTGTATGTATGAGTGTGAGTGTGCGTGAGTGTGTGACTGTGAGTATGTGAGTGTGATTATGTGAGTGTGTGTGACTGTGTGTATGAGTGTGCCTGTGAGTGTGTGTGTATGACTGTGAGTGTGTATGAGTATGTGACTGTGTGAGTGTGTATAAGTGTGTGAGTGATTGTGTGTGAGTGTGTATGAGTGACTATGAGTGTGTGTGAGTGTGAGATGTGTGAATGTATGTGTGAGTGACTGTGAGAGTGTGTAACTGTGGGAGTGACTGAGTGTGTGGGAGTGACTGTGAGTGTGTATGAGGTGTATGAGTGGTGAGTGTGTGTGACTGTGTGAGTATGTATGAGTGTGTGTGACTGAATGTGAGTGACTGTGTGACTGTGAGTGTGTGAGATGTGTGTGAGTATGTGTGAGTGTGAGTGAGTGTGTGTGTGAGTGACTGTGAGTGACTGTGTGTGAGTATGTATGTGTGTGACTGTGAGTGTGAGTGACTGTGTGACAGTGAGTGTGTGTGAGTGTGAGATGTGTGTGAGTGAGTGTGTGTGACTGTGTGTGAGTATGTATGTGTGTGACTGTGTGAGTGACTGTGACTGTGAGTGTGTGAGTGTGAGATGTGTGTGAGTGAGTGAGTGTGTGTGAGTGACTGTGTGACTGTGTGTGTGAGTGTGAGATGTGTGTGAGTGTGTGTAAGTGACTGTGAGTGTGTGTGTGTGAGTGACTGTGTGTATGAGTGTGTGAGTGCTTGATTGTGCGAGTGTGATGCCGGAGAGGCCTGTGAGGACCGAGGTGAGGGACTAGCGGCCGTGGGGGGCCGTGGGCGCGTCATCCAGGGCTCCCGCCTTGTGCCCCTTTCCAGCCTCGGGCCCGTCTTCACACCTCACACGGCTGGAGACTGCCGGGGGCCGGCAGTGAGCAGGGGAGCCGGGATGGGGGCTTGTGTACCCCCCGCCGGGGTCCTGTGCTGGGCTCGGGCCTCCCGCCATGGCCGGGTTGTAGGCACAGGGACAGCCCTGCTTTTGTGGCCCCGGAGCTGCAGGAGAGGTCCCCGCCACCCGGTGCTGTCCCGGGGTCCCGAGGTGCTATGGGCTCTGGGGCGGGCACAGTCTGTTTCCCTGAGTCCGGGGCTGGGTGACTCCCGGGGGACCCCGTGCCTCACTTCAGATGCTGCTGCAGGCCCCCCTGGCACCCTGTCCGGGAGGGCTGCCGGCGGGGCTGGGCGTGAGCGGGGAGCGGGCGGGGGGCAGGTGGGCACGGGTTGTCCTACTGCAGTATCAGGGCACCCTCAAGAGCTGCCCTGGAAAGCCGGGTGGGGCTCCAGATGACCCCCCGTCTGGGACCCTGGGGCGCTCGGTTCGGGGACCTGGTGCTCCGGGCAGCGGCAACCCGAGACTGTTTCCACTCGAGGCCTCGGGTGCGGCCGCGCCACGCCCGCAGGAGGCTTGGGTGTCAGGGCCGCCCTGCGCTCCCTGGGGAGCCAGAGGCCTGGTCCCCAGGAGCCCCGGGGAGGACTCACTGGAGGTCACAGGGGACCCAGCACGGGGTTAGGGTGACACCCCAGCCGCAGCCCCTCGGGGCTCCCCGGGGAGCTGGCCATGCAGCCAGACCAGGGCCGCCAGCTGGGACTCAGGCTCAGAGCTTTCCAGAAGGATCCCCCCACCGCTGTGCTGGGCGCTGACGGTGCACAGACTCAGGCTGTGTCCGGTCACTGCACGGCCCTGACTGCTGAGTGCCCGCCGTGCGCAGACACGGGCTGTCCCGAGCACCAGATGTGTGCAGTAGCCGACTGTGGGCAAAGGCAGGGAAGGCGGATCCCGGGAGGGGAGGGGCTAGAGGAGAGGCGGGCAGCGGGCAGAGGGGAGGCAGCTCCAGGCTCGGTGGCCCCCAGGTCCTGCTGCTCTGACGGAGCCACTGCCTCGACCTGCCACCTGTGCGTCATGTTGGCCCCTGCGCAGCCTCAGGCCTAGGAGGGGTGGGGAGCCCCGTGCCTTGGCCACTTCCTGCCACTGCTCAGGTGCCCTCTGGGCTCGGGGTGGCCATGTGATGCCGTGTGGGAGGGTGCCCACCCCCCAGCCTGCTCCCCGCTAGGGGGCTGGTTTTCCCTGAGCTGCACCCCCCGGTCCTTGCCCGGGTGGGCTGGAGCCGCAGGAAAGCAGGGGAGGGATGGACACTGCTGGGCAGGGCTTGGCCCCTCACGGGCGCCCCCTGAGAAGGCCAGGCGCTGCTCCGAGCAGCTCACAGCACACCCGTGGGGACCCACAACAGCCTCTCGACCCCTGGGGGCCCACAACAGCCTCTCCAACCCCTGGGGACTCACAACAGCCCCTCCAACCCCTGGGGACCCACAACAGCCTCTCTGATCCCTGGGGCTCCACAACAGCCTCTCCGACCCCTGGGGACCCATAACAGCTCCTCCGACCCCTGGGGACCCACAACAGCCTCTTCTGACCTCTTTTGGGGAGCGCGTGGCTGCACTGCGCGGAGCTGAGGAGCCCCCAGATTCCGTGTCCCCTCGGCTGGCCCACCTGTGTCTCCAGCCCCCTCGCCCCCAGGAGCCCGGGGATCCAGCCCTCAGACCGCTGGATTGCCCTGAGGCCCCCTTGGGAGCAGGCCTGGGCGGGGGCACCTGTGACGCGAGGAGTGGGCAGCCGAGTAGGCAGCCCGGCCTTGTCCCAGCCTTCTGGGAGAGTCCGCCGTGTCCAGGGCACGATGAGAGGACTCGGGGTCCCTGGTAGAGAGGACCGGGGCTGAGGTGCGCACCTTGCTCATGGCGGCCCCAGGTTCGACCCCAGCACTCCACGAGGTCCTCTGACCCGTGCCAGGAGTGACCGCTGAGAGCAAAGGCAGGAGGGAGCTCCGAGCACCGCCAGGTGTGGCCCCAGCAGAGGGACTTGAGCTCTGTGGTGGGGGCTAGAGGTCAGTGGTTGCTCAAGAGCAAGCAGTGGCAGTGGTCGAGGGCCTCCCCAGAGACCAGGGTCAGTCTTGGCCCTGGGTGGGGTGGGGACACGGCAGCACACGCCTCCCCGCAGACATGAGCAAGGGCCAAGCTGGCAGGCCGGAGGCTGAGCTGGGTCTCCACACTAAGGGTGCAGCCCGGGTGCCGCGAGGCCGCCGGCCCAGGCAGCTAAGTCCCTGGGGGTGGCCGGGCCCCAGGCCAGCTGCATGCGGCCCCTATAAAAAGCCAAAGCAGGAGGGCAGCAGCTGCACCCACCCTGCGCCTGTGGCACTTATGTCCTGCAGGGCCAGCCGCTGAGGGACAGCTGTCCACTCCCCCGCTCTATTTCAGGGCGCCGACTGGTCCCGCGGGATGGGGCCCAGGGCAGGGCCTTGGAGACTCAGCCATGCGTGTGCCTGTGCGTGCATGTGTCCTGCATGAGTGTACATCTCTGTGTGCTTGCCGTGTACACTGCATCTGTGTGTGCACACATGTGTACACATGGGTGCTGTGTGCCCCACTGTTCATTCTGTCCACGCTTCCACACTCGGGTTCTCCCCTGGCCCAAGGCCTCGGGAGGAATGGGGAGTGCCCTGGGCAGGGGCTGTCCCCGGCCAGGCTCCAGCAGGGCTAAATATACCCGGGTGTGCTGGCCTCTGGCCCCGCCGCGGCCGCGAGCAGAGCTCCAGGGAGGGATTGATCAGCCTAATAAATAAAAGCCCGGTCTGGCGGCTGGGCAGCAGGCCAGCCCCGTCCCCTGGGCCCAGGTGCTGTGGGGTTGGGTCTGCCCCCGGGCTGGGGAACACCCCAGGACAGGAAGCGGGTTTCACTCTGGCACATGTCGGTCAGAGGGAGATGACCTGCAGCGCCCAGGCGGCCATCTCAAGCTCCAGTCCCCGGAGACTCAGGGTCTGGGCTTGGGGGGGAGCGGAAGGGACTCTGGGACAGTGACTGCACCCGGCACTGCTGCGGGGGGCACAGACACCTCCTGGGGTCTGACTGGAACAGACACCTCCCTGGGCCTGACTGGGACAGACACCTGCCTGGGGACTCAGAAATTGTCCTCCCTTCAAGGAGCACTGCTCAGGGAGCACTGGGACAGAGAATTGATCAGACATGCTGAGCGGGAGAAACTCTGGGAAGCTTCCTGCAGGAGGTGGCATTGACCAAGTATCTGCAATGGGGAGCGGGGCTCTCTATAGCCCATGCAGAGCCCCAGAGTGAGGCAGAATAGATCATCAAGGTCACAGCCTTTGAAGACCCTGTCCCTGCCCAGCCCGCTATGTGGGCCCTTGCGCTTCCCACCGGCACCCTCAGGGCAATGCTGCCTTGACCACTGAGCTGTCCTCTCCCCTCGCAGCCTCCTCCAGGGCCACTTGGGAGGGACTGTGTGCTGAGCCAGTGCTGCGGGGAGGTGGGGGCAGTGAAGGTGAGTCTCCCGAGGGAGGTCATGGCCCTCCTGCCCCTGCAGTGGGCCTCCACCAGGTGACCCCAGCTGGGAGCCCCCAACCCTCTAGCCCCTCCGGCTTCCCTCCCCTGAAGCCCTGCCCCACACGTGGTGCCACCCACCGGTCAGGCCCCGAGGAGAGGTGGCCATGAGTCCTGGTGCCTGGACACATGCTGCTCGGAGGACACCAGGTCTGTGCCCTCAGGGCACTGGGGGGAGGTCCCAGCGCAGCACAGAGACCCTGGGGGCCCGGCCCTCCTGTCCCAGTTCCCGGAAAGAGGGTCAGGCCAGGAATAGAACCTGCATTTCCCGAGGCACCCCTGCTCGGGGCCTGCACACCCCAGCCGCCAGATCTGTGCCACGGCTGGCCGTCCCAGCACGGGACCTGGGCCTCCTGCAGGCCATGCGTGTGTGCCACGTGCATGTACTTGTGTGGGAGCACATGTGCACGGTGTTTGCGTGTGCCGGTGTGCATGTGCACATCTCTGCAGGCGTGTGCTTTAGCACTGCCCCTCTTGGCCCTGTGGTCCTGTGTCTTCTGTGTCATGACGACACACACTGAGGGTACCGCAGAGCAGTACCCGACTTGACTCATGGCTTGACTCATGACGGTACCCGGCACTTGACTCATGGCTGCAAGTTCTCTGCACTCCATGACAAACGCGGGGCTGAGGGGAATGGCGCTGGCAGTGGGAGTTGGGGGGCTCTGTTGGGAGGGGCCAGGTCTTGGGTGGGTGGGACTGCTTCTGGGAAGGCGGGGCCTGGACTTGAATGGCAGGGGCCTAAACTTGATGGGCGGGGCCAGACAGTGAATGGGCGGGGCCTGGGGTGGGTGGGCAGAGAGATGGGCGTGACCAGAGCTGTGTGGGCGGAGCAGGTGGGCGAGGCTTGGAGGGATCAATGGATGGGACCAGGACGTGCATTGTTGGGACCTGGGCGTGGGTGGGCGGGGCCTGGGCGTGGGTGGGCAGGGAGGTGGGCGTGGTCAGGAGCCAAGTGGGCAGGGCAGAGGGGTGAGGTTTGGAGGAATCTGTGGGCGGGACCGGACATGCATGGGCGGGGCCTGGTGTGGGTGGGCGGGGCCGGTGGGCAGGGCCTTATGGACTGAATCACACACAGACTCTCAGCGCCCAGTGCACTGAGGTCCAGCTGGGTCTGGGTCCCTGTGCGAGGAGGGACAGATGCAGGCGCCAAGGCTGGATCTTCAGGGCCCACGGGGTGGGGCCAGCAGCGGCGGGAAAGACTTCCCAGGGGCTCTGGGGCCGCCCGACGGCCATCCCGAGCACTGGCTTCTGAGTTTGAGTCCCAGGTGTTGTCGCTTGTTATGGTGGTCGTAAGGGGAGGGAGCGGCTGGGCACCAGGCGCCCCCCACCTCTGGGCTCCCTCAGCTCAGCTCCCCAGGAACAGGGCACAGATTGGGCGTGCCCAGTGGCTGCTGACCATGGAGGGGCCAGGGGTACCAGGTGAGAGGATGGCCATGCAGGCGTCCTGGGGTCTGTGCGTGTTCTGCTGAGCACATGTGACATGAAGCTCTGTTGCTCCAGGGAGCGGGATCTGCCCACTCCAAAGGCCTGTCTCAGAGGGGGGACAGGGAGGGGTGTGGGGGCACAGGACACATCCGCGAGGGGCCGGCGGGGGCAGCGAGGTAAGCCCCTGTGGGAACAGAGGGGCAAAAGTGTGTCCTCATGTTGGGGCCTCCACCCCCCTGCCCTCAGCATCCTCTCTGGGGCTGTGTGGGTTCGTCTGCGGGGTCTGGGAGCTGGGTGCAGGCGTTGGTAGGGGGGACAGTTGGTGGACGTGGCCCTTTACTTGGGTCCACAGGTGAGTCATGTGGCCTGTGGGCCCCCACCCCATCCTCTGGGCACCAGGACTAGGGAGGGTCCATCTCCGCCCGAGCGCCCAGGAGGCAGAGATGCGCCCGCATTCTGGGGCAGTCACAGAGCCCAGGTCTCAGGCTGAGATCAACTGGGCAACCCTGTCCTTGGCCCTGGCCCCGGGCCCCCGTCCCGGTCCTCTGGTCCCTCTCCCCTGTCCCTGCCGCCTGTCCCCATCTCCACCCCCTGCCCTCTGTCTCTGTCCCTTGCCTCTGTTGCTGGCCCCTGCCCCAACCCCCATCCCCGCCGCCTGGCTCCTGCTCCCTGTCCCCTGTCCCCTGACTCCTCCAGGGGCCATGCCCATGGTCAGGGCAGGACTGGGCTGGCTTTGCAGCCCTCCTCCTACTTGGGACTGTTCCCCTTGGCGGGGACACACCACTGTGACAAGCTGGAGGCCGATGAGGCCAGAGCCCAGGTGTGACGCAGCCTTGGAGCAAAGCCAAGTTGGGACAGAAAACACTTTGTCCCGGAGGGCTGCCTGAAAGGGGAGGCAGGAAGCGTCCCAGGAAAAGAACCCCCAAACAGGTGTGGCCCCCAGCTCAGTGACCCCCTGCTCCTGCCCCCGAGTGAGGGACCCTCAGCGCGTTCCTGTGCAGCCCTGCCCCCAGCTGCTGCCCTGGCGCGGTAGGGGCAGGCACGGAGCCCAGGGCCGGCCCCCGCCCCAGCCCAGGCCTGGGCAGATCCTCATGTCAGAGTGAAGCTTCAGCAGCCACCCAGACCCCCTCCCCCACACGCCCACCCAAGCCCTCACCCCGCTCAGCTCTCCCACTCAAAGCTGGCCTCCCGCCTGCCTGCTTCCGCCTCAGTGTCTCCAGGGGGCACAGCCCGGGTGCCTGGGGGTGGTCAGAGTCCCAGCCCACCCGGCGCCTTTACAGAGCCCTCCCGGCCTGGCAAACAGGTGTGGCCAGAGCTGCGGCTATTTTAGTGACCGAGGGGCATAGGAACAGTTGCCCGGACTCACGGCTGTCCCTGCTGAGGTGCCAGCCACCCTGTCACCAGGTCCCCATGCCAGTCCCTCACAGAGCTCCCCCGGGGAGCAGGGGGCTGATGGGTCCGTGCACGTGGTCAGCAGGGCCAGGCCAGGGCGCTGGGCCGCTCCCTCTTCCTGTGTGAGCCCAAGCTCCGGTCCGGAGCTGGGGAGCGGGAGCCTGAGCCCTACGCCTGTCAACGCCCACACTGGGGGGCACCGCTTGAGCCCGGAGGCCCCCAGCCTGGATGTGTCCTTGTGGTGGCCCTGCCCAGAGCCGTCCAGGGGCACTGCCCAGAGTGGCTGAGTGGCAGCAGGCCTGGTGGGGCACAGTCCCTGAGGCGGGGAGGCCCCGTCCGGGCTGGCGGCTCGTGGCGGCTGCTGGCCTTAGACCTGTAGCTGGAGGTGGGGTCCTTGGCTGCGGTCAGGTGGGCGGGGACGCGCCCAGGACACTGCCAGCAGGCCCTGCATTGGGGGTGGTCGTGGGGGCTGGTCCTGGGAGCCCTGTCCCGTGCCTGAGTCCATCATACCAGCCCTGTGCCCTTGAGCGAGAGACCCGGGGTCAGCTGCGTGGCCCCTGCCCCTGGCCTGTGCCAGCCGGAGCTTGGCAAGGAGAGGCTCCTGTCGGCTGTGGAGTGGCACCGGAGGACCCGGCACTGGGCCACTCTCGAGGGTTATAATTAGCCTGACTGCCCCGAAGGAGGGCGGGAGCGGGAGCGCCCCAGCCCGCCCGCCTGCAGGGTTGGGGGAGGGAGTGGCTGAGGCCCTCGCTGGGAAAAGCACAGGACCCGCCACTGTCACACGCGCCGACACCGTCACACACACTGACACTGTCACACGCTGACACCATGACTCACACACGCTGACACCATCACACACACTGACACTGTCACTCGCTGACACCATGACTCACACACTGACACCATCACACACACTGACACTGTCACACGCTGACTATGACTCACACACGCTGACACCATCACACACACTGACACTGTCACACGCTATGACTCACACACACTGATACCATCACACACGCTGACACTGTCACACACTGACACTATGACACACACGCTGACACTATCACACACACTGATACCATCACACACACTGACACTGTCACACACTGACACTATGACACACACTGACACCATCACACACACTGACACCGTCACACGCTGACTATGACTCACACACACTGATACCATCACACATGCTGACACTGTCACACACTGACACCATGACTCACACATGCTGACACCATCACACACACTGACACTGTCACACGCTGATATTGACACACACGCTGACACTGTCACACACTGACACTGTGACTGTCACACATGCTTACACTGTTGTACATGCTGACACTGTCACACTGACACTTTCACACACTGACACTGTGACTCACACATGCTGACACTGTGACTCATACACACTGACTCTGTCACCCTGACACTGTCACACATGCTGACACTGTGATCGTCACACAACGCTTACATTGTTATACATGCTGACACTGTCACACTGACACTGTGTCACACACTGACACTGTCACACTGTCAGACGTGCTCAGTGACAGCTAGCCCCTCTCCTCGCTCCGAGGAGACAAACTGCCCCGAGTACGCCATTGGTTGGGGCCGTGAAGGGGTGTTTCAGATCGTCGAGCTGCGTGGTCGGGGTTGTGAGTGAGATGAGTTTCCACTTGCCACAATTCTGGAAACACCTGCCTGGCCTACACCCCTTCCTCCAGGAAGCCCTCCCTGACCACACACTGGTCCCTTTCCTGGAGGCACCACAGCCCTGGCTTCTCCACAGTTCTCTGGTCTTTGTCACGGCGGGGGGCAGGGGCTGTCACCCTGGGCGTAGAAGCCTTGGGGGCGGATATCCAGCACGCCCGTTCTCTGTCTGCGCTCACGGGAGTGCCGTCTGACGCCGGTGAGCACCGCAGTGGGGCCTGCGGGCTCCAGGCTGCGTCTCCCTCCAGGCCCTCCTGCGTGCTGTGTCCCCGACACCTCAGCTCCTCTGTGGACAGTGAGCACAGGCCTTGGGCCTCACCGATGGTGCAGTGCATCCCCCCTGGTGCTGAGCCTCAGTGACCTCGCCCGTCAGCGGAGGGGGCAGCGCTCTGGGGTCGCACACGTTGCTCGGGGAAGCTGTGCCATGGAGCCCGGGCATCTGTGGGTGACAGATACGGGTTTGCGCACAGCAGCGTGAAGAAACGCCTCCTTGTTCGCCGTTTGGTGCCGCGTGCCCGTGGCTGTTGGGGCTCCAGGAACCACAGTGACCCACACTGTTCCGGGGGCGCCGCCAGGCTCATGACAGCCGGTGGATGGGCCAGGGGTGGCTCTGGCTCTGTGGCCAGAGATGCCGGCACCCCCCGGGAGGGAGCCCTGCCCTGGTCCCGGCTCTCGCGGGCCCTGCTGGGTCTCGCGACCTGCACAGCCTGGGGGGGATGGTTCTGTGGGGGCCCAAGTGTCCGGTGTCTGGGAACACTCGCCCCTTTAGAGGAGGAAACATGGGTGTATGCACTGACCTGTACAGGGACACGGCTGGGTCACGGGACACGCCCTGCTGTGGGCACCCTGAGGGCCCGGCAGCTCTGTGGGGGACACTGCTGCCGGAGTCTGGACTCTCCTGGACATCAGCCCCCCCGGCTGCCCCTGGACGGCAGCCCCAGCCCTGCACGCTCCCAGTGAGGCTCAGGTGCAGGGCCGGGGGCGGCCAGCTCCTCGTGTGGGGGAGGGGGCTGCCGCCCCCGTTTGTCCCCAGTCGGCACAGCATGTCCTGTCTGCGACCGCCCAGGGACTTCCTGCCGGGCCGCCTGCCCCTGTTTATGCCAGGGGTCATCCTGGGTGGGGTGTGGTGAGTCCGTGCCCTCTGCTGCCGTGCTGGGGCTGGTCAGAGATGATGTGCCGATGCGGGTGGGACTCGGGGCCACTGGCTGCGGGCGTTGGTGGACATCTGTCCTGTTCCTGCGGCCGCTGTGCCAGACACTTTTGCCAGCACTCATTCCGGACACGGGCTGGGCCGTGTCCCAGCACATGGGCACACCCTGTGCAGTTTGTGGTCGGTTGAGGCCTGAGTGCCTGGGGACACAGGCCACGCCTGCCCTCTCCCATAGTCCCTGCTGTGCCCTCATAGCCCAGACCCCGTGGGTTCCCCTCTAGGTACCCTGACAGTCCCTCCTGTGCCTACCCTGTGGGCAGGACACTGACAAGGGTCCTGAGCTCACCCTCGCGTGGGGGCTACTGCTGGACAAGGGGCCCGGGGCTGGGGCAGATGGGACATGGATAGAAAAGTGACCTTCTGAGGGCGCCTGAGTCTCAGAGCCTGGCAGCTTTGTGTGTGTGCATATGTGTACGTATGTGTGGGCATGTTCATGTGTGTTCACATATATATGTGGGCTATATGTGCATGAGCTCATGTGTAGTTGTGTGCATGCATCTTTTCATTCATGTATGTGTGGACATGTGTATGTATATGTTCATGTGTGTATATGTAAGAATGTATGCATATATGTGCTCATGTGTGGACATGTGTATATAGTTATGTGCATATATGTATAGATGTGTTACATGTGTGTGCTCTTATGTGTACATGTGTGCATATATGTGCTTGTATGCATATATGTGAGCATGTGCATATATGTGCTCATGTGCGTGTGAATGTGTTCATATATGTACATGTGTCCTCATATGTGTAGACACATGCATGCACGTGCTCATGTATGTATATGTTTGTGTGCATGTGTTCACATGCATGTGTGGGCATGTGTACATATGTGCTCATGTATGTGTGTGGATGTGTGCATGTGCTCATGCGTGTACATGTATGTACCTTGTGGACATGTGCATGCATGTGCTTGTGCATATATGTGTGTTCATGTGTGTACATGTGCATGGATGTATGTGTGTGCTCATGTGTATATATGTGTTGGTGTGTGCGTGTATATGCTCATGGGTGTGTAGTGGCCATGGGTTTCAGGACCTCCAGGCCCTTTATTGCAACCGCTGATTCACTCAGCCTGGAAGTGGGGAGTCCTGGCAGCAGGAGTGACCAGCGCCTCACTCCTGGGCTGTCTGGCGTATGGGGACTCTCTTGGTGTCCTTTGTCCTTGGCCTCCACCTCCCCTGCCCCCTGAGATGTCCCATAATCCCCTGCACCCGTCCCTCGGCCCCCACACCTCAGGGCACCCCGCGCTTTGGGGTGGGATCTGGGCATTCTGGCCTGAGGCGCTGAGGGTGGAGACTTGCTGACCAGACAGCCCCCGCAGGGCAGTGGGGGCCCTGGGAGTGACTGTGGCCTGAGCTGCACTCACGCCCCACTCCCGCCCACAGTGTCGGAACCGCAGGCCCTGTCCAGCACCCCGGAGAAGCCGCCCGTCTCGGCCATCCTCTGCCGCACGTGCGGGGCGCCCTGCCGGGGCGAGGTGCTGCGCGTGCAGAGTCAGTACTTCCACATCAAGTGCTTTGTGTGCAAAGGTCAGTGCGCCCCCGTGCCGGCTGTGCCCCTGTCCCCCCGGCAGCACTGACCCTGCGGGGCGAGGCAGGCGTGGTGTCGGGGCCCTCACCTGAGCCAAGTGGCTCTGCATGGGGCTGGGTTCCCAACAGGTGTGTGTCCCAGGGGGTAGGTGGGCCTGGGTGGGATGGATGGAGGGCGGAGGGGGGAAGGAGGGGGATGGAGGGGGCTTCTGGCGACCCGAGAGGCCTCGGTCCTGGCTCTCCGTGGACCGTGGGTGCCGGATGGTGTGGGCGGGTTTGGTGCAGCCGCTGGCGCCTGTGGGTTGGACGCCAGCATCCGGGCCCTGGGCTCCAGCGTGGAGGGCCTGGGTGGGGTCTGACCGCCACGTGCTGCTCCCGGGGCGTGTCTCTGGATGTGGGGCCGTGCCTCAGGCCTGTGTCTCCCCAGCCTGCGGCTGCGACCTGGCCGAGGGCGGCTTCTTCGTGCGACAGGGCGAGTTCATCTGCACCAGCGACTACCAGCGGCTCTACGGCACGCGCTGCTCCAGCTGCGAGCAGTTCATCGAGGGCGAGGTGGTGTCAGCGCTCGGCAGGACCTACCACCCCCGCTGCTTCGTGTGCGCCACCTGCCGGTGAGTGCTCGGCCACCCCGAGGGGCTCATGCCCCGCCCTGCTCGGCCCTGCAACCCCGGTTCCAAGTGGACACGAGGCACCGACCTGAGAGAGCCGGGTGCTCTGGAAGCGGCAGCGGCTCGAGCCCTCCCCGTGCAGCCGGCGGCGGGGCCGTGGGGGCAGCAGAAGCGCTGGGAGAAAACATCTGCCCTGCCGCCCGGGAGTCGCTGGGGAGAGGGGAGAGGCGGGGCTGCTGGAGGGGCCGTCCCCTGGGTGTCACAGTGTGGGCACAGCTGACATCATGTTATCGAGACCGCAACACGCACAGCGTAGCAGGGCTGGCCTCTCCCGTGGCGTCTCCTGTGGCTTCTCTCCATGGCCTCTCCCCTGTGCCCCCCACCCGTGGCCTCTCCCCCATGGCCTCTCTTGTGGCCTCTCTTGTGGCCTCTGTCCTATGGTCTCTCCCGTGGCCTCTCCCTGTGGCCCTCGCCAGCCCTCTTCACTTCATCCCTTCTACCTGCTGGCACAGGCGGCCCTGGAGCCAGGGTGGCAGGAGCTGGCACAGGCTACGCCTGGCACGTATGCTCATGCCCCAGAGTGCCCAAGTCCATACCTCGTGGTGCCATCGGAGTGCCAAGGGAGCTGTCGCCCCACACGGCCCCAGACAAGGGTGGACAGGCCCCCTCAAGCACGCCCTGTCCCCGTGCAGGCTCCCCTTTCCACCTGGGGACCGTGTGACCTTCAACGGAAAGGAATGTGTGTGCCAGAAGTGCTCCCTGCCCATCGCGGCAGCAAGCGGCACGCACCCGGCCCAGGGCCTCTGGAGTAAGTGGGGCCGCGGGGCGGGCTCCGCTGGGCAGGGGCGGGGTCTGGGCCCTGGGAGCTGGCGAGAAGCAGAGGGGGTGTAAGGAAAGGGGGTGCACGTAACCCCCTCCTCACCTCCCTGCCTGCCCCTCCCCTGCCCCTCCTCCTGCCCCTCCCGCCTGCCCCCTGCCCCCTCCTGCCTGCTCCTCCCTCCTGCCCCTCCCCCTGCCCCTTCCCTGCCTCTCCCACCTGCTCCTCCCTACCCCTCCTGCCTGCCCCCCTCCTTCCTGCCCCTCCCACCTGCCCCCTCCTGCATACCCCTGGGGTGACAGAGGTGGGGCTGAGCCTTCATTACCTCCTCACAGTGGACTGGGGGCAGAGTCTTGGTCCGTGGTGATGGCGGGCAGCTGCCCATTGCCTCCCACCCACACCTGTGTGCCTGGGCCAGCTCTGCTGCTCCTGTGAGGTGTGTGGTCAGTGTGGGGGTGACCTGGTGGGCTACCTGGGAGAGCCGGAGGTGAGACACGGGCTCAGAGTGGGGGCAGCCGTCACACCCAGGGGCCCTGTGGCCTGTTTTGGGGTGTCCACCTATCTCCCACTCTGCTTCCCCGCTGGGGCCCAGCTAGGCAGGGGGGGGACACACCAGGACCTGGGGTCCCAGTGGGCACGTGCAGCGAGGCTGTGTGAGCCCCACCAGCCGGCTTGCCTCCGTGCATGGGTCCGAGCGGCGCTCGGGTCCTCGCGGGGGTCTCGGGCCCCAGCCCCCAGGCCCCGCGCTGCTCTTCCCCAGGCTGCGGCGGCTGTGGCATGGAGATCAAGGATGGCCAGTCCCTGGTGGCCCTGGACCGCCACTGGCACCTGGGCTGTTTCCGGTGCCAGGCCTGCGGGACGCAGCTGAACGCGGAGTACATCAGCAAGTGAGTGTTGCCCCCGCCCGCCCCCGCAGCTGGGGGCACACGGGTCGTGCTGGCTGCCGGGCACAGTCTGCCAGGTGGGTGCGGGGAGAATATAGGCATAAACCGTCCGCATCCCTGGAAACTGCCGCTGGACCGTGACGGGCCCCAGAGCACCAGCGGGGCCACATGGGGGCCAGAGCAGTGTCGGGGGCTCCTGTCCGGGGCTCCGCATGCCTGTGCCACAGATGTCATGGAGTCCCGGGCACTTCCATTAACACATACATGCACACAGACATGCTTACATACCATCTACATGCACACAGTCACCTACGTGTAAGCTTATACATGCACTCACATGTGGGCTCATGTGCACACATGCACGTCTGCCTGCTTGCACACACATGTGTGCATCTGTACTCACATCTGTTCATGCCCTTCTCCCTGCTCATGCCTAAACACATGCACATGAGTCAGCCTACATGCACGCACGTGCCGAGCACGGATCCGGGCACGTGCCAGTGTCCATTGCCTTGCGGGAGATGCAGGGAGCACCTGACCCCGCAGGAAGCCCTCGCTGCCCCGCCCCCAGCCCAGACACACCGCAGCTGGGGGGGGGGGCGGCACCAGGGGGCAGATGCCCAGCCCGAGACTAGTGCCATTCCCAGTGCCGCCCTGTGAGCTGCCTCCTGGTCACTGAGGGGTGGAGCCGGTATTGCTATGGAGATGTCATCTGTGCCCAGGCCGGGCCCTACCTCCTCTCCGGTGGTGACCGCAGTGCCCTCCCCGTGCCCTGTTGCTGGCACTGCCCCCTCCCTGCCCAGCAGGCGAGGCTCTGGGTGGCAGAGGGCCAGCAGCAGCTTCCCAGCCTCCCCGCCAGGGCGACCCACGCCCGCACCCCAGCCTTCCAGGACCCCCACAGTCCCTCCAGCTTCCCCCTGCCCGGCCCGACCCCTCAGCCCTCTGCCCCCGACGGTGCCGGGCCCCACCGCCCACGAGGGCCCGCTCGCATGCTCTCTGGGGCGCCTCTTTCTCTGGGTAGGATCTGGAGGCCCCACCGGGGGTGGGGGCTCAGGGCCCCCCAGACTCAGCCCCTGCGGGGGCTCCGGGGGCGGCTCCCAGCGGGTACCTGTCGTTGCAGGGACGGGCTGCCCTACTGCGAGGCCGACTACCACACCAAGTTCGGGGTGCGCTGTGAAGGGTGCGGCAAGTTCATCACTGGGCACGTGTTGGAGGTAGGGCACCAGCACCCCCACACGTGAGTCCGGCTCTGGGAGTTAGGAGCAGCCCTCATCGGGACCACTCTGCCACTGCCCACCTCGTCCTCCAGCTCTGCCACAGGGCACGGTTCTTGTTCCCAGGGCCACCCAGTGTGTGACACTGCCTCCGGGAAGCCTTCCTGGATGCTGTCTCCCTGCCCCTTACAAGTTGGCAGTGCCAGGTTCCACCCGATCACGTCTCCATGGGGGACCAAGGATGAGGATCAGGCTGAGCCTGGGACATTGGCCTCAGCGCTTTAGATGGGCTCCCTGTGGGCACAGCTGTCTAGCAGAACGGGGGTCCCTTCCCTCCAGCCCATGTGACCACCCCCGGCCCTGGCACGGGGGGGGGGTACAGGGAGGAGGCCGAGCACCTGGTCTCCCCTGCCCACCCACGATCCCTGCAGGGTCTGTCCTGGGCTCACGCACAGCCCCTCGCCCTCCCCCTCCCTGCAGTGGGCCCAGCACACCGTGCACCTCTGTGCCAGATGCCCTGCTGGGGACGGTGGGGACGGTCCCCAGTGTCCCTGAGACACGGACCAGTGGCCGGCCGGCTGCACCCTGCAGCTTCTGTTTGGGTTTGGGGGGCCAAACCCAGCAGTGCTCAGGGATGGCTCCTGGCGGTACTCGGGGGACCCTGTGGGATGCTGGGACCTAACCCTGCTGGCGATGTCCGAGGCCTGTGCCCCCCCCCCGCCCCTTCCCGTCCCAGCAGCCTCCAGCTCTCCAGCTGCCACCGAGTGTCCCCAGTCCCTTCCACCGATCCTCTGCCCGTCTGTCGGCCCTGGGCTGGGCGTCGAGTCCACTCAGCCTGCTCAGGCCCTCCTGGCCACGGAGTGACTGGGTCCGGGGGGATGGTGGTGTGGAGCGGCAAGTCCAGTCCTGTGCTGGGCCCTGTGTGCGGGCCACCAGGGTGTGTGCGGTCCTGAGCCTGGCCCCGGGGTGGGGTGCTCACAGGTGGAGGTGCTCAAGCTCTCCCAGGGGAGCACCACGGCCGGGCTTCCCCACTGGAGCACCCCTGCCGGCCAGCCGTCCCCCAGAGCCGAGATCCTCCCGCAGGCCCCCGGAGCCCCCTGGGCACCTCCCCTCTGACCTGAATTCAGGTGGACATGAAGGACCCCTAGGGCGGCCGCGGGCCCCTGCAGTGGGGTCTCTGCTGTGGGCAGGCTCGGGGGCAGCAGGCTCGGGGCAGGGCCTGTGGCCCAGCTCTCGGCACCTGCAGAGCCCAGTGAAGAGCATTCCAGAAAGCCCTGCAGGCCTGGCCCCGCTCAGTGCTGGCCCAGCCGTCTGAGGCGGGGGTGCCGTGTGCAGGGGGGCACTTGGCAGGTCCTGCAGGACAAGCCCAGCGCCGGGGTGGCTGGGAGAGTGGGAGACGCCGGGGCTGGGAGAGTGGGAGACGCTGGCTTCTGGGGCGCTGCCTCAGCGAGCGCCGCCCCCGGCTGCTCCGGAGTCTCCTCCCGAGCGGGGGGCGGGCGGGCAGCACCCAAGCCGGCTCTGCAGAGGGCAGAGCCCGCAGCACCCGGCACCCGGGCAGCAGGTGGCAGGAGCGGGACAGATGGTGCCTGCAGGTAGGACCCGCGGCCGGCTGTGCTGGGGTGCGGGCGGGAGCCCCCAGTGTGCCACGTGCCAGCGTGGGGTGCTGCTGGCCGCCAGGCGCCTTCTCAGGGCCCCTCGGGTCTCTCCACCTCTCACCCGGGGGCAGGCCGGGCCGACCTCCGTGCCCACCCCAGGGGGCTGCTGGTTGCCGGGGCAGCAGTGCAGACTTGGATGTGACAGGGCAAGGCTGGGTGTGGGGGCGTCATCCCCGCACCCGTCCCCGCCTTGCTCTGTTTTGTTCTCCTGATGTCAGCTGGAGCCTCCAGCCTGAGGGGAGCGGGGTGGGGAGCCCCTCGCTCGGCCCCTCACCACCCTGGCAACCATGCGGGAGCCCCCCGCAGCTGCCCGGCCCCATGGAAACAGGGAAACGGGAGCGCTGGTCCCGCGACCCACTTCATTCCTCCCATGCGCCTTCCACGGGCCTCCCCAGCCGCGACACCCACCCTCCCTCCCTTCCTCCCTTCCCCCTTCCTCCCTCCCTCATTCCAGCTGCTCAGTAGACTCCCCAGAACATTTCAGGGCCCCCCTGCCCAGGTGCTGGGGTCGAGGAGAGGATGGTGGTGCAGGCCCCCCTGCTTAGGGCCTCCCGGGCTCCCCTGCCCCCCCCATGGCCCCTCGCACTTGCCCCGGAGCAGGGGGCGGGGTTATGTGGGGGCAGGCTGCCTGGGGCAGGGAGAGGGTCTGCCAGGGCGTCCGGCCCACGGGGAGCTACTGCACCCCTCCACTTCCTCTCTGCCCTCATGGGGACAGCTGGTCACAGCAAAGAGATTGGGGGTTGCTCACATAGGACTGGGCTTGTGTAAGGGGGATCTGAGGTCAGAGGTCAGAGGTTATGGGCCAGGGGTGACCTTGGCTGGCACCATGGGAAGTCGGGAGCTGTGTCCAGGCTCTGGTCCCTGCAGAATGCTGCCCAGACCCTGTGACTGCCATTGCTCTCAGCGGCTCTGTGTGGGGGTGCAGCCAGGGTGCCAGGCCTACTCTCCAGAGGCCCCGATCTGAAGAGAGTGACCGGCTAACTGCCCACCTCTCTGAGCCCAGTGAGGTGTGCATTCATGGAAGGCTTCCAAGAGGAGGTGCTGCCTGACACAGAACCTCCCAGGAGAAATAGGCTTGGGGAGAAGGGCATGGGTATGGGGGAGGCACTGGCAGGTCATGCAAAAGCCAGAGGCACCCCAGGGTGCCAGGGTAGGTTGAGGGAGCACCCAGCACCTGTGTTCTTCTGGGAGACCCATGGGCCCCTGCTGCACCCCGAAGCCCCACACGGCCCAGGAACACAGAGCTGGGAGTCCCTGCGCAGGCCCCAGCCCCCTTCACTGGAATGTCTGGGGGCGGGTGGGAAGGTGCGGGCAGGCGGTGTTCACCCTGGTTCCCCCCGCTCAGGTCAGACCCAGGGTCCCGCTGCCTCGGGCTGCAGGAAGGGGGTGGGGGCTCCTCCCAGCTGCAGCCCAACATACTTGGGGGCCCATGGGACTCGCTGGGACCCCCCTCCCCCACACTGGGCCACAGAGGCCGTCTCCACCCGGGGCGCGGCCCAGCGGGACCTCAGCCCCGGATGTTGCACCCTGATGGCTGCAGCCTGTGGGGCGCTGCCCGCACCTCCCAGCCACTGGCCCCTCTGCTCTCTCGCAGGCCGGCGACAAGCACTACCATCCACTGTGTGCAGTGTGTGTGCGCTGCGGCCGCACCTTCGCGGAGGGCGAGGAGATGTACCTGCAAGGTGAGGCTTTTCCCCAGGTCCAAAGGTCCCTCAGCGGCGCTCCCACATGGCTTGGCCCCCCAGCCACGCTATAGCCCCGCCCCCAGCGGACTTGCCCTTTCACCAGCCCCGCCCCCACGGAGGCCCCTACCCCACCATAGCTTTGCCCCATCATAGCCCTGCCCCAGTGGCCCACCCCCTTCATCAGCCCTGTGTCCATCACAGTCCTACCCCAGTGGACCCGCCCCTAGAGGCCCTGCCCCACCTTGGACCTGCCCCTACAGAGGCCACGCCCCACAGAGGCTCCGCCCCCAGAGGCCCCGCCCCATCATGCTCCCGCCCCTTCCAGGATGGTGCATGCAGCAGGCACCTGACGTGTGCCTGGTCCGCAGTGCCTCCCAATGGGGGTCCCTCCAGTGTGGGGTCTCCGGAGTTCTGCTTCTGCACCTCTGGCCTTCATCCCCCTTTGCCGAGGAGCAGAGTGAGGGTGGGGGACGGAGGAACGGTACTCAGAAGGGCTGAGGGGCCTTTCCTGCTAAACTTGCTGAGCCAGGCCCCATGTCCCTATCAAGGGGTGGCAACGTGGGCCGTGTCTCATCACGGCTTAGAGGAGCCCCACCCGTTTGGTCCAGAGGGGACTTGGCACTTAGCCACACCCTGGGCTTGGGCGTGGGGGTGATGGGGCGGCCCAAGCAGGTGCTGCTGGGGGTGGGGTGGGCAGCAGTGAGGAGGGCGGGTCCAGGCCGGTGGCGGGGTTTGGGGCGGCTGGCTGGAAGAACGAGGCGGGGTGGCTGAGAGCAAGGGAGGGCACTGGAAGTGGACAGAGTGGACGGGGTGGCTCTCTCGGACGGCTCGGGGGCGACCCCTGGTGGCCTTGCCGAGAACTGCAGGAAGCCTATGTGCACGGCCCCGGGAGAGGCTGGGGTGGAAGGAGAACCCCCAGGCCCCGCGGCCTGATGCCCTGGAGATGGGGAGACGCCCCCCGGGGCTGGGACTGTGTCGGATCTCCCTTCCCCCTCTTTCTGTGGCTCCTCTGTCTTGCGGCGCCCAGTGGGGGCTGGGCATCAGACAGAACCCCCTTTCTGAGCCCACATGGCCATGCAGGGCAGCCTGGTTCCCGCATCCCCAGCTGTCCCTCGGGTCACCTGCTCCCCAGAGCCATGAAAAGATCCTTTGGCCCGGGGCCGTGCTGGGCTGCTGGGGGTGGGGGCTCCCCTCTGCCGCTGGGCGGCTTGAGGTCTCGGCCAGCTGATGGGGCTGTCTCGCAGTCGCCAGCTGCCCCTCGGGGGCCCTGGCTCGGGACAGAGTGCCTCTCAGCCTCTGTGCTGAGCCTGGGGGCCACGGGGACCCCTGGAGGCCCCACAGCACCCCCCCGATGTTGGGACTCCAGAGCCTTATGGGGGTGCGGGGACGTAGTGGCTCCATCCCCACCTCCTCTGGCCTGTCCCCTGCAGGCTCTGTATCCCCACAGGCTGCGGGGGGAGGTGTCTGCAGGCGAGCGGGGGGACAGTGAGCCCCCAAGCTGCGAGCCGCAGTCTGTCTGGGGAAGCAGAGGCGTGCTGGGGCACATTGCTGGCCCCCGGGCCCGCAACCTTCCGGGGCCTCTGGGAGCTGCGGTCCGGCTGGAACCGTCCTTCCTCCCCCAGGGCCCAGACAGGGGTCTCCACGGGGCTTATCGGGGGTGCCAGGGCGGCGGCGCATTAGCAGGGGTTCAGGGGTTCTCGGCGAGCAGAGGGACAGTGCCGGGGGAGCCCCACGCGGGGCGCGAGCAAGGCGCTGCTCACACCCTTTCCGCCTGCAGGTTCCTGCATCTGGCACCCGGCGTGTCGCCAGGCTGCCCGCACAGAAGACAGAAGCAAGGTGGGTGCTCCCTTCCCCAGGCCCCCCGCAGGCCTCGCGGGCGGGGCGATGGGGCTGGCACGCGTCCTGTCTGTCCTGCCCACCAGCTCTGGCCGGGACGACACGGATGTCACTGGGGTGGGGCCCTACAACTGACCTGAGCAGCTGCAGTGCCCAGAGGGCCTGAGTGTCACTGGGACATGACTGCAGACCCCAGGGGGCCCCCGCAGACCCGTGCTCTGCCAATGCCCGGGTCACGTGACTAGTTCCTACTTGGTGTGACCCGGGCACTCCTACTTCTGGGTGTGGTGACCCTGCCCTGGGTTCAGGGACCTCTGGGGGATGGCACCGGAAGAGCCACCGTCCTCAGCACCCAGAACCCTGTGGGCACTTGGGGGCAGCCAAGGACCTTCATCCCCAGCTCATGTCCAGGAGTGCCGGCCCGGTTCCTGGACCCGGGGGAGCCTCGGGGTGGAAGAGTGGCTGCAGCACTGGGGCAGGACGGGCTGGGACAGAGCCGGGCCAGGAGAGAAGGTTCTGGCCAAGCCCAAGGAAGGACGGGGGCTCCGGACGGGGCTGCAGAGGAGCCTGGCCAGGACGCAGCTGCCTCGAGGGCCAAGGACAGTGCCCGGGCACCGTCGGGTCAGCGGCCCCACCCACTGCCCCTTGTCGGTGGGGTGACGCGAGCGCTCCCCAGAGGTGGCTGAGAATGTCCCGGGTGAGGATCAGTGGGGGGGGTCACTGCCGACCCCCCATCAGAGCAGATGGCGCCCCGGGCGGCCTCAGCGGCTGCACTGCTCCTGGGGGCTGGGCACTGGGCGGGGCCTGGACGCTGGGGCTGGTGGGGGCCAACTCCTGGTCCTCGCTGCAGGGCCCCCATGTGTCTCCCCTGTGTTCGGGCTCAGGGCGGGCCTGGGAGTTGCACGGCACAGGCGAGCGGTTTCCTGCTTCCGCCTGCACCCTCGAGGGGCCCGCTGGTACCCCCAGGGGCTCCTCCAGCTCCGGTGCTGACGGGGCTTTGGAGCTTCCCTTGGGTGCCCTGAGTTCAGTTCTGCAGAGATGGAGGTGGTCTCGCTCTGGCCTGCCTGAGGCCCATTCCCAGGACCCCCAGCGCGGGCAGCCCTGCTGACTCACCCCACAGGCCTTGTGCGTCCTGGCATGTCCTCATATGTCCTGTGTGTCCTGGCATGTGTTGACACATCCTGGCATGTCCTCATGTCCTGGCGTGTCCTGGCACATCCTCACATGTCCTGGCATGTCCTCACATGTTCTAGTGTGTCCTGGCATGTCCTCACATGTCCTGGCATGTCATAAAATGTCCTTACATGTCATGGCACACCCTCCCATGTCCTGGCACATCACATATCCTGGCACTTCCTCATATCGTGGTGTGTCCTCATGTGTCCTGGTGTGTCCTCACATATCCTGGTGTGTTATCACATGTCTTGGCCTGGCCTCATATGTCCTGTCATGTCTTGGTGTGTCCCCATATATCCTGGTGTATATTCACGTGTCCTGGTACATGCTTACATGTCCTGGTGTGTCCTGGTGTGTCCTGACTGTGCTCACAGCCCAGGAAGAGGTGCCGGCCCTGCACAGGCTGTGATACGTGACTGTCTCATGGGCGGGGCTCAGGCCTGTGTTATCACATCATCTGGGCTCCAGAGCCTTGGGGACCTGGGGGGAGAAGAGGGGCGGGGACAGACTCCCCTCCCCCAAGGTCCATGTCCAGACCCTGTGCTGAACTGGAGCTGAGGGACCATGCAGGAAGCAACAGGAGGAGTAGCAGGGATGGGGAGGAGGGGGGAGGGAGAAGAGGGGAGGGGGGAGGAAGTAGGGGAGGAGCTGGAGGAGGGGGGCGGGAGTAGGAGGAGGAGTAGCAGAAGCGGGAGGAAGCGGAGGAGGGGCAGGAGGAGGAGCAGGGATGGGAGGAGGGGGAGGGAACAGGAGGGGAAGGAGATGGAGGAGCAGGAGCAGTGGAGAAGGAGAGGGAGGAAGGGGAGGAAGAGGAGCAGGAGAAGGAATAGCAGGGGGAGGGGGAGCCTCAGGGAGAGTGGGAGGGGCAGGGGCGGGAGGGGCCGGGCAGCGGGGAGTGCTGGGGGCCTCAACTCCTCTTTCCTTGCAGGTGCAGAACCCGCTCTGCAGTCTGGGGTCCCCGGGCAGTGCGCCCTCTGCCTTACAGGTCGGTCGCCCTGCCCCCCCCCCCCCGTGGCCTCCAGTCCCTGCAGTATTGTTGGGGTCTGGCAGGTCCCCCCCGGTGCTGGGGCAGGCGAGTCCCAGCGTGAGGACTGTCCCTGCGTCCCTGTGGCTGTCTCTGTGCGCGTCTCCTGGTGAGACTTGGGCCTCGCCGTGTGGTGCGTGCACCCTGCCCTCTGACCCCGTCAGTCGTGCGGCAGCAGGGAGGCTGGGCCGTGGGTGCTCAGGGACCGGGGCCGAGGGCCCGGTTCGGGAGGGGACGCCCCGTGATGCTGCGGGGTGGCTGTGCGGGGCCCGCCTGCCGGTGCAGAGCGAGGGGGGAGGGGCCAGCCCGGAACACCTCGGCGCCCTGGACGGAGCCTGAGGGAGCAGGGCCAGACCCCGGCCCCACCTGCCCCCCAGACCCGGCTCCTTCGCCCTGCAAGTTAAAAACCCATCGGGGGCCAGCCCAGCCGTCCTGAGAATGCTTCTGGAAGGCTCCTGACCGGCCCTCCGCACCCCCCAGGAAACCAGGACTTCCTCTGAGAGCATCGTCTCTGCCCCCGCCTCCAGCACGTCAGGGTCCCCGAGCCGAGTCATCTATGTGAGTGGACGGGGCGCCCAGCGGGCAGACACCAGGGGACGGCTGTGGGGCTGCTGAGCCCCTCCCCCTCCCGCATGCACGGCCGGGTGTGGTGTGTGCCGTATGCGTGCATGCGTGTATGTGTGCTGTGCATGCCATGGGGGCTGATCTGTGTGTCCAGTATGTCTGCTGGCACATGCAGACACGCGTGTTGGCGCACATTCCTGTGTCTGTGCACACATGTGCTCATGTGTGGCTGTGTGCACTTGCATGTGCTTGTGCGTGTTCCGGCATGTGTGTTATGTGTGCTCTGTGCATTCATTGTGTGTGTTTTGTGTGCTGCATGTGTCTGTGTGTGCTGTATGTTGCATGTGTCTGTGTGGTGTCTGCAGGGTCCCCGGGTCATGCTGGGTTGCGGGGCGGGTGTGGGTGTGGGTGCCCAGGCCCGTGGGACCCCGCTCCCGGCTCTGCGCTGGCAACCGGCCGTCTCCTCCCCAGGCGAGGCTGGGCGACGAGATCCTGGACTACCGGGACCTGGCAGCGCTGCCTCGGAGCAAGGCCATCTACGACATCGACCGGCCCGACATGATCTCCTACAGCCCCTACGTCAGCCCCGCGCTCGCGCCCGGCCGCAGCAGCAGCCAGGTGGGCCGCGGGACGCCCCCACCCGCTTCCTCACCCGCTCCTGCGCCTGTCCTGGGCCCCAGGAGCTCATCCTCCCCACCCCACGGTTCCAACCCACAGCGGGGGCAGGGCCTCGCAGCCACTCACACGGCCACTTTCTGTCCACAGCCTGCGCAGGTGCCCTCGCCAACACCGACAGAGGTAACTTCACCACGCCCGCTGCCCCTGCCCGCTGCCCCTGCCCCCTGCCCCTGCCCGCTGCCCCTGCCCGCTGCCCCTGCCCCCTGCCCGCTGCCCCGTCCCCTGCCCCTGCCCGCTGCCCCCTGCCCCCTGCCCGCTGCCCCTGCCCCCTGCCCGCTGTCCCTGCCCCCTGCCCTCTGCCCCTGCCCGCTGCCCCTGTCCCCTGCCCCTGCCCGCTGCCCCCTGCCCCCTGCCCGCTGCCCCTGCCCCCTGCCCGCTGTCCCTGCCCCCTGCCCTCTGCCCCTGCCAGCTGCCCCTGCCCGCTGCCCTGCCCACTGCCCGCTGCCCCCTACCCCCTGCCCACTGCCCCCTGCCCACTGCCCCTGCCCGCTGCCCCTGCCCGCTGCCCCTACCCCCTGCCCACTGCCCCCTACCCCCTGCCCCTGCCCCCTGCCCACTGCCCCTGCTCGCTGCCCCTGCCTGCTGCCCCTGCGCACTGCCCCCTGCCCGCTGCCCCCTGCCCCTGCGCGCTGTCCCCTGCCTGCTGCCCCCTGCCCCTGCCCACTGCCCCCTGTCCCCTGCCTACTGCCCCTGCTCTCTGCCCCCCTGCCCGCTGCCCCCTCCTCTCTGCCCCCCTGCCTGCTGCCCCCTGCTCTCTGCCCCCGTGCCTGCTGCCCCCTGCCGCTGCCCTCACAGAGCTGTTGGCCATCCTCCTCCCTCCACTTTCTGTGTCCGGGCTCTGGCGGCTCCTTCTACTGCCCCATGCCCGGTTCCCTGCTGCATGCTCGGCCAGGGGCACCTGCCTCTCGGGGCCCAGAGCCTTGGGGGAGCGGGACCTCACGATGACCCCCCCAGAGTGCCACACACCCGGGCCCAGCGAGGGGTGGGCAGCTGCCCCTCTCTAGCAGGTCCCTAGCGCAGGGACAGCGGCTCGTGCCTGAGCCCCGCATGTAGGACCAGGACACCAGGACGCCCACCCTGGCCCTGCACCTAATCGGGGAAACTGAGGCATGGAGCCTTCCAGGTCGCAGCCCCTGACTCGGCAGCGTGCGCCCCGCAGGGCCCTGCACCCCTTACTCCCGAGAATGGGCACAGGCTGCCCCCAGGTCTGCTCCCCCAGATGACCAGGGCAGCCCTTGCTGTGGCGGGCCGGGGTGCTCCCTGCACACCCTTGCCCCTTGTGGGCTCCTCCGAGGGAGCCCAGAGCTGAACTGTGGTGTGCCAGGACCCCTAGGGTGCGGATGTGCACGATGACCAGTGGGGGCGCCAGTGAGCACAGCCTTCAGGGCCCGCCCATGGTCTCTGCCCGCCCCTAGCCCCTCCCTCTGTGCTGTGCCCGTGAGCTGTGCATCCAGCCATGGGGTCACCCGTGCAAAGGACGCCAGGCCCCGGCTTCCCCTGGCACGTGGCCAGTGAGCCATGTGGGGCCCTGGAGGTGCGGGGTGGGGGGCTGGGAAGACACAGTGTTAAGGACAGAGCCCCGAGGAACCTGGGGGTGGGGCCAGAGCAGAAGCGTCACCTGCCGGCCCCGGCCCCCCACCACACACAGCCCCACACAGGCCCTCAGCAAAAGGCAGCCAAGCCCCCGCGGCAGCTGGACACCAGGCCAATGCCCCCTGCTGGCCACAGATGCACCACAGGGCTTCACACATCCTGCCCGGCCAAGCTCGGGGTCTGCTCGGGGGGCGGGTTGCAGCCCCCGCAGAGGGAGAGGAGAATGCGGACCCTTGCTGGCTCTCCCTGGGGTGTCAGGAACGGGGTCCCAGGGACTGGTGGCAAGCAGAGGGTCCCTCTGCCCCTGCAGACACCCCAGGACCCCTGTGGGCTGGGGGTGGTGGGGGCCAGCGAGCCTTTGCCTGTCTGCAGGGGGACCAGGACGAGCGTTCCTGCAAGCAGTGTCGGACGTCCAGCCCCAGCTCCACCGGCTCGGTCAGCCTGGGCCGCTACACCCCCACCTCCCGCTCGCCCCAGCACGGCAGCCGCGCAGGTACCCGCCCCGGCACGCGGCCACTCCAGGAGGCTGCTCTCCTGCCCTCGGCCTCAGGCCTCGGGAGCACTGGCGTCCTTGGCCCCACGGGACGATGGGGGCAGGATGTGGGTTGGTCAGCCACTGGCCCTTCTTGGGAAGCAGCTACAGCCACATGGAGCCGGTAGGGGGCCCTGTCCAGTCTCAGCTCCTGGGCAGGAGGGGCCGGGAGGCAGGTCCACACCGGCAGAGAAGCTGGACTCACCCGCCTGCGCCCTCACTGATGTTCCGGAGAAGACCAGGGTCAGCCCTGGGTCCCTTCACCCCTGCCTGGCGTCCAGCTTTGCATCGCTGTCCCTGAGCTTCAAACCCGAGTCCCCAGCATGTCCAGGGACATGCCACACCCACCTTTTTGAAGGTTTTCCCCTGGGTGCGGGCGCTGAGCCCCTGGGAAAGTCTGAACTTGCTCATTTGCGGGTCTCAGCGGCCGCCTGCAGCCAGAGTGCCCGCATCCTCCTGCTCGGCAGGCAGTGGAGGGAGGGAAGGAGGGGGAAACGCGTGAATAAATAAAGGAGCAAATGTGTGCATGCATGAATGAGTGAATGGGAGAGTGAGGGGATGAGTGAACTGAATGCATGAGTTATGGGTAAGGGAGTGAACTGGAGAGTGAATGAATGAATGGCAGTGAATGAATGAGTGAATGAGGGAGTGACTGCATTGAATGCATGAGTTATGGGTGAGTGAATGGGAGAGTGAATGAGTGTGAATGAGTGAATGAGCGAGCATGTGAATGAGTGAGAGGGTGAGTTTGTGAGTGACTGGAGTGGATGAATGAGTGATGGGGTGAGCGGATGAGTGCTGAGCTGAGTGAGTCTGTGCGTGTGGGTAAGCAGCAGCTTGACCGATGCCCTCTCCAGTGCCCTCTAGTGACCCCTGACCACTGTATTTCTGTGGCCTTCACTGGCCTTGAGCCAGCCCGTGACTGGGTGATCGCAGGGGCAGGTCATTCCGGGGTGCCCCGGGGACCTTCCCTCAGGCCCTGCGCAGGCTCAGGGCCGAACCCCAGCAGGCATGAGCGATCTGCTGACCCTTCAAAAAGGTGCGCGTCCCTCGGGGAGAGGGGGGGGCGGGGAGCGTTGGCATGCCGGGCCGGGCGGGCCGGCTCTCACTTGCTCTCTTGCCCGCAGCTGGTACTGTGAGTGTTGGTACCAGTAGCTGCCCGTCCCAGTCCCGACACCCCAGCCCCACCTCCGCCTTCAGGCACCATTACATCCCCTACTTCCGAGGTAAGGCGCAGGGCCCGTCTGCGTCCCGCATGGCCCCTCGTCTGCCTGTGCCCTGCGTGTCTCATGAGCCCCTTGTTCTGTCAGCGTGTTCGTGTCCCCCGAAGGAAGGCGGGGTGCCCTGCGATGGCAGTGGCAGGCCAGGGGGCTGGGCCTGGGGTCCCTGATCGTGACCTGAGCATCTTCACTGGTGGCCTGTGTGTGCCCCCTGCCAGCCCTGCGGGGCAGCTCCTGCCACGTGGCGACGCCGACAGGCGTGGGGAAGCTGTGGGCCGTGCCCCGCGGCTGCGTGTCCTGCCACTGGGGCTCCTGCGGGGCCTTCTTGTCCACGTGGGTCCACCCCCGGCCTGTCCCTGGAGGGAGCCTTTCACTCTCAGGGCCCCAGAAGGTCACCAAGATTAGGCGGGGCCACACATCTGGGGACAGGCCCAGCCCGCAGGGTCTCTGCCTGCCAGCACCAGGGCTCCCCGCGGGACGGGCTCCCCACGGGACGGGGTGCACTCTCTGACTGCGGTGTCAGGACCCTCGGACCAAGGCCTCGAAGGGGCCCCTTGGGGGGTGCCTTGGACGCTGCCATCACGAGGCTCCGCAGCCCAGCGGCCCCCTTGGCCCAGGGGTCATCCCGAGGGGCTGCCCCGCAGGCCTGGTGCACGCTCAGAGCCGCCCTAGCACACGGGGATGCACTGTCATCGCTGGGCACTCCAGGGCACATGGGCATTCGGGTAGGATGGGGTGGTGCTCCCTGAAGGGGGGTCAAGAGAGGACACTCCCGCACACTGTCCCCTCATGCACACACAACCCTGCGGGGGGCACGCTCTCCTCCCTCACTGTCCCCCATCACTCACACCGCCCTGCAGGGGGCATTCTCCCCCTCACTGCCCCTGCATGCACACCGCCCTGCAGGGGCGTTCTCTCCCTCACTGCCCCTGCATGCACACTGCCCTGCAGGGGCGTTCTCCCCCCTCACTGTCCCCCATCACTCACACCGCCCTGCAGGGGGCGCTCTCCCCCTCACTGCCCCTGCATGCACACTGCCCTGCAGGGGCGCTCTCCCCCTTCACTGCCCCTGCATGCACACTGCCCTGCAGGGGGCGCTCTCCCCCTCACTGCCCCAGCATGCACACCGCCCTGCAGGGGGCGCTCTCCCCCTCACTGCCCCTGCATGCACACTGCCCTGCAGGGGGCGCTCTTGCATGCTGGTCTGCCTTTGCGATCAGCTTCCTTCCTGTGGCTCCAGCCCCCCAGGCCTGGCTGCGGAGAGCCTGGGACCCTGCACTCGGCTCTCACGGCCCTGGCTGTGCCCTCTCTGGGATCAGCCCATACCCGGCCCTGGGGCGCAGCTGTGGTGGGGGTCATGGAGCAGCAGCAGGCTGCTTTTGGGACAGCCAGGGGCACAGGTGGCAGAGGCTGTGCCCGGCCTGGCGCTGACCCGGGCTCGGGCACGTGTCAGGCGGTAGCTGAGTGCGGCCTCTCTCCGGGGGGCCCCACAGACGCCCACCACGCACTCCTCTCCTCCGGGGCCTGCACCCCGTGACCCACAGCCGCAAGCCTGGCCCAGGGCGGACACGGGCCCCAGCGGTCACCGACACCACCCTGGGGTGCAGGGGAGCGCTTCAGAGGGACAGGGGACAGGGGTCAAGGTCAGGTCCCTGCAGCCGCTGGCACCGAGGCGGGGGCTCAAGGGATCCCCCCATCTGCCACCTGCTCCTCAGAGGGAGCCCCGGATGGACGCTAGACTCGGGGTCGAGCGCCCAGTGCAGGGGCGGCGGGGCCGGGCGGGGGCCGGGGGGCCGGCCGCGGCTGCAGCTCCATACTCTGCTCTCCTCCGCCTGCTGCCGCGTCCCGCCTGGAGGCAGTGAAAGCGGCCGGAGCACCCCCAGCCTCTCGGTGGCCTCTGACGGGAAGCCCCCCCAGCCCACCTACCAGCAGGCCCCGCGACACTTCCACGTCCCAGGTAGGCGCCCACAGACTGCGCCCCGGAAGTTCTGCTCCCCTCCCTGTGCGTCCCCCGGGGCCCCGGCTCCCCCCTGGGAGCCCCCTCTCTCAGGGCCCCACACCGCCTGGGGTCCCGCCTCTGGTGTGGCCTCTCTGCTGCCCTGTATTGCCCCCCACCCCTGGTTTCCTCCTCGTGTCCCCCTTCCTCTGGGGTCCCTGCACTGCCCCCTGGGTGTGGGGTGCCCACTTGCAGCCTGCAGGGGCCGGGCCTGCGCCTGACCTCCCCTCTGCGCTCCCCCCAGAGACCGGCGTCAAAGACAACATCTACAGGCGGCCCCCCATCTACAAGCAGCACGGTACGCCCCGCGCGAGCCCGCCTGTCCTCTGCCTCTGCATGCGCTGTGGAGCGGGGGGCGGGGGCAGCGAGCTGGGCCACACGGGGACTCTGGGACCCCAGGCCCCACCCACGTGTCAGGCTCGAGACCCTCAGGCTGCGCCGCGCCCCTCAGCTGCCTAGTGTCTGGAGATGACCCTCTGACCCCACGGTGCTGTCGGGGCCCGGGCAGGGTCAAGGGCCCAGTGCTCTGCCCCTCGCTGCCCCCTCCTGGCCCCCCGCCTTGCTTGGAAGCAGCCAGACCGGCCGCCTGCAGCCCATGGTCCCCTCTGAGCCTCGGCTTCCTCCCTCCCTGCCCTCGCCCCTGAGGCGCATGGGGGGCGTGGTCTGGGGGCGTGGCTCAGGGCTCCCTGGGTAAAGTGCTCGTCCACATGTGGGAGCAGAGAGCCCTTCGGTGTAGCACAGCTCTGCACAGCAGTACCACCTCCGTGCCCCAGGGACGCGGCCACCAGCCCCACGTGTCCCTCCTTGGTGGCTACTCTCCCGAGGCCTCTCAGCTGCCCCTTTCTCCAGGGCCCCGCCTGCAGCAGGCGCGGGGGGCAGGGGCAACTGAGGCGCAGCTCTGAGGGGGTGTTTGCTCGATGGCACCGTGCGCAGGTGGTCTGCCGCTGGATAGCCTCGGCCCGTCATGCCCCGTGGGGGGCATCCACAGAGGGGTGACAGTGCAGATGCCCCGCCCAGCTCTGACAGGAAGTCCCCTGGCCTGTCCCGGGGCCCAGAGGCTGTTGCACGCGCTCCTCTCTGGGCCCCAAAGCCCCGGGCCATTGCCTGGGCTGCATTCCATCCTGCTAGGGAGAGGGTCTGCTGGGCCACCTCCGGGAGGTGCCTCGTCAGGGGCCGACCCCACCCCACAGGCACCACTGTGGGTTCTGCGAGACCCTCTGGGGAGCTTCTCCGAGAAAGCCTGCGCACGTGTGTGCATGTGCGTGCTGTGTGTTGGTGTGCACACTTGTGCATGTGCGTGCAGAGTGCCACGAGTGCATCCATCTGCAGTGTGTGATACTGTGTGCACAGCCTACATCCAGCACCAGCTGGTCGTGGCTGGGGTGGTGTTGAGTTGTGGGGTCAGTTTACTCCTTGGGCGCACAATACTCAGGGCTGAAAGAGACAGCCGGAAGGGCTTGCCGTGACCGTCCAGCCTCCAGTCCCGGCACCAAACAGTCCCCCAAGCCTCACCAGGGTGGCCCGGGGCAGAGCAGGAGCCATGAGTGGGTGAGGCGTGGCCGCGAGTGCGTCTCCCGTCTCTCCAGCGCCTGTTCCCGCTCGTGGCCTGGCGTGGGTCTGGTCTGCACCATCTCTGCTGTCTGTGGCTGGGGGCATGAGTGGCAGCCATGGGCAGCCAGGCTGGGGGTGCAGGGAGACCCGGGCCAGAGCCGGCCCCCAGCCCTGCCCGCGACTGCCCCTGCCTGCGGGCATCTTACTGGGGCTCCCCCGTGTGGGGCTGTGCTCGCGCTTCCTTGGCGCCAACTCTGGTCCACTCATGGCTTAAATTCGGAAATTCTTAAAATCCCGAGATGGGAAGAAAGGAAGCGCAAGGAAACGGGTGGGAAGATGTGCGGATGGGCCCGTGGCCGGCTGAGCCGCTGTGAGGCGGGGCATGTGGGCTGGGGGGCACTTCCAGTGACCTGGGCGCCCACCGGGCCAGCGGCGGCTGCAGACGTGCCCGTGACAGAGCCCTGCGAGAAAAGGTGGCCCTGACCCTCTCTCCCCCGCAGGGGCCCGTGGTGGGACACCTTGTCCTCACACCCACACACACATACCCACTCACACCCACGCACACTCAGTCGCACACGCACTCACGCTCACACCCTCACATTCATTCACACACTCCCAGACATCCTCATTCACACTCACATGCGCTCACACACCTGCCCCCGACACTCACGTCCACTCACTGACCCACGCGCACCCACTCACACACCCACTAACACGGAGGTGGCTGACCTGTGGGCAGGGCTCTGAGGCAGGGGCGAATGGCCACTCCCTCCCTGCTGGTCAGTGACGGAATCTGAGTCCCCCAGTCTCCCAGTCTTCAGCTCCTGCCCGCTGTGGGGGGCTGCAGCCTCTGAACTGGGGGCACAGACATTTGATATTTGCCAGTCTCTAAGGAGATATCAGGAAAACAGGGCTCCTGGGGGCTGACGGGACGGACCCCCAGTGACCCTGCAGAGTGGCCAGCCTTGCAGCTTTCTCCAGCCAGATGGAGCTGGTATCCCGACCCCGGTCCCACTCGCCTCTGGTCCAGCGCGTGGCCGGGGCCCCGAGGGCATTCCTACGCAGCTGGCACGGTGTCTGCTGGGCCCTCCTGCCCAGGGTCAAGGGTGACCAATTCCAGGAAGGACAGTGAGTGGGCCAGTATGCGGCGGCCTCCAGGGGCCGCCTATGCTCCCCCTTGCTTCCTCGCGTGCCCCGCGGCCTGGCCGGGCACTGTGCAGACCAAGGGTGGCCTGGACGCTGTTCTGCCCCTGGAACCGAGTCGGTGCCCGCTCAGCTCCCGCTGGAGGGAGGAGAGGGAAGCGCAGCAAGGGAGGGGCAGGGACAGAGGCTGCCCGGGCCCAGCAAAGGGCGGGCCAAGGGAGACAGGCAAACTCGGCTGGGGTGGGGAGTGGCTGAGTGGCTGGGTGAAAGGCGGGGGTGATCAGACGGAGGGTGGATGGGTGGGTAGGTAGATGGGTGGATAGGCGTGTGGTTCATGTATGTAGATGGGCGAGTAGATGGACAGCTGATCCATGGACGGATGGGCATGCGTGGGTGCTGGGTGGGGAGGACTATGGCTGACGTGTGGTGCCTGGGTGGGTGGATAGTCAGAAGTGTTCACGGAGGAGTGGAGAGGAGATAAAAGGGGTTCCGGATGCGTGTGGGCATGCGTCTTCAGACGGGAGGAGGAGCTCAGAGTGTGGGCGGGAGGGCGCCGAATCCAGACACAAACTCAGCATGTCACTTGCCGGTCCTGCTGAGTGACTGGGGGACAGGGGGGTCCTCGGGGCAGCCCCTGGCAGCGCACAGCAGGGCCGGGCGGGGCGGTGGGATGTGCCTCATCTCTGGGGCCGACAGCCTACTGCGGTGAGCCCCCCCTCACCCCCCCAGCACCATCTGCCTGATCCCCTCGGGGTGCCAGCACCTGCCGACAGGCCTTAGAGCAGCCATGTGACACACTGGGGGTTGGGCTGACCTGGGCCCCTCGGGAGTCCCCCTGGGCTCCTGCCTCTGGCCCTGGTGGGAGCAGGGTCTGTTTCCCGCAGGCCTGTCAGACCCGGTCCCTTCCTACTGAGAGGCCCCCCCTGCAGTGGCCACTCTGTGGGCTCTGCGCGTGTCCATTAGCCCGAGTATGGCCCTGGTTGGGGCCTGTGGGGGCCCTGGGTGCAGCTCCCCATTTCCCAGCCCTGAGGCCTCCCCCTTCTCTGTGTTGTTGTTTCCCTGGGCTTGGCCTCCACCCCTGCTCCCTGCACCGGGGCTCCCCGAATGCGGCTCCCTGCATGGGGCGCAGGGGCGGGAGGGCGCGGGCCTGTGTGCCAGCTGCCGCCGACTGTGGCCTTATCTTGTCAAGGTCCCTTGGCCCAGTCCCCAGTGTCCAAGCTCTCGGGTCTGATGTCAGTCTTGTCCCTGGTGGTGCGTGGGGCGGGGTACCCCAAAAGGCTGGAAGGCCCCAGTCCTCCACAGGCCACAGGTAAGCAGCCGCGTGCATGGGGGGGGCACAGACGGACGAGGTGGATGCAGAGACAGGTGGGGGTGCAGCCTCTGCCTCTCCCCCCCCCCCAGCTGCCCCCAGGAGCTCTGGGCGGGCCCAGGCACGGGCAGGGAGCTGGGGGGCAGGGATGGGGGATGGGCCCCCTCGGCCCTCAGGCGCCGTCTCGAGCATGCTCGGCCTCTCTCCCAGCCGCCGTCTTTCCTCCGTGATGTGGGTTGTGGGGAACTGAGTCCCCGTGGGGCTCAGCCTGCAAGGCAGAAAGCGGGGAGTTGGGTGCCCGCAATGTGGGCAGATCCCTGGGCAGGAGGTGGCAAGCGGCTCACTCTGGGGTCACCTACACATCTGCTCTTGGCTCTACTCTCAAGGGAGAGGGACCCTGTTTTCCGACTCGGCCAGCCCACGGGGGCCCCGGCCACGGGGGTGGGGGGAGGAGTGCTGGGCTTGTCCCACTGTCCCCCGCAGGCGCCTGACCGCTGCCTTTACCTTCCAGCTGCGAGGCGCCTGGAGGGAGACGATGGCAGCTTCGCAGTGGACGGCAGGAAGGTAACTCGGGACAGGGACAACGCCCCGCCCACTCAGCCCCACGGCTCAGAGCCAGATCAGGCGCAGAGCCCAGGCGGGCCCGGGCAGGCAGGCAGACACGGGACCCCGGGGGCCGGGCGACTCCCTGACCCCCAGAGCAGTGAAGAGGACACGCCTGGCCTACAGTGGCTGCCACCCTGCCTGTCCGCTGCCCTTCCCGGCCCTCCGCTGGGACATTGCAGAAGAGAGACCAGCAAGGCCGCCAAGGCCCTCCCTAAGAGAATGCGTCAGTTTTGCAATCGGAAGGGAAAGGGATGTTTCCATCTGTATCTTGTATCTTGACCCCCAGCCTGGCCCCCTGCTCCCCAGCATTCACCCCCTGGATGGTTCAGGTGCGGGTGAGCTGGGTGTGCAGGTCAGACCCCCCCCTTCTCAATATTCTGTCTCTGACTGGACAGAATGGAAAACAATGGCAATTAACATTTCAATCAGCAGACTGGGCCAGAGAGATAGTACAGCAGGGAAGGGCTGACCCAGGGCCCATCCCTGGCACCACACATGGTCCCCCAGCGCCACCAGGAATGACCCCTGAGGGCAAAGCCGGCCCTGAGCACCACCTGGTGCTTCCTGCCCGCCCCCCAATAAAGCAGACCCCAGGAAAGGTTGTATGTCAACAATTCTCTAAGCCTCGGTGCCTAAATGAAAACTTGCCTCAGTAATCAGGGGCCACAGGGCACCTGCCAGGCCCCTTCCCCCGTGCTGGGGTTAGTGTGTGTGTCCTGACACCGTCCCCCTCCCCCATGCTCAGAGGCCAGAGTTTTGCCCACTGTGCTTCCGGGGTATCTAGTTTTCTGCAGCCTGTGGCTGGGGGGCACGGGTCGTTGGCTGGCTGGTGGGCTCACGCTGAGCCTTTCTTGGCAGAAGGCCAGCTGGCTACTTCTCAAGGACGACGTGGACACGAGGACAAGTTCCCCAGAGTTGGCCAGCCAGTGCCCATCCCAGGACAGCGGGGCCGACCGGGACACACTGCAGGCGATGCCAGGGGACACTTTTTACTCGCGTGAGTAGTACCTCGGAGCAGGGCACTGTCTAGGCGACCCGAAACCCTCACGGCTCAGGGGCCCCAGAAATGCAGCCGAGACCCCCCAGCCTGAACTCTGCTCAGAGAACAATACAAAGGCTGGATTTGGCACAAGGCCCTTCTCTGCACACTTACTCCCCTGGTGGGTGGTCAGCAGCAGGGGTGCCCTGCAGGCGCCCCCCCCCAACACCCGGAGAGAGCCTGACTGCCCCTCCGCTGAGTCCCCGGGGAGGGGTGTGGCCCCCCCCCAGGCAGCTCCTCCCTCCAGAACAGCCGTGCACGTGGTCTGGACGTGAGTGAAAGCTGGGGGGCTTTGTCCTGCGCCTGGGGGGTGGGAGAGACAAACACTGATGAGTGGTGGTGTGTGGGGTACGCCAGGTCGCCAGGCCGCCCATCCGCTGCGGCCTCACCTGGGTGCCTGCTCCCTGCAGGGGTCCCGGGCCTCTGCTGGCGGTGGGTGGGTTTGGGGGTAGACTGAGGCCAGAGGCACCGCCCGAATGCATGAGTGCGCGGGCCAGCCTGAGAGCGGGCAGGTGGGGGCAGCTGGGACGGAGGCCCCGGGCTTGGCCCAGCCAATTGTTGACCCTTGTCACTGTGCAGTACCGGCGGAGCTGGGTCCCTCGGGAGGAGGCTGGGCGCTGCTGGCGCAAAGGCCCCGGCCAGCACACGGGGAGGGGGAGGTCGCACAGCCCGGCCCCAGGACTCACCGGAGCAGCGCTGGCCGGGCGAGGGTCAGCCGCTCCCACCAGAGCCTTCGCGCTGCGTGATTGGCCCGGATCAAAACTTGGTCGACACGTGATTGGCTCAGCCCGAACTTCTCACCTCGTCATTGGTCCAGAGCAAGGCTTGGCCGACACGTGATTGGCTCAGACCGAACTTTCCACCCCGTGATTGGGCTGTGATTGGTTTTTCTGGACGTTGGCCTGCAGCGGGGGCTGGAGGCTGCAGGGTCCCTGCCGCACTCATCCCGCCCCAGGAGCCCTCTAAGTATGGGGTCCTTGCTCCCCGCGGCCCCCTTTCCCGATGAGGCCTCCGCCTACCTCCCCAACCCCTCGCAGGCGCGCTGCACTTCTGTCCCCCGGACGTGACCTCGCCCTGCCCCGGGGACGGAGAAGGGGCTCGGGTCCCATGTGGGCGCAGACCGTCCGGGGAACTCTGTACAGGCTTCCTCGTTCTCTGCAGCCTGTGGGGAGATCAGGCCGAGTAGGGTCACCCAGGCAGTGTCCAGGGTGTTTACCCGAGAACCTCAGCGGCACCCCTATGCCATGCCAGGGATCACCCTCAGAAACACCACCCCCGCGCTGTGCCAAGCGCCTTGGGGTCTGGGGACATCCTCCCGGGGTCTCCTGGAGCGGGGTCTTAGGGCAGGCGTTGTAAGGCTGCCCGCAGCATGTGGAAACAGGATCGTGCAGCCAGTGGCCCGCAGCCCCCAGCTCCACTCTGACTTCATGACCCCTTAGTGTCCGACCAGGTGTGGACGGGGGCCCCTCACACATCCCAGCCTCGTCCTGGAGCAGGTGCCCACAACAGACCCCCGCCTGTCCCTATGTACTCCTGACCGCACCCGACAGCTCTGGGTGATGCAGACGGGGTCCATGCTTGGTCCCCTAGACCCGGGGCTTCTCTGGCCGCTGCTTCTGGGATCATGGCCCCCTCCGCCCCGGCTCTGAGCGGATGCTGAGGGGCAAAGCCCCTGTCTCCACCTGGGTCCCCACTACTGGTTCCTGGGGCCGCCCCTGCCTGTGAAGAGCCGGGTCTCCCCGCTTCCCCTGGGGGAGCACTCAGAGAGCTGCCTCATGGGGCAGGCCAGTGCCTGGACACTTCCTCGGGCATGATAGGGCTGGGCTGCATCTCCCCACATCGCACCACAGTGTGCAGTGAACAGACACAGAGAGGGAGGAGGCAGAGACACAGAGACAGAGGGAGAGACGGAGGGAGAGACACAGAGATGGGGGGCAGGCGGAGAGATACACACATGAAGAAACAGAGGGAGGGGGGAGGGGGAGAGACTGAGGGGGAGAGCAGGGGAGAGTGGGGGAGAGAGCACGAGCTCCCAACACTGAGAACCACAGCGGCTGCCCCGGGGTGGCTGGGCCTGGCTGGGCGTGAGCACTGAAGCTGGTGGATTATCCACCAGGCCCGGGCGGCCCAGCCCATGGTACCCCTGTGAAGTGAATCGTTATAAATCATTTCCATGGGACTGAAGAAGCAGAAAATCTGGGAGAAGTCAGTGCTGACGGGCGCGCAGAATGAATCGGGGGACTAGAGCAATAATACAGCGGGAGGGCGCTGGCCTTCAGTCCTCCGCATCCCATATGGTCCCCTGAGCACCGCCAGGAGTAATTCCTGAGTGCAGAGCCAGGAGTAAGCCCTGGGCATCGCTGGGTGTGACCCATAAAGCCAAAAATAAATAAATAAATAAATAAAAAAGAACGAATGGGGCCGGAGCGATCGTAGAGCGGGGAGGGCGCTGGCCTTTTGGGCGCAGCTGATGCAGGTTCGGTCCCCGCCATCCCATGCTGCCAGGAGTAACCCCTGAGCATTGCTGGGTGTGGCCTAAAACCAAACAAGCAGAAAGAGGAATGAAATGGCAGTGAGGGACTGGGAATGAAGACTCCTGGCCCCGGAGCCGGGGGCCTGGTTGTGTCCGGGACCCTCCTGATGGCCACATGTGAGATTCCGTCCTTGAACAGACAATGGAAATTCTCCACCTGGAGTAGAGGGAAAATAAGGGGACAGAGGGGCAGGGCGTATCAGAAGGCAGGAAGGATGGGCCCGAGAAGGAACAGCAGAAAGGGACTGTGTTCTGCCACAGGCAGACGCACAGGTCGAGTCACTGCCGAGTGCAGAGAAGCGCCTGACGGGCCGTGCAGACTAGCAGGGGCGAGTCCGGGAATGGCAGCCGGGCCTGCACAGGAGGGAGGCCTCAGGTGCATGGGGGACACTTGCTGTGGGCTGTGGGGTGCTCTCCGGGGAGAGGCCTCTGTGGGGGCAGTGGCAAGGGGCAGGCACAGGGGGACTGGGGAGGAACCCTGGAGGGAGCCCAGTTCTGCAAGCGGCCAGGGGAGGACAGTGAGGGAGGACCCCGGGAAGGCCAGAACGACGGTCACTAATGGCCGCCATGCTCACACCCACATGCCTGTGCACACACCTGCACACCAGTCTCACATATGTGCCTGTGCATACACATGCACACCAGGCTCACACACGTGCCTGTGCACACACATGCACACCAGTCTCACACACGTGCCTGTGCACACATATGCACACCAGGCTCACACATGTGCCTGTGAGCACATATGCACACCAGGCTCATACTTATGTATGCACACATGCACACCAGGCTCATACACGTGCCTGTGCGCACACATATACACCAGGCTCACACATATGTGTGCACAGATGGGACCCCTAAGGGGGAGGGCACTGGGGAAACAGCCCCCTCCTTCCATCTGTACCCCATCCCCCGCCCCCAAGAGGGACGAGAGGAAAATACTCACTGCCTTGGGGGGCCCTCTCCCCTGACGTGGCTTCCATGTCTGGAAGAGATGGAGAAGAGCCAGGCTCATGTACTTTACCTGCACAGGTCTCTACCTGTGCACAGACATTTATGTTTACAACTGAATATATGTACACTGAGATCTTGTGCACACACGTATCTATGCATGAATATAAATGTCATATATACATGTTTGTACATGTACTCACATGTATCAGACTCTTACACACACATACATTATCATGCGTGCATGCATGCATGGCTCCTGTACACACACAGGTACACACACACACGTACGCTGGTCCCTCCGCCCGTGTGTGAGTGCCCTCCCTCGGCCTGGCATCCCGGGCTCAGTCTTTGGCTGGTGCTGGGATCTCTCTCCCTCTCTCTTTCCCTCTCCCTCCTCCTTCTCCCTCTCTCTCTCTCCTTCTCCCTCCCTCTCTCTCCCTGTCTCTCTCCCTCTCCCTCTCTCTCCCTCTCCCTCTCTCCTCCCTCTCCTTCTCTCCCTCTCTCTCTCTCCCTCTCCCTCCCTCTCTCTCCCCCTCTCTCTTTCCCTCTCCTTCTCTCTTTCCCTCTCCCTCTCTTTCCTTCTCCCTCCCTCTCTCTCCCTCTCCCTCTCTCCCTTTTTCTCCCTCCCTCTCTCTCTCCCTCTCTCTCTCCCTCCCTCTCTCGCTCTCTCCCTCTCTGTCTCCCTCTCCCTCTCTCCCCCCTCTCTCCCCTTCTCCCTCTCTCCCTCTCTTCCTCCCTCCCTCTCTCTCTCCCTCTCTCTCTCCCTCTCTCTCTCCCTCCCTCCCTCGCTCTCTCCCTCTCTGTCTCCCTCTCCCTCTCTCCCCCCTCTCTCCCCTTCTCCCTCTCTCCCTCTCTTCCTCCCTCTCTCTCTCTCCCCCTCTCCCTCTCTCCCTCCCTCTCTCTCTCTGTCTGTCTCCCCCTCTCCCTCTCTCCCTCCCTCTCCCCCTTCTGTCCTTCTCTTGGGGTTGCTTTGGTCTGGGGCCAGCACCAGGCTCCAGAGGGGAGTGTCAGGCTCCGCTGTGTCCTCTGGGGCTCCACCCGCATCAGTGCAGCTCAGGAATGCCTCCGACCCTGTGTGCACCCGGCCAGTGCAGGGAGTCCTGGGCACAGCACCCCAGGGTACTCGGACTCCTATTTTGAGCAGCTAGAAGTTGGGTTCTTCATGGCTTCCTCTGGAAAGGAGCCCCCAGGCTGGCCCAGCTCTCTGACTGCCGGGTGAGGCACCAGCCCGCGAGGCTCCTGGTGCCCCCCACTCTCCAGGCAGAGGGGGCCGCGCCCGTGTGACCCGTGTGTGTCTTTTCAGGACGCCCCCCCTCCAAACCCGACCCTCTCCCGGGACATGGAATCAGTGGTCTGGACCACCGGGTAGGTACCACCCACCCGCCACCGCACACTAACTGCTGTCCCCACCCCACTTTCACCACAGCCGGGCCCTGTCCTCTCCCGCCTGGGGACAGTGCAGATCTGGACGCGTCTGTCCTCCCACCCAAAGGAGGCCTTGGTGCATGGGCTGGGGGTCAGCAGACACCCCCATTCCCCGGAGCTGAGCAGTTCTGCCTGTCACGAGCTCATGCTCACTGAGCCACCTAGTGTCGTTGTCACCATGAGTGAGCTTCTCAAGGCAGCCTCGGTGAGGACATGGGCAGCGCCCTGTCATGCTGATGAGGCTACTGAGGTCACATGCAGCATGCATGTTTCCGGTTGTCCCGAGCAACATGACCCGTTTCCGGATGTGCGCTTGGCACAGAGCTTGAGTGTCCCCCAGACCAGGCCCTGTGAAGAGCCTCTACTGTCATCACCTCAGTAGGTCTCCAGACAGGGACCCCAAAGGGTGGGTGTGGTACCAGAGGCACAAACTGCACACACATGCACCCACACAGTCACACATTTCACACATGTTATCCACACACAATACACATGCATGCACATGCAGTTCACAATGCAATCTACATACATGTACCTGTAGTCCACACATTCTATACACATATAACCCATATGCATGCACATGCAGTCCATAAACTACCCACACAAACAATCCACATGCATACACTTGCAGTCATAATGCTATCTACACACAATCCACATACATGCACATGCAGTTCCATACATGCAGTCCACATGCACATACAGTCCTCACACAAAATCTGCATGCATGTACATGCAGTCCACACTATCCACACATACAATCCACTTGCACACACATGCAGTCCACATACTGTGCACACATGCAATCCGCACATGCTTGCATATGCAGTCCACACATGCTATTCACGCAATCCATATGCATACACATGCAGTCCACATACACAATCCATACAATACAATCCATGCACATATCCATACACACGAAACCCACATGCATGCAGTCAATGTGCATAGTCTATGCGTATGCAAGCCACACTCAATCTACACAAAATTCATAAGCATGTAATACACACAACACACATGAAATACACAAGCACAGTGACATGCATGCAATCCTTACTCACACTTCCCCATGCACACACATCTAACACACCCACAGACCCCCTGAACACACATCCACACACATTTCCACGGCCCACTCACAGGTACACAATGCAGCGTGCACACATGTGCACTCACACCCACAGAACACTCAGCCTTGCATGCACAGTGCACTCACCTTAATACGTGTGCACACAGTCCACACTACACTCATCGCACACACTCACTTGTACCCGCGCACACATGCTGGCACACGTCCTCCATAGGCATCGCGTCCTGCTGGAGGCGGAGTGGGACAGGCTGCCTGCAGGGAGCTGCGGGGCGCATGCGTGAGCCACTGAGGCAGGAAGGCGGGAAACCTCGGGCCTATTTTGAGGCCAGAGCAAATTGGGTGCCCAGGAGTTGCCCAGTGCCTTGGGCCCTTCGTGGCCACTGGTCTAGCCGGTGCATCTGCATGGTTGGCGCGGCCCCACCCCACTAACTGGCCACACCGGCCCGCATGCAACACACGCCTCCCTCCATAGCAGCGCATGTTCTCAGTATCCAGCTGGACCCTCCCCGGGGCAGCACGCATGCCGGGGGGGGCTTCTCTCACAGCCTCTGCTTTGCCGTCTGCTTGGGACCTGTGCCTCCTCTGGGGGTCCCCGCTGGATCCCGCTGGGGTAACTGGGACAGGAGTCCCTCTGTGCACTCGGCCCCATGCCCAGGGCTGAGGGCATAGAAGTGAACTAGAAGGGCAAACCCCGGAGATGCTGACCCCAGGACCACCAACTGGGGCCACTGGCCAGCTCACAGTGTTTGCAGACATGGAGCGTGGGGCTGGTGTCCCTTCATGCCCTCTCAGACTCCGGCACTGGTGTGTGGCTGCTCCTCAGCAGGAAGGGCGGGCATGGTCCTGGGCCTTGGGCCAGCCTAGCCCATGGCCTCCCTGTGCCCGCTGGTGTGGCCCCATTGCAGCCACGGCCCACTGGTCTCCATGTCGCTTGTCTTCTTTCTGTGTCCGGGAAGGGCTCCAGGTGTTCTGAAGTCCAGACACAGACGCAGCGACCCGTTAACTCTGAGTCACCAAGGAGGACGGGAACCAGGGAGAAAGGAAGCCAGAAGTGAACCAAAGAGCAGCCCAGCAACACTGTGGCAGGGAGCATTTTGTTCCCTGGTGGCCAGAGAAAGGGGAGCACTCACAGCCAGGGGAGGGAGCATTCACAGGCAGGGGAAGGGAGCACTCACAAGCTGGGGGAGGGAGCACTCACAGCCAGGGGAGGGAGCACTCACAGGCCAGGGAAGGGAGCATTCACAAGCTGGGGGAGGGAGCACTCACAGGCTGGGGAGGGAGCACTCACAGGCCAGGGAAGGGAGCACTCATAAACTGGGGGAGGGAGCACTCACAGGCTGGGGAGGGAGCACTCACAGGCCAGGGAAGGGAGCACTCATAAGCTGGGGGAGGGAGCACTCATAGGCCAGGGAGGGAGTACCGACAGACCAGGGGAGGGAGCACTCACAGGCTGGGGAAGGGGGTATTCACAAGCTGGAGGGAGAGGAAGGGAGCACTCACCAGCAGTCAATAGAACTCAGCCCATGCCCCCTGCCTGCTGTGCCCAGATCCTAGAGTAGCCCCCAGGCACCACCAGGCATGGCCCCCCAAGAAAAAAATTTTTTAAAAAAGAGGGCTAGAATGATCCTCACACAGCCACACAGTGTCAGTTTAGCTCCTGACACTGCGTATGGTTCCCCGAGCACAACCAGGAGTCAGCTCAGATCACCGCCAGATTGGCCCAGCCCCTCGCAAAGGTTTTTAAAGGGGGAAGAGAAGGAGGGATGGAAGGAAGGGAGGGAGAGACGCAGGGGTGAGTTACTTTCTAGGGATGGGGTAGAGGCTTCCCCGGCTCCTGCTGTGGGAGAGCGTCTAACTGTGTGGTCAGCAGGGCGGGGTCAGCTTTCCTCCTCCAGGGCCTGGCCACTCCAGCCCCGGCCGCCTCCTGCTGTGTCTGCTGCTGGGGTGTGGCTGGCCCGTGTTGCCCAGACCGAGTCCTGTGCCTGGCAGAGGCCTGAGGTGTGTGAGGGCCTGTGGGTGACCCGGGCGTGTGACTTGGACTGGGAAGCAGCCCTGGCCCTCGTGCCTGATGTTGGCAGCCGGTGTGTGGGGCCGGGCGCTGACGTCAGCCTGGAGCTCGGGAGTGGACACGGCCCCCTCCGCAGCTGGGTCAGACGAGCGGTGGGCAGGGCAGCTTCACACTTGCTGTGAGGAGGGAGGCCCAGGATCAGAGCTGAAAGGAAAACCCAGGTGCTCAATCATGCTTGGGTCCCCGAGCTGCTGTGTGGCCTTGGGCCAGTAGCTGACCCTCTCGGTGCCTCGTCCTTGGCTTGTGGATGGTCACGGGGCCTCCCAAGGTTGCAGCAAAGATGCAGGTCTAGCCAAATGAAGGTCTAGCCAAGTGGGGGAAGGGGTGAGCACTGCGCTTTTAAACCCCTGGAGCATCTGCAAGTGGCACCAGCTGTCCCACCTCTGTGGGTTCCTGACCACTCAGCTCTTGGCTCTTGCCAGCCCCTCGCCCCCGGAAGCTACCAGAGAGCCACGCCCAGCAGGCCTTGCGCCCCCGCCCCCCAGGGCTCCCCTGTGTGGACCTGTGGAGCTGGAAGCAGCTTTGACCTTGAGAGTGACGCCTGGGTGCCCCGCTCGGGAGCTGGAAGCCTGCAGTGCTGAGCGCTGGGCACCAGGGGGCAGTGTTGGGCTTCACACGGGGCAGGGTTACCTGGGGTACTGTGAGGGAAGGGCCCCTAAATTGTCCTTGAATAATACTCTTTAGGGCTTGTTATTCCGTGAGTCAGCAGAGGGCCTGGGGGACGATAGAGGGTCTCAGGGAGAGAGCACTGAAACTCATCAGCTTCGGGATGTTTCAGGAAAAGCCACATGTGAGATGTGGATGTGAGAAACCACAGAAGGCCCAAATGCCCATACACACCCTCAGCTCCCAGCCCCCCGGCCTCGGTCTCCCTGTTAGGGTGTCTGTGCCTCAGGCCTGCGTCACCTGGCACCAGAGGACAGGGTGCAGTGTGAGGGACATGGGGGCTGGCTGGTGTCTTCACTGCTGGGTCCCAGAGATGGCGGCCGACAGGGTGGTACCAGCTGCAACTGGGCACAGGAGGGGTCAGTGGGCATGTGGCCGAAGGCTGTGGGCAGGCCCATCCTGGCCTGCACCCCTGGCCCCCCGCTGCCCTCTCTCTCTCTCTCTCTTCCAGAATGCCAGTGCGGCCCCCTGGGGAGCAGACCCGGATGCTGGCTGGGGCATGCGAGGTACAAGAACCGGGACCCCACGGGTCTCTGGCTGGGCAGGGAATCCTACCTGCTGAGTCTCCCTGCCACGCTGCCCCCCTGGGGGCCTTACGCACTGGGATCCATGGGCAGCTCTTTCCCCAGACCCTTCCTGTACCCATCAGCTGCCTCCAATGGGCAAGTCTGGGGGCCTCCTCCTCTGGGCCCCTCCTTCTCCTCCTCCTTTCAAAGAGATTCCCTCCTCCCTGAAGTGCTCCCTACTCCCAGAGATATTCCCTCTCTGAGGTACTCCCGGAGATGCTCCCTCCTGAGGTGCTCCCTCTTTCCCTAGATGCTCCCTCCCTGAGGTACTGCTGGAGGTGCTCCCTCCCTGAGGTGCTCCTCCTTTTCTAGGCAATCCTGGATGTGCTCCCTCTCTGAGGTGTCCCATCCTTCCACAGATGCTCCAGGAAGTGTTCCCTCCTCCCTGAAGTGCTCCTTCCCTGAGGTGCTCCTTTCTAGTTGCTCCTCCTCCCTGAGATCCTCCCTCAGGTGTTCCCATCCTTCCTAAGATGTGCGCCTCATTCCTAGATGCTTCCTCTCCTGTCCCACGGTGCTCCCCTCTCTGGTGCTCACTCCCCCTCACTAAGTGGCCTCCCTCAGTTTGTTGTCTCGCTCACTGGGAGGGGCTGCGTGGTCACTGTGCATGCATGCAGGTGGCCTGCTGTCAGGGCCAGGTCTGATGAGGTGCCCGCTGCCTCCCTGGTCATCAGCCAGGACGTGTGTGGCAAGCCGATGTAGGGGTGTGGGTCTGACTGTGGGGCCGGCATCGCTGCCTATCCTGGGCTGCCTGTGTGGGGCCGGGTCACTCGCCTGTCACTCCGAGCTGACAGGGACTCTGGGCTGGCCAGCAGCTGCCCCTCAGCCTCCCAAGCGCCAGGCTGCAGCTGGTGCCCGCCGTGCCCGGGACTCTAGGGGCACTTTGGGGAGCAGTCACCTCCCTTGACCTCTGAGGGTCGCCCTGAGAGAGGTGTGCACCGGGTCCCAGAGAGGGCTCCACGAGGTCATGGGGGCTAGGCCTGTGTGCCTGCACCCCCAGAGCTGGGGGCCCTGTTCACAAGGAGGGGCTGAGGGATCTGGGACCCAGGGAGCCGGATGCCCATGGCTGCTCATCTCTGCCGCCAGGCTGGCCCCGGGGTTCAGCGGGGCCAGGGCTGCCTTGGGCTCATCTCCTCTCTCCTGACCATGCTGCCTGCCTGGGCCCCCCGGGGCCCCTGAGCCCCGGTGGAAACAGAGGGAGCCCACCTGCTGCAGGGCAAGCCCCAGGTCCCGGCTCCCTGGCAACCGCCAGCTAAGGCACCTGTGCCCTGTGCCTTTGTCTTACAGAATACAAGGTAAGGATGGCCATGACAGGGACCTGGTCCAGGACCCCATGCCCAGCGCTGAGCTGCCCCCTGCCCCCAGGTGTACCCGTATGATGCGCTCATCGTGACCAACCGACTTCGCGTCAAGCTGCCCAAGGATGTGGACCGGACGAGACTGGAGGTACAGTCGGGGTTGTCCACCTGTCCCTCTGCACCCCAAGGGGTTCCTGCAGGGCTGCTAGGCCCAGAGATGGCTCTACACAGGGCCCACCCCAGGGCCAGGAAGGAAATGCTTAACTGAGGAGTAGTGTATGTTCCTTTAGTACCTGGCACACTCCTGATGGTCTAATACCCTACACATTTTGCCCTGGTTTCAGTACTCTCAGCACTCTCCTTCCAGAATAATGCCCTACGCTCTGCCCAGGTACCAATACTTCAGGCACCCTCCTCCTGGTCTGTGCCCCCCACATGCTCTGCCGAGGTACCGATGCTCCAGGCACACTCCTGGTCTAGTAACCCACATGCTCTGCCCGGGTACTGATGCTCCAGGCACATTCCTGGTCTAGTACCCCACATGTTGGGTCTGAGTATTGATGCTCCAGGCATGCTCCTCCCCAAGTACTAATGCCCCTAAACTCTACCCAGGTGTTGATGTTCCTGGTATGCTCTTCCCCAAGTACTAATGGTCCAATACTCTGCTGTGAGCATTGATACTCATAGCACACTCTGCCATGAGTACTGATGCTCCTAGTATGTTGTTTCCCAAGTACTAATGCCCTTCACTCTGCCTTGAGTATTGGTGCTCCTGGTATGCTGTTCCCTGAGTACTAAGGTCCTACACTCTGCCCAGGTTTTGCTGCTCCTGGCACGCTCTTCCCTGGTGACACACTATAGAATTCAGCGAGCTCACACCCATAGGGGTCCCTCTGGGTACCTGTTCCGGTCTCAGGACCCTCAATATCCAGCCCTGTCAGTCCCCGATCTGTTCCCACCCACGGCCTCCTGCTCTGTCCCTGCTATTACCCAGCCCTGACTCCAGGGCTGCTTCGCTGTGATCTGGGGTCAAGCCCTGGTCCTCCGAGGAAAGTCTTCATACTCTGGTCTCCTGGAGGTCAGTGTTTGTCCCCTGTGCACACCCACTGTGGGGGTCACACGGCGGGGTCCCATGTCGCGACCCAAGTCCCTGCCCTCCACTACTCGCTGTGGTGTGACGGGAGGCGGGGCCGCGGGGCCTTGGGAGCCCTTGAGCAATGAGTGAGGAATGGGCTGAGTCAGTGGGTTCGAGACCACACCCAGGCACACCCCTCTGGCCGCCTCTTCCTGCAGCCCCATCCAAGGCGACCTACAAGTGGAGAAGGGACGGGAGGGATGCCAGGGGCCCTGAGCGGCTCACTCCAGGGCGGGTCTGAGCTCTTACTCAGAGGCCCTCCCCCAGGCCAGCTCCCCACCTCGCTTTCTGCTCCCTTCGGCTGCTGGCCACAATGACACCGGGGGGTGGGGGCGGAGCAAGGCCAGGGCCCCCAGAACACGGAACTCAGGGTTCCTTCTGGGTCTAGGGCAGCAGTGGGGACAGCACGCAAGGAGGGCTGCAGTGCTCAGTCAGGTGGGAACTTGAATCAGGTGTGTGAGGGGGAATGAGGTGTGTGTGATGGGCAATGCCGGGGTGTAAGGGGGAATGCAGGTGTGTTGGGTGAATGCAGGTGTGCTGGGTGAGTGCAGGTGTGCTGGGTGAGTGCAGGTGTGCTGGGTGAATGCAGGTGTGCTGGGTGAATGCAGGTGTGCTGGGTGAGTGCAGGTGTGCTGGGTGAGTGCAGGTGTGCTGGGTGAGTGCAGGTATGAGCACAGGCTGTGGTGCTAAGACCCTGGGGCCTCCCACTTTGGGGAGGAGCACAGGGAGCTGTCAGTTCCAGCACCTTCCATGGCCAAAGCCAGAGCGCTGGGCACAGTGTGCACACCCAGAGCGCCTGCCCTTCGGTGGAGCTTGACCCCACCTGGGGGCACAGTGTCTGCCCTGGGCTCTGCGGTGGGCCTGCGCTGGCAGACAAGGCTGCAGGCTGAGCTTCACTGTCTTCGTGTGGAACTAGTGAATTTCTGCCCCACATCCCCAATTTGCACACACACACACACACTCACATACCATCACACACACATATGCACACACTCACACATCCCTACACTCACATACCCACACACTCATATCACACATATACATATACATACTCACAATCACATATGTACACTAACACACATACACATTCTCACACAGTATACATACTCACATTTGTACACACTCACATATATTCATACACATATACACAGTCCCACACATGCACACACTCACATGTATGTACACACATTCATAACATATTCACATTTGTACATGTACACACATATACACATACAGATATGAATAAGCACACATATATACACACCCACTCACACACATCTGGCTCGGGGTGAGGGACTCTTGAGAGAGTGCCTGCAGCACCGCAGAGGACAGACCCCTCAGGGAGAGGTAGGTAGAGGGCCAGGGGTCCTCTCAGACGTGACTGTGAGGGCCAGGCTCGGGGTCTGTGGGCAGGGGCACAGCAGGGCCCTGGCGACCCCCCAGCTGAAGTGTGCGGGGGGGTGAGCCCCACCTTAGAAACCCTTCCCAGCAGGCAGCCCGGCGCCCTGCTGTGCCCTCCTGGGAGGGTGACAGGGCCCAAGGGGTGGTCACCTGCTCAGAGGAGGACACTCCTGGCAGTGGAGTCGGTGCTTCTGGAAGCTCCCCTGGGTCCCCGCCACCGCGACTGCCACGGCCAGATGCACCCCTGAGCCTGCGGCCAGTGCCTGCTTTGTCCGGCTCGCCTGGTGGGCGGGGAGGGGCGTCCAGCCAGGCTGTCCCTCAAAGACCAGCTGCCTGGGTCTGGCCAGGGAGGTCGTCATTTGGCCCCGGAAGTGTGGTGCTGCCTCGATGGAAGGGTTGGGCTCTCCTCAGCCGCAGACACCCTTGAGGTGGCACTGAGGGCCGTGAGGCGGGGGCTCCCCTGCACAGAGCACCTGCCGCTGTGGCTGTGGGGGAGCACTGTAAGCAGGACGGGCTCCTCCCGGCTCTCACGGTCCCCTGAGCACGGCCGGGATGACCCCCGCACCGAGCATGAGAGGGAGCCGAGGGGGGAGAGACCAGGGGTGTGAGTTCCCTCAGCGCGGAGCGGCGGGCGCCACCCCGTGGCCTCCGGGCTCTGATCCCCGCGTCTCTGTTCCCTCGGAAGAGACACCTGTCGCCGGAGGACTTCCAGGCCGTGTTCGGGATGAGCGCCGCCGAGTTCGAGCGCCTGGCCCTCTGGAAGAGGAACGAGCTCAAGAAGAAGGCGCTGCTGTTCTGAGGCCCCGCCCCGCCGCGGCCGGCCCCGCCCCGCCCCGCCCCGGCCGGCCCCGCCCCGCCTCGCCCCGGCCGGCCCCGCCCCGCTCCGGCAGGCCTCGCCCCGTTCCGGCAGGCCCCGCCCCGCTCCTGCAGGCCCCGCCCAGTTCCGGATGGCCCCGCCCAGTCTCGGCCGCCCCGCCCCTCTCCGTCCCGCCCGGCGCGGCTAGTACCTACCCAGCGGGCGGGCGCCGGGTGCGGGGCGCGCTCCCCGGCTTCTGCGCTGTCGCCTGCCCGTAGCTCAGGGCCGCGAGCCGCGCTGGCCCGCCCGTTCCCGCCCGCTCGCCCCTGCTCGCCCGCGTCGGGTGGCGGCGGCTCCGCAGAGGCTCCCGGGCCGGGCCGGGCGCGCCGAGCGCCGGACGCCCGAGCTCAGGCCGACGTCGCGGGGAGCCAGTCGCCTCAGCCCCTGTGTGTGTCTGTCCACGTCAGCCCTGCCCACCCGGGCCTGGAAGCGCTTCTGACTAACGGGGTCTGATTCGGTTAGGACGCCCGGCCCAGGCGCCTCCCCCGCCTCTGAGCTCCCTCTGGCCCCGGGACCCCGTCCGTCTCTGCCCTTGTCCTTCCCGCCTGTCACACCGCACGTCTGCGTGAGGAGAGCCCCTGCTGTCGTCAGGGCTTGGGGAGAACCCCGGGGTAACGGCTGCTGCCCCCCAGCCCTCTCAGAAACGGAGCCCCCCCCCCGCCCCTCCTCGCCTTCCCGTGTCTTGGGAACTGGATGCACGGCAGGCAGCCCCCGACAGCCATGCCGGGCCCAGGACGTCCGTGAAGTGTGTCAAGCGTCTCAGGACCCCCGGAGGGGACCCAGAGGCCGGGTGCCCGGTGGGCAGTGCACCCCGCAGCCCTGGCGCCCCCGCCTGCCCCGCGCTGTGTCCGCCGCTCAGCCAGGGGCGCTCAAGCTCCCACGCGCTTCCGTAGTCGCTGCTTTGAGCCACTGTGCCCGGCCCTGTTTCTCCCCAGGGTGATGTCACGGGGTCCTGGGCAATAAAGACGGTGTCGGCCACTGGGCCCCGAGCTGCTTCTGCACCGCGTCCCGCCAGGCTCAGGAAGGGGTGGGAAGCCGGGGGCTGCTCCACCCCCTCAGCAAAGGGCGAGGGGGCTGCGGTGTGGACAGCGCCCCCTCTAGGCTGAGCAGATGGGCCCGGGACTGCTCGCACTGACCAGACCCTGCGCCCCGAGGGGACAGAGGGAGGGGCAGGTGATCTGGGGCGGGCGCTGTTCTCACTCCCTGTCCAGTGGCCCCAACTCCAGGCGCCAACAGCCCAGCCCCTGTCCTTGAAGCTGCCCGTCTGTGAGGCCCAGGATAGCAGTCGGGGGGTGCTGCCCACTGCCTCTGTCCCAGGCACCGTGAGGTCCTCCCCTGGCTGCCCACACTGACCATCCAAGAGTGGCGCAGCGGGCGAGTCCAGTACTCCACGGGCCACTCAAGGCTGAGCTGGATGCACAGGCAGGACTGGGATGTGACTGTGATGGCTGGTTCCAGCAGGGCCAAGGGGACAGAAGAGATAGCAGGCCTGGATGACACGGCAGTGTGACCCAGGAGGATGGGGGGAGAGGCCCGAGAGGAGGGGGCTCTTCAGAGGAGGGCAGGGAGAAAGGAGCAGGGAGGAGGGAGGAGGGCAGGGAGGAGGAAGTGGGGAGGAAGGAGGAGAGAGGAGGGCAGGGAGGAGGGCAGGGAGGAGAGCAGGTAGGAGGGCATGTAAGAGAGCAGGGAGGAGGGCAGGGAGGAGGGCAGGGAAGAGAGCAGGGAGGAGAGCAGGGAGGAGGGCAGGGAAGAGGCTGTCCAGAGGAGGGCAGGCCTATCGCTGGGGCTCAGCATTGACCTGAGTGAGGCTCAGGTCAAGGGAGTATCGCGGCCGGTAGGAGAGTTCAGGATGCAGGGGAGAGGGGGGACATCTAGCCCCGTGGCCAGGGTGTCGCTGTGAATGCATCAGCAGCCCCATGGACCCAATGTACCAGTCCACAGCTACTGGGACTGCTGTGTCAGGGACTCCTGGGGGGCTCAGGGAGCCGGAGGACTGGACGGGTTTCTCCCTGCATGGGGAGCAGAGACAGCAGCAGGGGAGAAGGACCCTGCGCCAGCAGCCTTCAGTGGCAGGGGGCTGAGTGGCTCTGGGGCGGGAACAGCAGAGGGAGCCGTGGGACGCCTCCAGCTGCAGGAAATACATATGAGCGATGTCAGCACCTGGGCCGCACAGCGACAGCACTGCCTGTGGAAGCTGTGACGTCCAGGCCTCAAGTGACATCGCAGCAATCCAGCCACCCTGCAGCCTTTCCCTGTGTTGGCTGTATGGCCAGCACGGCCCGGGGCCCCGGGGCCTGCGCCCTGCTCTGTCCCCTGAGGCCCCTGCTCTGTCCCGTGGGCCCAGGCGGGTTGCACCCACGGGATTATGGGAATGGAGCTCCTGGGCGGACACCGAGAGCAGGATGGATGCCATGCCTAGGGGCGCATTCCTGGGGACATTTAGGTCACTCAGTCCACTAACAGCCATAGGTGGACTCAGATGAGGGGGAGAGTCCACAGTCATGCTGGTGGTCCTGCAGCAGCGGGGCCTGGCCCGGGCTCCCCAGATTACTCCTCTATGCCAGGGGTGCCGGCCGCGGCAGCTGCACCTGCTCTGCACTGCTCTCACAGTCCTGAGGCCCCCACACCCCAAAAGGAAAAAAAAAAGTTTTCTTTTCCTTCCTTCCTTCCTTCCTTCTTTCCTTCCTTCCTTCCTTCCTTCCTTCCTTCCTTCCTTCCTTCCTTCCTTCCTTCCTTCCTTCCTTCCTCTTTCTTTTCTTTCTTTTCTTTCTTTCCTTTCTTTCTCTTCCTTCCTTCCTTCCTTCCTTCCTTCCTTCCTTCTTTCTTTCTTTCTTTCTTTCTTTCTTTCTTTCTTTCTTTCTTTCTTTCTTTCTTTCTTTCTTTCTTTCTTTCTTTCTTCTTTTTTGGGTCACACCCGGTGATGCACAGGGGTTACTCCTGGCTCTGCACTCAGGAAACTCCTGGCAGATGCTCAGGAGACCATATGGAATGCTGGGGATCAAACCCAGGTTGGCCGTGTGCAAAACAAATGCTCTACCTGCCGGACTATGGCTCCAACCCCAAAAGGGAAGTTTTTCTCCTACGACTTAAGAGAGTCGTAGCTTGGTGAATTTCTTGTCAGTGACCCCAAGGCCCAAGAAGCTGACCTCCAAAGGGGAAGGACAGTCAGGTTGCCTGATTCAGTTCTTAATTTGACAAGTATTTCCCGACTGCGGGTCTGTGTCTGGGAAGACTTCTGTGAGCAGCCAACATTTGACAAACGGCGGCTTAAGCAAATACGAAGCGTGCTCTGTCTGGCTGATAGAGGTCTGCAGGATGCTAGCTGCCGGTCTCCTCGCGTGGGTCAAGGTGTCTCTGCCAGAGTCTCTGACCGCACCTGCCCTGAGGTTGCCCAGTGCCGGACCTCACACGTGGGCTCCAGGGCAGAATCTGGGCTGCTGAGAACAAGCAGCACCAGCTGCTTCTGTTCCTTCTCGCAGAGAACAAATCCTGAGGTGTGCAGCGGGCTGGCGACTTGCATCACTAGCCTGTGGGTGAGGCAGGAAGGAAGCCCAGATTTGTGGCAGCGGCCAGCTGCTGTGGAAACAGGTAACAGGCGTGGGGCCAGTGCGCTCTCAGGAAGGAATAAATCAAGATGGGATTGTTTTTTTCTTTTGCATTTGGGCCACAGCCAGCGGTGTTCAGGCCTCACTCCTGGCTTTGCAATCAGGAATCACTCCTGGTGGGCTCCACCAACAGTATGGGGTGCCGGGGCTCAAACCCAGGTCAGACGCATGCAAGACAAGTGCCCTCCCTGCTATACCATTCCTCCGGGCCCTCAAGATATGATTTAAAAGTTATCCTGCCTCTAACTCTAAAGTAGACCAAAAATGGGGCTGGAAGAACCGCACAGTGGGTAGGGCATTTGCCTTGCACAAGACCGACCCGGGTTTGATTCCCAACATCCCATACGGTTCCCTGAGCAGCCACGAATCACGAATCACGAAATCCCCTTGATCGTTGATTTCTCGAGTGGGCTCAGTAACCTCTCCATTCGTCCTAACCCTGAGATTTTAGAAGTCTCTCTCCACTTGGCCTTCCCAACGATGCCACATTGGAGGCTCTTTCAGGGTCAGGGGAATGGGATCCAGCTTGTTACTGGCTTTAGTATATGAATACACCATGGGAAGCTTGCTAGGCTGTCCCATGTGGGCAGGAAACTCTCAGTAGCTTGCCAGTTCTCCCAGAGGGAGAAATAGGTTATAAGATATCTGGGAGCTTGCTTTTAAGTCTCTGGATGTTGGCCGTTGATGGGATTACACACACCTGGGTTCCTCTGCCAGTACCTTCATGCGTGAGGCTTGTCCAAACGTGTGGAGAGGGGCCTTGAGCATGGCTGTGGCTAGGTTCCGGTGGTCTTCGGCCCCCGGGAGCTCTGCTTGGGCCGGGGAGGGAAGCTGGAGGCCATACCCTCTGAGAGCCCTGGGGAAGACAGCTAGGCGTGCGGGCAAGAGACTCTGAGTACCGCCAGGAGTAATTCCCGAGTGCAGAGCCAGGAGTAACCCCTGTGCATCACTGGGTGCGACCCAAAAAGCAAATAAAATAAAAACAATAAAATAAAATAAAGTAGACCAAAATAAGCATGAAGCTGGACTGGCTCTGTGGACAGGAGCTGAGGGTGAAGGGATCTCACAGCAGTGGTGGCCGAGGAGGCTGGACTGGAGGAACGCCACAGGAGGAGGGCCGTCAGGGAGGAAACTCTCAGGCCAACTACGCTGGACGCGGGTGCCCAAACTGGCACATGCAGTCCCTGCCTCCTACTTTGTGGGTGCTCTCGGCTGTCCCCCCTCTGGAAGGCCCCGGGGGAATAGTCCCTCTCCCGAGCCTCGTGGGACTCTCTCCGCTGTCCCCTCTCTGGAGAAGCCCGCCTTCCCAGCCTCACCATCTCTAAATAAAATGTTCCCTTCCCCATTTGCCTCTTCCTACGAGGGAAGAGCCTGGGCCGAGGCAGGGGCTGCTTCTCCTCATCCTCCTGGCTCCATCCTGAGGTGGGCAGTGAGGACTGATTCCCACGCTGTGTAGACCGTGTAGACTGCGGGTCTGGGGCAGTGCCCAGGGGCGGGAAGGTGCCGGAGCCGACTCTCTCCGTCCCAACTCTGACTAGGGTGGGTGGAGAAGACGGTGGCTCTGGCTGTGGAAGGGGCAGAGGCCAGCTGCACCCCTGAAATGGTGGCTCTGCCCGCGTCAGTGAGGAAAGTGTCCTGGCGCCGTTGCTAGCGTTTTGGGCACAGCTCCATGCTCAGGACGCGGCGCCTTTCCACCGGATCTTTCCTGTGGGGAAGCAGCAGTTCCTGAATAGTGAGCCACAGGCTGGGTCAGGCCAGTCCCGGGGCTGCCAGAACCTTCTCGACCACTCCCTCAGGTCTCCCTGACCTGGGTCCACAGGCCGCCTCGGGCAAGACGGTCCAGGGCATTTGGACCCCCTCTGTGGAATAGGGTGGGAGGGGCATTGGGAAGCACAACGGGGGTCACCACCTCCTCTTTTTTTTGGGGGGGTCATACCGGTAGTGCTCAGGGCTCACTCCTGGCTCTACGCTCAGGGATTACTGCTGACAGGGCTTGCGGACCATATCCACAGGGTGCCGAGGATTCAACTGGGTCAGCTGCATTTAAGGCAGTTGCCCTCCCCTGCTGTATTATGGCTCCAGTCTAAGGGGAGGGGTCCCCTATCTGAATAATCTAAACCGGCCACCTGCCTGGGGCTCACCCGCGAAGCTTCTGCGCACAGCCGAGCTCAGGAGCTCTGTTCCTCTCTTGAGTCTTGGCAGACAGCAGGAAGGAAAGAAAGTGTTATTGTAGCAAGACCAGAAAGCCACACAGTGCCTGTGTACATGCATGTATGCATATGTGCACATGCATACATGTGCATGTGCATATGTGTGCGCGCACATGCATGCATGCATGCCTATACAGGATGGACAGGGCACCTAGGATATGGCACTGGCCTATTTTCTTTTTCTTTTCTTTTTGGGTCACGCCCGGCATGCACAGGGGTTCTCTTGGGTCATGCACTCAGGAATTACTCCTGGTGGTACTCGGGGGACCATATGGGATGCTGGGAATCGAACCCGGGGTTGGCCACGTGCAAGGCAAATGCCCTTCCTGCTGTTCTATCACTCCAGCCCTGGCACTGACCTTTCTTGTTACCAGACAGCAGCAAACGTAGCTGCCTAACGGCACACACGGTGGGGAGTTGGGTTTGTGTCCTGTCACTGGGTGCTGAAGGGCGCTGGCTCACTAGTCTTGGGTGAGGGCAGCTTCATTTTCTCTTTGTCCTCAGCCCAGGATCCTACCACATCCCACAACCCCTCCAGCCCGCGAGGAGGAATGTCGTGGGATGTGGGGTGACCCTCCTATCCTCTGGAGGGAAAACTCATAGTTTCTGCTGGGGCTCATGAGATGGTGACCAGGGATCTAGCTTCAGGAACGTTGCCTCCATGGTGGTTGGCCCGGACGTGTTGAGAAGTTTTCTGAGGTGCAGACCCTGGGTTCTTGGCTACTGCCCAATCGTGCTTTGTCCGTGCAGAAAATCGTGTATCAGTGAATGGGTGGCCAGACCCCTAGCAGCGCACATGTGTGTGCGCATGTGCATGCGTGTGGATAGTGGGTTCGTCCCACGCTGCCACTCCTCAGCCTCCCCTCCCTCCTCCCTGCCAGAGAGCCCCGAGTGCCACCGTGGGCACCAGGTCCGCATGAGCACAGAATCAAACCATTCCTGCCTGCCTAACCTGGGCCTCATATCCCTGCAGAAACCAGTGAGACAGACACCCCCAAGGAATGCGAGCCCGGGGTTTCCAGCTGCTGAGTCGCTGCTGGGCTGAGGTGAGAGGCTGGTGAGTACGCGGAGTGTGGAGGCTGGTGGAGACAATGAGCCCTTCGTTCTGCCTGACAGTCTGAGATGACTCCTGGGGGCCTGCAGGTGGTGGGGACAGGTGAGGTCAGCGCTGCTGTTCAGGGCCTCAACCCCCGAGCCCCAGCTCGCTGATGCGTAGGGGTTGGGCGGAGAAGCGTGGGCCTTGGGGACCCCAGGACAGCAAGGGAGCAAGGGAGGGAAAGTCCCAGAGGCCAGTTCCGGCTAGCGGAGAGATCAGTGAAGGTGAGAACAGGCACTTTATTTTTATTATTTTAAATTTAAACAGATTTTTTTGGTGTTGGGGCCACAACTGCCAGTGCTCAAGGATTACTCCTGGTGTCAGCGGTGTGCAAGGCAAGGGGCTCAAGCCCTGTGCTATCTCTGTAGCCCCAAGGAGGACAGATGGGAGCTTCCAACACTGGTGTGGGCCTGAGAGATAGTACAGCAGCCAACCGGGATTCTATCCTGGGCAGCTCATATGGTCCCGAGCACTGACACAAATGATTCCTGAGTGCACAGCCTCGAGTAACCCTGAGCACTGCTGGGTGTGGCTCCAAACCGAAAACAAAACGAAACTGTAATTGGTGTTTGGTGGATGGGGTGGTAAGGCCACAGTAGGGCATTTCAGAGGTGAGCAGCTGGCCTTGGGGTCACTTGATGGTGCCCTGGGTGATCACAACACTGGGTTTGCTTCTAGTACTGATGCACATCCTCAGAGCCTCAACATTTGTTGGCGGAGTAATTAGCTGGCACCCAGGGACCGACCGGCCCTCTGTGGGTGGTCAGTCCAGGGCCAAGTGACCCGTCAGCTTGAGCCTCAGTTTCGCCTTCTATAAAGCAGACTGTCACCCCTCCAAACTTGACTTTTGCGCTTGGAATGAACACGACCTGCTGGCGGGATTCTGAGGGCCCCCCGCGCACCCCGGCGCCCGCCGCCACCAGGATGGCCTCCACAGGGCCCAGAGACCCCAGCACCGCGACCTCGCGGCCCCCGCCCCGGGCCCCGCCCCACCCCACCCTCCTTTGTTTCCCCCGGCCCCGCCCCCTCAGCGCATCCGGCTGCCTATTGGCCGATCGCGGCCCGGGGGCGGGGCGGGGCCGGGCGGGCGCGCGTGCGCCGAGCCGAGCGGCCGCTCCGCGCGGAGCCGGAGCCGCCCGAGCCGGAGCAGCGTCGGCAAGCGCGGGGCCGCCCGGGCCTTTGTTGCGGCGGCCGGAGGTGAGGCGGACGGGCGTGCCCGGCGGGGCGGGGTCTGCGCGGGCAGCGCGGGGCCCGGGCGACCCCTCGGCCGGCCCGGGCCCCCCACCCTCCGCGACCGCGCTGGACGGTGACTGCGTGGACCCGCGCCGGGGTGTGGGGGGCGGGCGGGGGGCGGCTCCGCCTCCGCCCGCGCCGCCGTGGGGGGTTTCCGCGCGCCCAGGGGTCCCGCGGGCGGGGTCGGGCCCGCCGACCGCCTGGCTGTCCGCGCCCCGGGAGCCGGTGCAGGCTGAGCCGGGGGCGCCCGGCTGTCACCGCGCCCGCGGGGTCCCTGGCCGCGCCGGCCGGAGAGTGCCCGGCCCCACGGACGCCCCCCGCCAGGCGGGAGGGAAGGGTCCGGGCGGGCGGGCTGCCCCAGCCCCGGCCCTGCCGCCGGGACTGGAGGGAGCGCCCAGGAATTTGGCGGGCTGGGAGGGCGCTGGCCGGGGGAGGACCCACGCCCAGCGCGCCCGAGGTCAGCTCCCCCCGGGGGGCCGCGGGCGAGGCTGCGGGTGTGGAAACTGCCGGCCCGGCTTCCGCCCCCTCCAGCTGGTCCGGCTCTCCTGCCCTCCTGCCGCCGGGTGGACGCCCCCCTGGCAGACAGCGCCCCCCTGCTGGTGGCCCTCCCGCCGGCCGCGCGGGCTTCCCCTGGCGGTCAGCCCTGGCCTGCAGCCCCCCAGCCTTCTCCTCCCTACGTTCAGGGGCCGCTTCTCACCCCGGGGAGCTGGGCGAGGGGGCTGGACGTCGCAGGCCGCTGGCACGCTGTGGGGTGGGGGCCCTCTCTCTCCCGTACCCCAGTGCCGAGCACTTCGTGTGGGGTGACTCTGCAGCCACGGAGACCCTGGCAGTGTGACAGAGCAGTTAGAATCTGGATTCCCTGTCACCATGCCTTCCCGCCTAGCAGCCCGCAGTGCCTCAGCCTCCTTTAACCCTTTGCTCCCCCACCAGACAGCCGCCCGGGGTGGGGTTCTAAGGTGCAGCCCCTCGCCACAGCCCCTGCGGGCTGGCAGGAGTTCAGGACACCGGGACAGCGCCGCTCTCCTGCTCGTTCTCCAGGGCCCACGGCGCCAGCAGCTGCGCTCCATGGGACACCTTGCCAGCTCCGGGCTGAAGCCCTTGGGTGTAGACCTCTGGTCACCCACGTTTCCTCCCGCTCCGGTGTCTGAGCAAGCCAGCCAGCTGTGGGCTTGGGCCTGTTCCTCCCCTGGCTGAGATTTTGCTGGGGGAGTCGGAGGGTGCGTGGGCTAGGGGTCTCGCTGTCAAAAGGCTTCCTGCAGACCTCCGAGCCCTCTATTCTGGGGGTGGAGTCGTTAATCCTTTAAAATCTTTATCCTCTTTCTGCGTGTGTGTGCGTGTGCGTGTGTGTGTGTGTGTGTGTGTGTGTGTGTGTGTGTGTGTGGAGAGGAATCTGGTGTGCTCCGTGCTCTTGAAGCCACCCATCTCTGAGACAGGACAGGGTCGGCTGTGCAGTCTGATTTGAGTGATTACAGGGAGTAAAAATAGATGCTCGCTGTTTGGTCAAAAGCAGTGATGCTACCAAATCACCATTTTCACTTAGTGGGAATTGAAGTTGTTTCTATTTTTTAAATTTTTTTTTTAAAGAAAGGCTTTGTTCCTGGGCTGTGCATTGCCAGGCGGGGACTGGGTCTTACGTTTAGAGGTTTTTTTTTTTTTTTTTTGGTCACACCCAGTGATGCACAGGGGTTACTCCTGGCTCTGCACTCAGGAATCACCCCTGGCAGTGCTCAGGGGCCACATGGGATGCTGGGAATCGAACCCAGGTTGGTCGCTGCGTGAAAGGCAAACGCCCTACCCACTGTGCTATTGCTCCAGCCTCGGGTTTTTTTTTTTTTTTGTGTGTGTGTGTATGTGTGTCCACATGAACTCAGGATTTCTTGGCCCGTGTTAACATTCTCCCAGAAACACCGCCCCCCCCAGCCCTCATTGATGTTGGACCTGCCTGAGCAGCTTCGCTAGGCCGGCTGGTGGGCAGCGCTGCCTGAAGGGACAGAGCCTGATCTGCTGGGGGACGATGGCTCCTTCCTTGTCCCCCAGACCAACTGCCAGCACAAGAAGGGGCCCACAGGTGTGTAGTTTACGGAAGCCAAGTGGCTTCAGCGTGATTTTTTTTTTCTTTTTGGGTCACACCCAGCAATGCACAGGGGTTACTCCTGGCTCTGCACTCAGGAATTACCCCTGGCGGTGCTCAGGGGACCCTATGGGATGCTGGGAATCGAACTTGGGTCAGCCGTGTGCAAGGCAAACGCCCTACCTGCTGTGCTATCACTCCAGTCCACTTCAGCGTGATTTTAAGGCGAATTTTGTGGTTTCTATCGTCAGTCTTGGACATATCACCCGCCCACCGGGTGCAGCATCCTCTCCCACTGGGGGTTCTTGTCCCCTGTGTGTGTGTGTGTGTGTGTGTGTGTGGGTGGGCATACCAGCCTTTCTGTTGATGAGAAGAGATGGCAACCATCTGATCCAGAAAACTCACCAGGTGCCCCAGGACGGGGTCCGCAGTGAGGGGGCCGAGAGGGCAGCTCGGACCCTGCGCAGCACCTGCCTGGAGAGTTGCTTCAGGGGACGAGGTCGGCCTCTTTCCAGAGGCTTATGCCCAGTGTCTGAGCCGGGGAGGTCACCTCGGGGCTGGCGGGACAGCCTCCCCCCTTCCTGAGGGTTGCCTGAGCTGCAGAGTGCGGCACGGCCTCTGGCCCCTGGACCACAGCCCCTGCCTTTTGTCATAGTGTTCAGCCAGCTCGAGCACCTTCCCTTCAGGTTACAGGAATGGCCCTGAGGTTTCACCCTGAAGACTCCCGTCTCGGGTGCTGCGGGGCCCAGAGCACAGAGCAGAACTCCGCGGGCTCTGGGAGGATCCGAAAGGGCCTTTGGGAGTGCTGGGCTTCCGCCAAGAGTCAGGCTGGGTTTCCCTCCCCTGGAGCTGCCGGGGGAGTTTGGGGCCTTGGAATAGGGAAGGGAGCTTACAGGATCCACCTCTGTTCTAGAAGGCTCATGCAAAGGACCTTCCATGGGGAAGGCTGTGTCTGTTCTAGAAGATTCACCTGAAAAATCCATTTCTGTTCTAGAAGATTCATGTGAAAATCCATGTCTGTTTATAAGAGTCACATGGAAACCTATGTCTGTTCTAGAAGGTTCGCATGATGATCTGTCTGTTCTAGATGAAAGTTCACATGAAAATCCAGGACGGTTCTAGAAGGTTCACGTTAAAATCCGTGTCTGTTCTAAAAAGGTTCACATGAAAGTCTGTGTCTATTCTAGAAGGTTCCCATGAAGATCTGTGTCTGTTCTAGAACGTTCACTTGAAAATCTACACTTTTTCTAGAAGGTTCACATGAAAATTCATGTTTGTTCTGGAAGGTCTTGTTGAAAACCTATATCTGCTCTGGAAGATTCGCATGAAAATCTCTGTTTTAAGTTTACATGAAAATCCATTTCTGTTCCAGAAAGTTCACCTGAAATCCCTGTCGTTTTTTAAGAGTTACATGAAAATCCTGTGTCCTACAGGTTCATGTGAAAATTCACGACTGTTCTAGATGGTTCACGTGAAAATACATATCTGTTCTAAGGTTCCCATGAGAATTTGTTGTATTCTAGGCCCTCTCTCGCTGAGGACGGAGCCTGTTTTGGGGGTAGACGAGTGAAGTCAGCAGGGCCCATCTCGGGTGGCAGCGGGTGTGTGTCTGTCTCTCGATTGTCCCGGGGTGGCACTGGACCAAGTCTGAACGCACTTGCTCGAGTTACGGGCTTTGTGGTCTTCATTCGGGCCTTTACAGCGTGCTGAGGAGTCTTGAGCAAGCGTGGCTGGAAACGCAGCTCAGAAGCTGTTGGGAGTGGTGGGGGGGCCAGTGGGAGAGGACCCTTGGGTGCTGGCTGAAAAGCCTCAGGATTCCAGTCAGGGGAGCCAGGACACATGTCCTGGGGGTGGGCAGTGGGCAGCATCAGCCTCGAGCAGCTGGCTGTCGGGTTGGAGAACACGGAGCCTCCCCTGGCCGAGTGGGGGGGACCCCAAGGTGACCACACAGGAAAACCCGACACTTTCCCCCCATTAAAATCTACATGTCCCAAGAGCGGTGGCCCCCCAGCCCCCCAGCCCCCACCCCCGGCTCAGGCCAGGGCAGCTCCGCAGAGGCCACCGCGTGCCCTGCATCTGGGGCTATGCCCACACACACTTGGTGCAAGGAACAGGTCAGCGAGTCATCCAGGACGTCCTTGTGGCTGAAAGGCCAGTATGCAGTGGCCAAGCCTGCGGGCGTGATAGAACATCCTAGAAACAAGAGTGGTTGACGGGAGGGGCTGGGCAGTGCCCCATACTAGGTCGCGTGGCTCCGTCCCCAGCCTGAAGGAAGGGTTGGGGTTCGGGGAGCAGGATGGAGTCCTGTGGCCTCCTGTGGCTTGGCCCGTGGGCCAGGCTGATAGAGGTGGGATGTGGATTTCTTTATCCTGCCAGGTGTGGAAGTGCGGCTTGTTCCGTGTGGGTGTGTACTGCGGGGCGCACCGCCACTGGCTCCGGGCCGGCCGCGGACGTGCTCATTATCCGTCCCTGGGTGCGAGTGAGCCTTCGCTTCAGGCTCCTTTTGCCGCTTTGTGTGGCTGGTCCTCAGGCCTCAGCGTTACTCCGTCCTGTGCCTGCCCCGTGCCGCCTGCCGTGGCCCAGGTTCCTCTCAGCAGAGGTTCTCTCTGAGCAGTGCTCTAGAGGCAGCTGCTTGCGCATCCGGGTGCTCCCTCCGTATGGAGCAAAGGTGGTCTGGCAGGACAGAGGCAGGCCGAGTTCCTCCCCCAGCAGCCCCGCACCCCCGAAAGTCTGAGCCCTGGGGGGCCTGGTGGGCTCCAGCTGGCTGATGCAGGCGGGCACAGCTGCCCTGCTCCCCACCGCTGTGCTCCCCTGAGCGGGAGTCAGACGGGGCCGGGAGGGAGAGGGGGTCCATGGGGGCGGCTGCCTTGTGCTGAGTGGGCGGGTCAGGGGCCAGGGAGATTGGCGGGGGTGGGGCCGGGGCTGGGTCCCAGCCTTCCCTGTCGAGGCAGCAGCTGTCTGCCCGAGGCACAGCCCTTGCATTTGTCCTCGCTCCAGTGCCTCGGCTGCCCAGCTGGCCTGTCCTTGCTCCCTGCTGGACTCGGTCCTCCTGCGCAGGTGCACGGCTGCCCAGACTAGGGTGGCCTGGCCTGCTGGCTCTCGCGGGCCCCTGCTGGACAGGGCACAGGTCTGGCCTGGCTCTCTCGGGCCCCTGCTGGCCTGGGCTCCCTGTTGCGGGAGCAGGGGCTGCACGCGCTGTGCCTGGCTCGGCCCCTGTGCCCGCAGCTGTGAGGGTCTGGGGGGAGGGTCAGAGACATGTTTCCCAGGGAGGCGACACCAGGCAGAGCCACTCCCAGGTGGCCCTGCTGGTTCCATGTTGCGGGAAAGTGGGCGTGAGCGTGAGCCCCGCGGGGAGAGCACGGTGTGTTGGCCGTCAGGGAGCGCCCACCAGCCCTGGGGCACGGGGGCTGGACTTGTGACCCCATTGCCCCCCAACTCGCGCTGGGTCATAGAGAGGCGGGAGCTTGGGGCAGGGCCCGGTGTGGGCACTCGTGGGTCTTAGTCCGTCCCTGCTGGTTAGTCTGCGGGCTCTGTTCACTGTCCGCGGTCCTGAGTCCTGCGGGGGTGCGATTCTTCATTCCATTGTCCCGCCTTTGGTGGTCACATGAGTTCTGTGAAGCCTGAGCCTTTTGTCACGGGTGTTGCCGTGCGGGAGCTTGTAGGCTGGCCATGGGCTGAACGAGGCCAGGGGCGAGGGAGACCCGTGTGTCTGGGGGCGCAGCCCACTGTGGGGGAGAGTAGAGGTTTTGGGGTGAGGCTGCCCCGATTTCTCGTGGTCTCGTTCTGGGAGCCAGTGCCAGGCTGTTGGGCAGGTGCCTGGGAGCTGGTGCCGGGGGTCTGCCTGCAGTGGGCAGTGAGTGTCCCATGGGTCATTGCTCGGGGAAGCTGTAGCTTCTGGTGGAGAGTGCGGCTGAGGGAGCCTGTGGCCGTGGGAGTGGGCACTAGGGCACCTTTGGGAGCCTCGGACCATGAGGCTTGTTGCTTGGGGGCTTCTTGGAGGTGGTGTGGGAGGCCTGACTATGGGGGTGCAGGGTCCAAGGCACCAAAGTGGCTCCAGTGATTTGTCATTAATGTGTGAGCACTTGTGTACATGTGTGTGAGCATGTGTGTGTGCACATACATGTATGTATGTGAGTGCATATGTTCCTACATGTGTATATATGTCAGTTGTGAGAATAGGCATGCCTATAAGTGTATGTCTGTGTGTCAGCGAGTTGTGAGTATGCATGCACTTGTTGATGTGTATGGGTGCATGCGTATGAGTGTGTACAAGAGTATATGAGTGCAACATGAGAGTTGTGTAAGCATGTGTGAGAGAGTGCATGCGAGGCTCTATATATCAGTGAATGTGTGCATGTGTATGTGAGTACATTTGTGTATGTTTGTGAGTGTATGTGAATGTGTCGATGAGTTTGCATGTGTATAGGAGTACACATCTGTGATGTATATGAGCACATGTATAAGTGCATGTGCATCTCTGTGTATGTAAGTATGCGTATGTGCGAATACTTTGCTATGTATATGAATATATAAGATGTGAATGTATATATGTATATGTGTGTGAGTATGTGTGAAATTGTGCAGTGAATCTCTGTATAAGTGCACGTATTATATTGTGTGGATGTGTGTGAGTGGGTGTGAGTGCATATGCATACATGTGCGTGAATGGGAATGCATGTGTATGAGTAGGTATGTGTGTGAGTGCATGTGTGTATATGTGTATATGTGAATATGTATTTGGGTGTGCATGTTTGATTAGGTATGTGTGTACATATGCATACATGTGTGCATGTGTGTGAGTGCATGTGCATTTATGTGTGAATGTGAATACATGTGTGCACACATGTGCATACATGTAAATATGTGTGAATGCATGTGAATGTGTATATGTGCATGCATATATGTGTTAGAAATGTGTGTGAGTGCATGTGTATGTGTCTGTGTGTGGCTTTGTGGGTCAGGGTAAGGGTGCCGTGTTTGATCCCTGAGGGGATTAGGGTGAAGGGACTATTTCACTGTTTGATTCTAAATCTTACATCTTCTTTGTTTAGCAGGGACTTTTTTGAGTCACACCTGGTGATGTTCAGGGGTTACTCCTGGCTCTGCACTCAGGAATTACTCCTGGCGTTCTCAGAACACCATATAGGATGTCGGGGATTAAATCTGAGTTGGTGGCATGCAAGGAAATCACCCTACCCTCTGTTATAGTTCCTGCTCCTGAATTTTACTTTCAATGGTATTAGAGCCCGGCAAGCTACTGAGAGTATCCCACCTGCACGGCAGAGCCTGGCAAGCTCCCCGTGGCATATTCGATATGCCAAAAACAGTAACAAGTCTCACAATGGAGACGTTACTGGTGCCCACTCGAGCAAATCGATGAACAATGGGATGACCGTGCTACAGTGCTATCAATTAAGCAAGGTTTTATTGTTATATTAATTAAACAAGGTAATTAAACAAGGTTTAATGGCTTTCATGTTTTAATACTGGTACTGAAAATCATATGCTTCAGAAGACTTGAAAAACTACTCAATGCCCCATGAGCGTGGGCCCCAGCTGCTCCATGCCTCAGTTTCCCCATGTGCCCTGGGGTGGGGGTGGGAGTCCCTGGGATGGATGTAGGAGGTGCTGTGGGTGGCTTGGGCAGTGGGGAGGCTGCTGAGACGTGAGGGGCACCTCTCACTCGGGCTGCAGTGTGGTAGGCTGTCTGGAGCACCCGGCCCTGCACTGTCCCGCCGTCTGCAAAGGCCCGGCCAGGGTGCCCGGCTTCCTGAGGCAGGGACAGCGATGGTGCCCTGGGCTTGCAGCGCTGCGCCAACAGACTAGGCGGGACGGGGGTTGGCGGGAGGTGCGGGGAGGTCATGGGGCCTCGGGGTCCGAGGCTGTGTTCATGCCCCTCCCGGGGCGTGCCCAGCTCTGCACCGAGGCTCTGTTTCCTGTGCGGCTTCTGCCCCACTGGCCCTGGCCTCAGGTTTGTGCAGTAAGGGGGACAGACCCCACTGCCCTGCCCACCTCCAAAGGGCTTTGGGGGGAAGTGGGGCGGGGTGGGGAGAGGACGGTGGGTGGGGGGAGGACAGTCAGAAAGAATGGACAGTTGGGGGGAGGACAGGCGCAGTGGAGGTCAGTCGGTGGGGAAGACGGGGAGCACGGTCAGGGGTAGAGGCTGTCCTGCGGGGGGATCGGGATGGTGGGGGGAGGACAGTCGGGGAGACAGTTGTGGGGAGGATGTCAGGGGTAGAGGGTGTCCTGGGATTGTTGGATGCTCAGGGGATCGGACAGTCGGCGGGGTGGACAGGCGGGGGGAGGACACTGGGGGGAACGGGACAACCGAGGGGTAGAGGTCAGTTGGGGGGGTCAGTTGGAAGGTCCCACAGACTGCTTGGGGCTCAGCTCCTCCCACTCAGGCCTGGGTGGGGGTTGTGGGTACAGCTTTGTGTCTGGGAACTGGTGTGTGTGTGCGTGTGTGTGTATGTGTGTGTGTGTGGTGTGTGTGCGTGTGTGTGTGTGTGTGTCCCTTGCACAGCTGTGAAACAGCCTTGTGCCCACAGCAGCGGAACCCAGCCCCATCGCGAGTAGATGGGGCTCTGCATCCGCGGCTCCCGGGCTCCCAGCACCCCCGCACTCCCTCCTGGGGGCCGTTAGGAAGGGGCTGCCCAGGCGGCTCTGTGCCCCCAGCAGAGGGGGGCTGTGGGGCGCCCAGGCCCCAGGGGACAGCTGGGACAGATGGCCGGGGCTGCTGGTCTGTCGCGGGCGGCCAGCCTTTGTCTGCCCTCAGCTGGCGTCTCGGCGACTGTCTGCCCTCCTGGCGCCGCCCACAGCTGCAAGGGAGACCTGGACAGCCTCAGTGCCAGCAGGGAGCCCTCTCTGCTCCCCGGCCGTCTCCATCCAGGGACCGCCCAGCCTCCGCAGAGGGCCCATCCCACAGCCCCAGGCGGGTCTGTGGCTCCTGTCCCAAGGCAGGTGGCCACAGGAGGTCTGGGTCCCACTGGCCGCCCAGGCCACAGGGCACTGGGCAGCCCATCGGGGGGACACCGCCGCTAGAATGTTACCCTCAGAGTTGGCGCCAGGAGGGCGTCCAGGATGGCCAAGGGGCTGTGGGCTTCTGAGATGAGAGTCACTCCCTCCGTCCCCACGGCACGCGGACACACATGGCTCCTGTGCTGTGCGGGTGCAGGCGGGCACCTGTGGCTGCCTCGTCCCCAGAAGATCATATTTTCCCCGCGTGCGGGTTCTGGCTGCGCCCACCCAGGGCAGTCGCGCCTGTCCTCAGGCACTTGGGGGCACAGTCTCTGTCACCTGAGCCCTGTGCTAGCTCCCCGTGCCCGACTCAGAAGGGAGACCGGGGAGGGCGTCCGTCTGGGATCCCCGCGCCCGGAGCGTTAGCCGGCAGCACTGTGTGTGTCCCTGCGCTGGGCCGCCTGCCATGGGCACCCTTCAGTCTGAGGAGTTCCGGGAGGTGCTTGGCATTCGCTGGCTTCCTGTGGATCTGTGTATCCGTGGGGCTGGGGGGAGTGATTCGGGCCGTGTCTGAGCTCTGAGCTTCCTTCTGGCAGTGCTCTGGGAGCCTGTGTTGGGGATGGAGCCATGTCCTGCCCACTGTACATCTCTCCGGCTCCGGCTGCTCATTTATTTTACGGCTTCTTGGTTAGACCTTTCTCCAGCACAGGGGTGGGGGCGGGCCTGTCGCAGAGAGCCGGTGTGGGGTGTGGCGTGCGCCTGTCTCTCCGGGGGTGTCTGTGGAAGCAGCCCCGGCTAGTGTGAGGATGTCTCAGCCCACCTTTCCTCGTCTTCCCAGACTCTGTCCATGTCACCGGCTCAGGGTCACCACTCCCAGCCCTGGTCTTGGCTCCTGCTGTGTTTGTCTCTCGCCTCCCCCCCGCCCCAGGCTGGCACAGGCTGGTTTCTCCAGCCCCGGGGCGCCCATCTACTGTGTGGTTCTGGGGAAGCTGGGCGGGAGGGTGGCCGGAGGGCAGGGGCTGACCAGCCGCCCACTGAGTGCCCACAGGGTGCTGGCGGTCTGCGTGTCCCGCTGTCGGGACCCGCCCAGATTCCTCTCGGCCCTCCACTGCCCAGCAGGCAGCTGTCGTCCTCGCACATTCGCTGATGGCGGGGCTGGCATTCATGGCGGCGGCGGCGGTGATGGCGATGGTGATGGTGATGGTGGTGACGAAGGTGGTGGTGACTGGGACAGTGGTGACATTACAGTCCCAAGGCCATCCCTAGCGCGTTCTCATGATGACGCCCGTGTGAGGGCCTTGAGACAGGGGCAGCTTCCCAGCCAGCAGACCGCCCTCCCCTCTGCTGTGCGCGGGCCCCTCGCCTGCTCTGGGCCGGGCAGCCGCTCCCTGAGCAGCTGTCGTGAGGCCCCTCGGTCTCGGGGCATGTGGTGCCCAGATCCGCGCCCAGCCCTGTGCGCCCGTGCGTCCCGGGAGGCTGGGGGCCAGATGGCCTTGTAGCCCACCCACCACTGGCCGCCGAGCCCTGGCATGCGGAGCTGCTGGAGGGAGAGGTGCCCCTCGAGCTGTCGGGGACACAGAGGGAGAGGTGCCCCTCGAGCTGTCGGGGACACAGAGGGACTCAGAGCTGATGCTCAGGCCCCTTGTGGTACGTAGTGAGCCGGGAAGCCCAGCTCGGGACTCCTGCTGGACGGGCCGTGCAGAACAGGAGGGCACTGGGCATGACGGAGTTGGTCCCGCTCGTCCACTCTGTGGGTGCAGTGTGGTGGCATCCCTGCGTGGACAGCAGCATGGTGGCTTCCTGAATGGGCTTGCCCTTCTTTCTGACGGGCCCGGTGCAGAAACAGCTGTTTCTCTGCCTGGGCCTCCTGTTCTGGCCACAGCCTGGTCCTCCTTCCCGCTGACCCTGGGTCCACCCACATCTCTTTCTCCTTCCCACGCCTGCCGTTCTCCTGTGCCTCTCCTCCTTCCTCCCCTTCCTTGTGCGGTGGTGGCTGGGGTGCAGGTGGGGGGCCTCCTGCTGGCATGAAGAAGGAAGATTTCCCAGGGGTGGTCTGGGGGATGCTCAGGGACTGCCCCGGGGACCCGAGCACCGCATGGGAATGACCCCAGGCATGGGCCCCAAGCATAAACCAGAATGTCAGTTTGCAGCTTGGCACTGAGTGACTCTTCTGGGTTGGCGGGTCGGGCGGCCTGGGCACCTCTGCCAGCTCGACTGCCCGTGCGGTGGGAGGTCACAGTTCACTCGGCTCCTGCGCGCCCGGAGCCCCGTTCTGGGCGGTTTCTCAGTCACTGTGTAGAGCGGCACAGACCGTGCACCCCTCGGCCTCTTCCCGTGCCCTCCTGCCTCTCTCCGTGCCCATCCCTCGTGACGCTGTGACCTGCAGGCCGAGGCTGCTGCTGGCGTTGGGCCCTGAGCTGCAGGGGGAGGGCGGTGCGGCTGGCCTCTGGAGGACGGGAGCGGCCTTGGGGCCCAGGTGCTGGCCCCTCCTGCCGTTACCGGACCCCGCGTGTCGGGCGGAACCACAGCTTGCGGGCCACGTTGCCCATGTGTGGCCGTGCGCCTCCCTGCAGCCCTGTGGGAGCTGTGCCTGCCCGCCGCCCTGCCCGCCCCGCGCTCGTGTCCACTCCCGCTCATGGCCGCGGGGGATGCGGGATTGGCTTTCTTCTTCCGGAACTGACTCAGTGGGTCGGATTCCTGGGCCGAGCCGGCATTCGCGGCGGCCAGCAGCTGCGTGCGGGACCCAGTGCTCTGCAGGGGCGGGGGCGGGGCCCGAGGCTGCTGTGTCCCTATAAGGGAAAGTATGCAGTGCCCCGCGGCGAGCTGCGGCTGCCTCCTGCCCGAGGCACTGCTTCCCCCACTGCCTCCCACCTGCTGAGACCCCCAGGGCCCCAGCTGTCAGCCTGTCCCCCCTCCCGCACTCAGGAGCCCCTCAGCCCGGCTGTCAGAGGCGTGAGCAGGCTGCTCTGGGTCCCTCCCGTCCAGGGCAGGCCGTGCCCCTTGCTGCGCGCAGGTGCGCAGGGTCTGAACGCGGTCAGCGCGCGTGGGAGCGTGGGAAGGGTGATCTGGGAGCTGGGGGGCTCCTTGGGAGGTCGGGACAGCGTTTGGAGCAGTGGGGCGTCAGGCGAGGCCGGGGCGCTGGCTGTGGGGGAGGACCGGGCTGGTCTGGGCAGGGGTGCCCAGAGGAGCTCCCTGCTAGGTGCCCTCTGGGGCTGGCTGGCATGGCTGAGGGGAGCCCAGGCGCCAGGAGCGGCAGAGGCAGACGCTGGGGCCCGGCCGGAGCCCATGTCCAGTTCCTGGCCGCTTTAGGGAAGAACTGGCCACGCTCTGAAAGGCCGAGCGGCTCTGGGCGCCTCAGAACCTGCGGCGCTGCGCACGCCAGCAGCACATGGTCACGTCTGCGGCTGCGGCAGGCGCGTGGCAGCCGTCCCGGTGTGTGGCCTGTGGAAGGTTGGGCGACACTGGTGCGTGAACTGCTCCTGGCCATGTGTATGAAACCAAGCAGGAGGCCGGAGGTTGCCGGTACCCACAAATCAAGGCTCTGGGGCAGACTTGGGAGTTCTTCCTGGATCTGCTCTGATTGTGAGGAAGACTGTGGTATGAGGAAGGCAGTAGTGTGTGAAGCAGGCTGGTGTGTGTGAGGAAGACTGTGGTATGTGTGAGCAGGTGTGTGTGTGCTCGTGTAAGATTGGTATGAGGAAGACTGGTGTGTAGAGGGAGGCTCTAATGGGTGTAAGGGAGACTAGTGTATGAGGAATGTTGTAGTGTGTGAGGAAGGCTGTAGTGTGTGTAAGAGACTAGTGTGTATGAGGAAGGCTGTAGTGTGTGAGGAAGACCAGTGTGTGTGAGGAAGACCCATGTGTGTGAGGAAGGCTATAGGTGTGTGAGGAAGACTGGGGTATGTGAGGAAGGCTGTAGTGTGTGTGAGGAAGGCTGTAGTGTGTGTGTGTGAGGAAGGCTGTAGTGTGTGTGTGAGGAAGGCTGTAGTGTGTGTGAGGAAGGCTGTAGTGTGTTGTGAGGAAGGCTGTAGTGTGTGTGAGGAAGGCTGTAGTGTGTGTGAGGAAGGCTGTAGTGTGTGTGTGAGGAAGGCTGTTGTGTGTGTGAGGAAGGCTGTAGTGTGTGTGTGAGGAAGGCTGTAGTGTGTGTGAGGAAGGCTGTAGTGTGTGTGTGAGGAAGGCTGTAGTGTGTGTGTGAGGAAGGCTGTAGTGTGTGTGAAGGCTGTATTATGAGGAAGACTGTAGTGTGTGAGGTGCAGGTGACTCAAGTGTCCATCTCCAACTGCGTGAACACCCCGAGAGCATAAGAGGAAGTAATGTGGCGGCCCTTTTCCCGGAATCGGGTGCAGGAACACCATTTCCTGTGGTGATGTGGTATCGGGTCCTGTCAGGGCCGTGCCTCCTCCCGTTTACTCATCGGGGTTTCCAGGATTGTCCTGGCGCCGACTCAGGGCTGGATGTCAGGCTCCAGAGCTCTTGGCTCACCGAAGCTCAGTCTCCTTGGCACAGTCTCTCGTTTTTTCCCCGGACTGGCTCACACACTTCCATTGGGAAATACTGGTTTAACGCTGTCGGAACAGTTTCTGGTGGCAGTGTCTGTCGCTTCCTGCTCTCACGGATAGGCCTTGTACCCGCATCGGTGAGGAGGGCAGAGCGGGACACACAGTAGTGAGCCACACTGTGGCATCACAGGCGCTCGGCTAGGAGCCATCATCGTTTGCCATGAGGGTCGGAAAGACCAGGTGACCCTGGCACCAGAGCCTGGTGGCACCTCTTGGCACATCCTTAGCTGCCTGCGCTGGCCGCCCTCCGCTGGTGCCAACAGGCAGGGAGGTGGGTGCCCGGCCTGTGGTGATCAGGAGCTCCCCGCAGAGCACTGGGCATGGTCACCTCGGGTGGCTGTCCCGGAAGGGAAGGCGGGAGCATGTGGTCCCCAGAACCTGTTTCCAGCACCCCTGCTGTCCCCGTGGGCATCTGAGACGCTGCTGAGCTGGGTGCAGTGTTTCCAAAACTGGCCCGTCGGCCCCCCTCCCCTCTGGACACTGAGGCTGGGCCGTACGGTCCACACTACAGGGGGCTGGCCTTGCGAGGGCCCCGATCCATCTGTGCTGCCGTGGCTCCGCGGGTGAATCCTGTTTGGGGTTGAGGCTTAGAGCAAAGCTTGGCCTCGGTCCAGACGAGCTAGAGACGGTGCGGCCAGTCCTCGCGGGAACCGGCCTCACCCGGGCAGGCGGGAGGCCGCCGTGCTGCCCTGCGGCTCACAGCCCCGTTGCCTTGCAGACATGGAGGAGCTGATTGTGGAGCTGCGCCTCTTTCTGGAGCTCCTGGACCACGAGTATCTGACGTCGACGGTCAGGGAGAAGAAGGCTGTGGTCACCGAGATCCTGCTGCGGGTGCAGGCTGCCAGAGGTGCGCCCGGGGCCCTGCTGTGGGCCCCCCCTTTGAGTTTGCTTTTCTGGGGGCCACTCCTGGCCAGGCCCGCTCAGGGCCAGGGCGGCTCCCGGCCCCGTGTCCGCTGGCCCAGCCCTCCCCACCTGCTCACTTCTCATGGGCTCTCCTGTGCCAGACCACGGCATCTCTAGCCCTGGAGCCTTGGGGCCGTTGGGGTGCAGGCAGGAAGTGGGGGTGCCCACGGGCCCAGCGAGTGGGCTTCTCTAGGAGCAGCACGTGTCTGGCAGGAACGGGTGACCCAGCTCTGCCGGTGGGCCTGTCAGTGGCGTTTCCGCCCGGCTCCGGCTTTCGTGGCCAATTCTGGGGTCCGGTGGGGGGCACTGCGCTGACCCTGCACTGATCCTGTCCCTCACGGCCCCTGGGTCCCCCCGACAGGTTTGGATGTCAAAGATGGCCCGCAGAAACAGGAGCCCCCGGCCCCCCTGCCCGCCCCGCCGCAGATGCCGCTGCCCGAGATCCCGCAGCCCTGGCTGGTGAGTGGCCCCCGGCGGGAGGGCCGAGGGGCAGGTGGGGGGTCACTGCGTGTGTCGGGGCTGCAGGCGCGGCCAGGTGGGGTACTGCTGGGTTTGCTTTCTTATTTTTGGGTCATGCCAGTGAAGCTCAGGGGCCTGTGCCTGGAGCAGCGGCCATGCTGCGGGCCCGGGCCCGGCAGACGACCTCCCTGGGCACTGTGGCTCCTGCCTGCCCAGAGGGCTTCTGAGTGGGGCCTCTCGCTGGAGCTGGGGGCTCCCGAGAGCAGGGGCTGCGCCTGAGAGAGGGGGGCGGGCCTTGGCAGCTGACCCCGGCCTCGCTTTTTTGTTCATTTGGAGGCCATAGCTGGCAGTGCTCAGGGCTTACTCCTGGTTCTGTGCTCAAGAATCAGCCTTGACGGGTTCGGGGGCCTTGTGGGGTGCAGGCAGACGCCTCCCGCAGTGCTGTCCCCTGGGACTCGCTCTGCAGGGGTGGGAAGTGCTCTCTGCCCGTCTCCTCCTGGCCGGAGGCCCTTCTCCCCAGAGGCGTCTCGGCGGGCGGCTCCTCCCGATCCAGTTGCCGTTTCCTTCTCCGGGACATTCCCGGTGCAGCCTCTCACCTGCCCTTCAGCGCCTCTGTCTTCCCTTGGTACTAAGTGGCTGGCTTGGGGGAATGAGAGTGTACTAACTTGGGGCGAGCTCATCTCCGGGGGCGCTGGTGGGAACCGGGGAGCACTGCTGAGCCGGGAGCTACGGGCGCTGTGTCCTGCCCGCGGGGTGGGGACACTGCAGGCTGCGGGCTGCAAGCCACTTCTCCCTCTCACTGCTGATTTTCCCTGGGAACGGAGCTGGTGGCGCCCCACGGGTGCTCAGAGAACCCTCAGCCCGTGTGCCCGCATGCCACCAGCATGAGCCTCTAGTGCCACGGCCATGGGGCCTCCCTCCAGGCCAGGCTGTCAGGGGATGGGCCACACAGCCGGTCCAGGAGAGTTTTTGTTTTGAATCTGGGCTAGGCTGATGGGGTGGGTCGGCCACTGCACTGGCGGGGCCGTGTGCAGGGGTGCTCTCAGGCAGCCCCCTCTGCAGGGGGCCGTTCCAGGTGGGGACCCTGTCTCAGTAGACGGCGTGAACCCCTGGGTTAGGCCTGTGACCCCTTCAGCACCCAGTGAAGCCAGGACGATAAGGGATGTGCGGATGTTTGCTGGGGCGGCGGACAAGGAGCTGTGAGCAGATCCTCACACTCCTCACGGAGCAGCAGGGCCCTGATAGCTCTCAGCCTCAGCCTTTCATTCTCAGCCTCTCAGCCTCTCACCCTCAGCATCTCACACTCAGCCTCTCAGCCTCAGCCTCTCATCCTCTCATCCTCAGCCTCTCAGCCTCTCACCCTCAGCCTCTCAGCCTCTCAGCCTCCCAGCCTCAGCCTCTCAGCCTCTCACCCTCTCAGCCTCAGCCTCTCAGCCTCAGCCTCTCAGCCTCTCACCCTCAGCCTCTCAGCCTCACCCTCTCACCAACATCCTCTCAGCCTCAGCCTCTCAGCCTCAGCCTCTCAGCCTCTTACCCTCAGTCTCTCACCCTCAGTCTCTCAGCCTCTCACCGTCAGCCTCTCAGCCTCAGGCTCTCACCCTCTCAGCCTCAGCCTCTCAGCCTCTCACCCTCAGTCTCTCAGCCTCAGCCTCTTACCGTCAGCCTCTTAGCCTCAGCCTCTCACCCTCAGCCTCTCACCCTCAGCCTCTCAGCTTCTCACCCTCTCAGCCTCAGCCTCTCAGCCTCTCACCCTCAGTCTCTCAGCCTCTCAGCCTCAGCCTCTCACCCTCAGCCTCTCACCTTCACCCTCTCACCCTCATCCTCTCAGCCTCAGCCTCTCAGCCTCTCACCCACAGCCTCTCACCCTCTCACCCTGTCTCTCAGCCTCAGCCTCTCAGCCGCTTCAGCCTCTCACCCTCAGTCTCTCACCCTCACCCTCTCAGCCTCATCCTCTCACCCTCAGCCTCTCAGCCTCTCACCCTCAGCCTCTCACCCTCAGCCTCTCAGCTTCTCAGCCTCAGCCTCTCAGCCTCTCACCCTCAGTCTCTCAGCCTCAGCCTCTCAGCCTCACCCTCTCACCCTCATCCTCTCAGCCTCAGCCTCTCAGCCTCAGCCTCTCACCCTCAGTCTCTCAGCCTCAGCCTCTCAGCCTCAGCCTCTCACCCTCACCCTCTCACCCTCAGCCTCTCACCCTCACCCTCTCTCCCTCTCACCTCTCCTTCTCATCCCTTTTCTCACCTCCTGTCATCACCCTTGCACCCTCTTATCCTCACTCTCTTACCTTCATCCTCCCCCCTCCCCCCGTCCCCTGATCTCTCTCCCTAGATCCCCTTTGAGGGCTGCTGCTGCCCACTGGGCCCCTGGCACTTGCTGTCACTCGGGCGCAGGGTCCCATGTGGCCTTCAGTGAGGTCTGCGGGCTCTGGAGGTGTGGGTGGGCTGGGGTGCCATGTGCAGGCACCTCTGTGACCTCTGACCCTCTGGCCCCTTCCCTGCTGCCCTGCCCCTCCCTCCCGCCCTGAGCAGGTCCCACGGGGCTCCAGCGCTGAAAGTTTCTGGAAGGTGCTTGTTTGTGTTCTCTCCAGGCCACACGGTGCTCAGTGGTGCTTAAGTGGCCAGCTGGGGCGCGTGGGGTTCCCTCGGCTGGGCCGGGTGTCTGTGGGGCAGGCTTCTCCCCGCTCCGGGCTGGGGGCTCCGTGTGCCCAGGCTGTGGGGCTTCTCCACCCCCTGGACTAGGGAGCAGCCTGAGTCACGGTCGTGGCATTTTCTGGAATGTTTTGATAAGCCGCAGCCAGGCCGTGTGCGCTGACAGGACACAGCCCTGACCGTGTGTCTAGCCGGGAGGCGTGTGTGCGGGAGGCCCTGCACCCTGCCCCACCCAGCTGCACCCTCCGGGGCACCCTTCTGCCAGCCCAGCTCCGCCTCAGCCCCCAGAGGCTCCCGGGCCTGGGCGGGATGCGCCCTAAGGCACTGCAGGGCTGTCCTCAGCCGCCTTGGCCCTGCTCGGGTCCTGCGCCCCCGCCTCTCCTCCCTGTCTCTCTCTTAGTGTCTCTGACTCTGTCTCAGTCGCTCTGTCTCTGTGTAGCTCTCTGTTTCTGTCTCTGTCTCTTTCTTTTTTTCTTTTCTTTTTGGGTCTCACCCACAGGGGTTACTCCTGGCTCTGCACTCAGGAATCACTCCTGGCGGTGCTCAGGGGACCATATGGGATGCTGGGACTCGAACCCGGGTCGGCCGCGTGCAAGGCAGATGCCCTACCCCCTGTGCTATTGCTGCAGCCCCTGTCTCTGTCTCTTTTGGTCTTTGTGTCCATCTGTCTGTCTGTCTGTCTTGCTCGCTCGCTCCTGCTCTCGGGTTCCCGGAAGCTCGGGGCTGTCCGGGACGGAGGGGAGGGCCCAGCCCAGGGTTCCCTCTGCCACGCGCCCAGCAGGATCAGCTGACACCCAGCGTCTCTGCTGAGTCCATGCAGCCTGGACACGCGTGCGTGTGCATGTACGTGTACGTGTGCGTGTGTGTGTGTGCGCGCGCAGCCAGGACCCCGAGTGGGGGCCCATGTTCTTTCCTGCCGAGGTCGCGTTTCCGGACCCTCATGCGCCCCCTGCTCTCCCGCAGCCCCCCGACTCCGGGCCCCCGCCGCTGCCCGCGTGCTCGCTGCCCGAGGGCTACTACGAGGAGGCTGTGCCACTGAGCCCCGGGAAAGCCCCGGAGTACATCACGTCAAGTGAGTGCCGGCTCGGGTTCTGGGCTGGGCGCTATCTGCGGGGCCTCGGGCGAGGGGCCAGTCGCCCCACAAGGGCCTTTCCTGTCCCTCACAGGCCGTGCGGGGCGCCTGAGCTCAGCGGGGCTTTCTGACCAGCCCCTCCCTCACATGCGGCTGACGCCCCCACGGGCCTGTCCCTGGGCGTGTGTGTATGACACCGGCGCACAGTGTGGGTCTTGCGGACCCCAGGCCTGGCCCTGGTGCGGCACAGCTGCCGGGGACTCTGGCATGTTTCCTGAGGCGCAGAGTCCCGTGGGAAGGCAGCACCCGCGCTCTCTCCCTCATGCCACCCGGTTTCTCGGCCCACTTGACCCGGGCACGTGAGCCTGAGGGAGGCAGGAGAGCAGACAGGTTTGGGGGGTTGTGCCCCCCTTTTCCTTTCTTCTTAATGGAAGAACTTTCTAGAACCTTCAGTGTTCCCTGTTTAGAAGCTAATCCTTGGCGCCTGCTGCCAGCCCCTCCTGGGGCAGTGTGGGCACTGTTTGGGTGAGGCATTTCCTGGTGCCTCGGGGACGGGCTGGAGCCCCACCTTGTCCTGGCGACGTGGAGGGAACATGGCCCATTGTCAGGCACTCAGCCGGGCTGCCCCGCCAGGGCACCGGGACGCCATGTCCTGTCAGACCCCCGGGAGCCCCACCCTGGGCCTCGGAATTGAGATCCCTGCCTGAGCTTCCTGCGAGGTGGTCTGGGGGCGCAGAATCCTCCAGAAGGCTGGTCACTGTCCGGGGCTGGGGGGATGGGAGGGGTGGGTGGCAGCTGGCACACAGCCTCCACCTGCAGCCATGTCCTGCGCCCGCCCTGGCCGCTCACTTGGTGTTGGGGGCTCATGGACAGACCGTCCCTCTCCCTCTCCCTCCCTCCTTCCCTCCTCCTCCCTCCTTCCCTCCCCCTCCCTCCTTCCCTCTCCCTCTGCCTCCTCTTTCCCTCGCCCTCCCTCTCCTTCCTTCCCTCCCCCTCTTTCCCTCTCCTTCCCCCTCCCTCCTTCCCTCTCCCTCCCCCTCCCACCTTCCCTCTTCCTCCTCCTCCCTCATTCCCTCCCCCTCCCTCCTTCCCTCTCCCTCCTCCTCCCTCATTCCCTCCCCCTCCCTCCTTCCCTCTCCCTCCTCCTCCCTCATTCCCTCCCCCTCCCTCCTTCCCTCTCCCTCCTCCTCCCTCATTCCCTCCCCCTCCCTCCTTCCCTCCCCTCCCTCCTTCCCTCCCCTTGCCTCCTTCCCTCTTCCTCCCCCTCCCTCCTTCCCTCCCCTTCCTCCTTCCCTCCCCTCCCTCCTTCCCTCCCCTTGCCTCCTTCCCTCTTCCTCCCCCTCCCTCCTTCCCTCCCCTTCCCTCCTTCCCTCCCCTCCCTCCTTCCCTCCCCTTGCCTCCTTCCCTCTTCCTCCCCCTCCCTCCTTCCCTCCCCCTCCCTCCTTCCCCCCTTCCTCCTTCCCTTTCCTTCCCCCTCCCTCCTACCCTCCCCCTCCCTCCTGCCCTCCCCCTCCCTCCTCCCCTCCCCCTCCCTCCTACCCTCCCCCTCCCCCTGCTCTCTCTCCTTCCTGCAGATTATGACTCAGATGCCATGAGCAGCTCTTACGAGTCCTATGATGAAGAGGAGGAAGAGGGGAAGGGGAAGAAGACGCGGCACCAGTGGCCGTCGGAGGAGGCGTCCATGCACCTGGTGAAGGACGCCAAGATCTGCGCCTTCCTGCTGCGGAAGAAGCGCTTCGGGCAGTGGACCAAGCTGCTGTGCGTCATCAGGGACACGAAGCTGCTGGTGGGTGTGGCCCGAGAGACATGGGTCCCCGGCACCCCGGCAGCAGGCGGGGCCTCACCCCACAGGGCAGGACCCCCCGGACAGCCCCAGGCGGGTTCCAGGGACACACAGGGACCCACAGCCGCGCAGAGACCCTGACAGGAGCTCCTTCGGGCTCAGGGAGGACTGAGGGCTTGGAGAGGGGCAGGACTTCCCCTTCCGCCCCGCCCTCCCCCCTCCCTTCCCTCCTCTCCGTCCTCCTCCCTCTTTCCCTCCTCCCTCCTCCCCCTCCTTCCTTCTTCCCTCTCCTCTCTTCTTGCCTCTTGCTCTTCTTCATCCTGCCTCTTTCCTCCCATCCTCCTCCCCTCTCCTTCCTCCCTCCCCCTCCTCCTCCCCTTTTGTCCTCTCCTTCTCCCCCACTTCCTGTGCCCCCTCTCTAAGTATGCGCTTGGAATGTCCCGCCTTTGCCCCACCCACAGCTTGTTTCTGAGGCTCCTCCTCCCATTCCATCAGTCTAGACGGACCCTTTGGCTCCATCTGTGTTTGAGCTGTGTATACTGTTTCCTCGCACACACACACCACACACACTCACCGCACGTACACCACACATCACACACACACCACACACGCACACCACACACACACACCACACATCACACACACACCACACGCACACACCACACACACACACCACACACACACAGTCTGATTTTCTCCCGGATTTAGATTATAAAATTGATACCGACCAGTTTCCAGGAAGGCGGGAGGAAGACTGAGAATGGGGCTGTGTGCCGCTCCCGGGTTCCTGCAGGCTCCTAGAGGAGGAGGAGGGATGCAGGACGCCTTCGCCGCCCTTCATGGCTCTGTGGGGGGTGGGCATGAACGGAATGGTGTGTACCCACTTCAGTCAGGAGTGGAGTCAGAGCTGCTTGTATTAGGGAGCTTTTGTGCACCGAGGCTGGCTACAGCCCGGGCACCAGTGGACATGAGTGGGAGTACCCCGAGAGCCCTAGACGACCCACAGTGCCCTCTCCTCAGCCCCCTGAGCTGAGAGGCCCGAGTATCATGGTGACCGCACGACCCTTCCTCTGGGCAGCTTGGGGACCTGCTCCCCAGGCCCCAGGCCTGGCCTAACCAGCACCTGTCAGTGTCCCCCAGTCATGGGACTGCCGAGACCTGAGAGCTGGTGTCAGCAGGGCGTGGCGGGCACAGTTATGTGCGACGTGCAGCTCCCTAAGGGTGCAGAGGCAGGCCCCCAGCAGTCCTTGGAGGAGCGTCCAACTGTCTCCCTCGTGCACTGGGCATTGATCAGGTGGTCAGACGTACTCGCGAGCCTGCAGAAGGCTTGGCTGGACACATTCTGCAGGCTCAAGCGGGCAGATTTCAGGCAGGTGCGTGCGCCCAGTGGGCAGCACATGTGTGTGTCATTAGGGCCCCACCTGCTGCCAGGTACCAGGCCGGCCCCGAGTGGGCCCCAGGGAGATGCGGGAGCCAGTACGGACCCCCAGCATGAGGAGGTGTGGTGGGGAGGGCACAAATGGCTTGGGAGGTACAGCGGTGCAGGAAGTACAGGAGGTGCAGGCGGTGCAGAAAGTACAGGAGGTGCAGGCGGTGCAGGAAGTACAGGCGGTGCAGGGAGTTTAGGAGGTACAGGCGTGCAGGAAATGCAGGAGGTGCAGGGAGTACAGGAAGTACAGGCAGTGCAAGAAGTACAGGAGGTGCAGGCGGTGCAGGGAATTCAGGAGGTGCAGGCGGTGCAGGGAGTACAGGAGGTGCAGGCGGTGCAGGAAGTACAGGCGGTGCAGGGAGTTTAGGAGGTACAGGCGTGCAGGAAATGCAGGAGGTGCAGGGAGTACAGGAAGTACAGGCAGTGCAAGAAGTACAGGAGGTGCAGGCGGTGCAGGGAATTCAGGAGGTGCAGGCGGTGCAGGAAGTACAGGAGGTGCAGGCGGTGCAGGAAGTATAGGAGGTGCAGGCGGTGCAGGAAGTACAGGCGGTGCAGGGAGTTTAGGAGGTACAGGTGTGCAGGAAATACAGGAGGTGCAGGCGGTGCAGGAGGTACAAGTGGTGCAGGAGGTACAGGCGGTGCAGGAAGTACAGGAGGTGCAGGCGGTGCAGGAGGTGCAGGCGGTGCAGGAAGTACAGGAGGTGCAGGCGGTGCAGGAAGTACAGGCGGTGCAGGGAGTTTAGGAGGTACAGGCGTGCAGGAAGTACAGGAGGTGCAGGGAGTACTGGAAGTACAGGCGGTGCAGGAAGTACAGGAGGTGCAGGCGGTGCAGGGAGTACAGGAGGTGCAGGCGGTGCAGGGAGTACAGGAGGTGCAGGCGGTGCAGGAAGTACAGGAGGTGCAGGTGGTACAGGGAGTGCAGGAAGTACAGGTGGTGCAGGTGGTATGGATGGTGCAGGTGGTGCAGGAGGTCCAGGCGGAGCTTTGGTCCAGGCGGTGCAAGTTATACAGAATGTCTAGGTTGCAGAGGTGGTACAGGTGGCCCTGGGGGTCAGATGGCATAGATGGTGCTGGCAGTACAGGTGGTGCCAGTGACCAGTGACACAGACCTGCTGGGGTACGCAGACAGTTCCCCCTCCCGTCACCCACCAGGGGCCCCCTGACACCCCATTCTCCTCAGGCCTTGGTTGGTCAGTGCTTCTGCCATTCCCTGGTCCCCGTTTGATTTTCCGGGTTCCCTGCAGTGTTACAAGAGCTCCAAGGACCAGCAGCCGCAGATGGAGCTGCCGCTGCAGGGCTGCACCATCACGTACACGCCGAAAGACAGCAAGAAGAAGCAGCACGAGCTCAAGATCACGCAGCCGGGCGCAGACCCACTGGTGCTGGCCGTGCAGAGCCAGGAGCAGGCGGAGCGGTGGCTGCGGGTGAGTTGCCGCAGAGCACCCCTGGTACCCGCTTGCTTCCCCGGGAGCCCCGGGCGGCTGCCGGACGTTTTGGTTCCTGTTTCTCTATTAGTCTGGATGTGCTTCCTGTGCCCCTGCACCCCGACGTGTGCCGAGGGAGGGACCCCAGCGGCCTCAGTGTGCAGTGGTCACTTGCTGACGCCGGGAGTGTCTGTTCGCAGTCGCGTCTCTGAGATTGCAGTTCCTCCCCGACTGGGCTGAAGTGTTTTCCTCCCTTTGCTATGCCCAGCCTCTCCCATCCTTCCCCGTGTGCCCGCCTTTCTGCTCTCGACTGGGCGGTCGTGTTCTTCTCGCTGTCGCCGCCCAAACAGCGCCTTTGTTCATATTCATTCACTTCTGAATGTTGATCATAGATTTTTTTCAATTCTGTGGTTTTTAGTTGCTGCTTTAAGTTTTTTCTTGCCAGTGGTGCTCAGGGCTGACTCCTGGCTCTGTGCTCAGGGATGGTGTGTGGTATCCGGGATGGAAACCGAGCCGCCCATGTGCAGGCTGAGTGCCGAAACGCTGCACTCCCTGTCTGGCCACTGGAAGCCCCAGCTCTTGGTTGCCCTCTGGGGTGCGTGTCCTCGGGCAGGACCCCTGGGCTTCTCAGGTTGGGGCCCGATGCTGGTGCTTGTCCCAACATCCCTGCTCGCCAGCACCTGGTGCGCCTGCGGCTGGGCCCTGCGTGGCCGACTCATGGTTACCACTGTGCGGGCATAGGCCTGATTTTATTTCAGACCTTTCTGCCACCTGGGGAGAGAAGCCTCAGCTATACCCTGCCCTCTGACCTCCCAGCCCCTCCCGGATTCTGCATGCAAAGTCCCCACCAACAGTGTGCGTGTGCGCGCACACACACACACACACACACACACACACACACACCACACACACACACACACACACACCCCACACTACACACACACACACACACACACACACACACACACACACACACACACACAGCACTGTCCCTCAGGCGCCCCAGTGCAGGAAGCCCTAGAGGACCACCCTCCTCTTCCCAGCACCGTGCCCTGCTGCCTGGCACTTGGGGGTGCCTCTGGGCAGCTCTGGGGCACCCCTGAACTCAGGGCACGGCGGCTGTGAGCTCCTGGTTCCTGGGCTCTGTGCTGCCCTGGCACTCGGGGACATTAGACCAGGACAGGAGGGAGCTGTGCACGGGGGGCTGTGCCCACTTGCCTCGGAGCTCGGCAGCCTCCTCCACCCGGCTGGGAGCAAGCCCTGCCCTCCGTTTGTCTCCTCAAACGCAAACAATCCACAAAGGCGCGCCTTTGGGGGTCAGGGCGCTCCCACACCCCGCAGTGCTCAGGGGTCACTCCTGGTGGTGCTCAGGGACCATATGAGATGCCGGGGATCGAACCCGGGTCGGCCACATGCTCCGGCCCTGCCGTGCCAGCTGTTATTCATCTCCTGGTTTCCCTGTGGGACTGACCTGTTCTTCCAGTGTGGGGTGCCTGAGGCCTCTCCCCGTGCCTCCGCTACTGTCCCGGCTCCCTCTCTTCCCGAAACCCCTCCGCGGGGCACTTGGCAGTGGTGGGTGGCGTTGGCCTTGTGGCTATGTGTGTTTTCTGGGCGACAGGTGGAGTGGGGTGACTGTCACCCAGGCTGGCTTCCTCGGCCCTGGCGTCTCTCACTGCAGCCTTGGGCGGCGCTGACTCTCGCGGCCCTCAGGGGGCCGCCTCGCAGGGCGACTGGAGCCACTGCTGAGGGGAGTTGATGCCCAGAAGCTGCCCCCCAGCCGGCACCCCCGGGCAGCGCGGCCCCAGTGGGGCTCTGCACCTCTCCGAGGCGCCGGGCTGCTCTCCCCGCGTCGGCGTGTGGACTGGGCCGGCCCCCTCAGCCCAGCGCGCTGCCCGCCGCGCGGTTTCCCGCTCCCTCTCCTGTCCTGGACACAGCTTACGGTCTCAAACTCGGGGGTGGGGTGGGGTGGAGTGGGGGTTTCCACATTTACTCTGGCATCGTAATTAGGAATCGCATTCTCTATGGCAGGGCACAACTGCTGAGGGCTTGTACCCGCATGGACGGCCCTGCGGGGCCCTCATGGCCACGGTGCAAGAGGGATGTGAGGGTCTGGGGGCCGCAGCTCGCCCACGGGGCCCAGCTCCACGCCGGGAAGGGGGAGGAGTGAGGGGCGCCTGGGTCAGGGGCGGTACACGTGCCACAAGGACTGCGTGAGGGTGTGCTCTGCAGCGTGCGACAGACTCACGCTGCTCTGAAACGGGCTCCAACAGGGCCCCTGACCAGCTGACACATGTCCTCAGCAGTGACATTCTCAGGGCCTTCCCAAAGGCCTTGCCCACTGGCGCCCTCTGCCTGTGGGCAATGTGTGCATGTTTGTGTGCCAATGTGCTTTGCATATGCATGCTTATGTGTCTGGAGGTGTGCATGTGTGTGCACATGTATGCACACGTTACTGCGTGTGTGTGTGTTGGAGTGTGTGCTCTGTGCGGTGTGTACAGATGCGGACACTGCGCCGTGCAGGTCGCCTAGAAGACGAGGGTCAGGATCTGCGGGAAAAAGGCGGCGTGTTCTTGAGAGTTTGGGCAGAGACTGCGGCCAGAGCTTAAGTGAAAAGCAAACAAAAGCACCGCAGGACACAGAGCAATTTGTTTTTTGAAGGTTTTGGCAACCCTGGTCTTGGGCCCGGTTCTCATTAAATGCATATTGGCCAACTCCTCCGAGGAAGTGGGGCCGGAGATGGAGGGTTCCGATGGCCGGGCCGTCCCAGCGGGGCACAGCTGGCACCCTGGACAGGGACAGTACCTCCTCGAGCTGGGGCTCACCTGATTTGGGGAGCGGGAGGGCGTGTGGTGTCCCTGCCCTGGGGGCCTTGGGGGCCATCTGCTGGGGACCCCGCAGAAGTCGAAGCTCCCGTCCTGCTCTCACCTGGCTGCGGGCCGCCCAGGACGCGTGGATGGGCTGGAGCTGAAGGGTCTCCCCTCACTCCAGCGACGCCTTTGCTGCCTGATGTTCTCCAGCTCTGCAGTGCATAGCACTGTGGGGGCTCGGGGCTCCTCCCCTCCTGCTCTGCACCCTTTCGGGAAGACCCTTTGGGCCACCGCCCACCCCACTTCCCCACTGCCCCCTGTGGTTGAGTCCCAGTCCAGGGACTGGCCTTGGTCTGTTGGTGCCTTTTGCTTTAGTTGTTTCTGCTCCACAGGCATGAAAGCAGCCTGTGTAACTGCCCTCCTGCCTACCTGTCACTCCCAGCTTCCCCCAGATGCCTCCATGGCTCCTCCATCCTTTTCACAGCAGCATAGTATTCCACGGGCTACATGGACCCCAGCTTCCTCACTGTTCCCTGGTCCTGGACCTTAGGGCAGGGTCTGTGTCTGTGCTCTGAGGATGAGGTTGCTGGAATGTGAGGTGCAGACCCTCTTCCCAGTGGGGGCCCTTGGCCTACAGCTCAGTGCCCAGGAGTAGATCTCGGGTCAGGGAATTTCCTCCTTATTCTTTAAAGGACCCTCCCCACCCGCCATATGCTCCCCAGTGCTAGCCCCCTTTGCCTGTCCACCACCCCCTGGTGTTCAGATGGGTCACTCTCTGGGCTGCTGCTCTTCTACTAGGGGGCTGGGTGCCCCAAGAGCACGACTGTCTCATCTGCCTCTTACCTTGGCACTGTGGCACTGCAGTGGTCTCCACCAGCACCCCCAGCACCCCTGTCCCTTCCTTTGTTCACAAGGGTTCCCCCCCCGCACCCCGTCTCTCCCGGCCCCAGCAGCGGGTCTGCTCTGAGGCCTCACCAGGGCTGGTCCCCCTGCTCCTCCCACTCCCTCTCGGGGTGTTGTTCCCGGGCCCCCCAGCCTCCCGGGCCCGGCACCCTCTGTCCGGCCCCTCCAGAGGCGGTACCTGTATGTGGGCCGGGCACTGCTCCTCCCGGGCCTTTGCTGAGGCAGGGCCACGACCTGCGGGCTGAGGCATGAGAGGCGGTTTTTTTTTTTTTATTAGTTTATTTTTAATTAGAGAATCATCGTGAGGGTACAGTTACAGATCCATACATCTTTATGCTCATGCTTCCCCCATACAAAGTTCAATAACCCATCCCTTCACCAGTGCCCATTCTCCACCACCCGTAAACCCAACATCCCTCCCCCCCTCCCCAGACCCGTCTCCCCCTACCCCACCCTGCCACTATGGCAGGGAATTCCCTTTTGTTCTCTCTCTCTGATTAGGTGTTGTGGTTTGCAATAGAGGTGTTGAGTGGCCATTGTGTTCAGTCTCTAGTCTGTATTCCGCCCACCTCACCCTTCCCCCACATGACCTCCAACCACATTTTACTTGGTGGTCCCTTCCCTGAGTTACCCAGAATGAGCGACCAGGAGAGGCGGTTTGTTGTCTCAGCGAAGGCCCAGGGACCCCCGGAGCTGACTGCCTGCCTGGAGCTCCCGGCCTGTCCCCAGACGCACAGCTTCCCCAGGCCGGGGCACCCTGCCCTCAGCCCTCCTCACAGTGACCTCTCTGGCCCTTAGCTGGTGGCCCCGCCGCCCCCAGCAGACTCTAGCTCTGTCAGCCTCAGCCACGAAATCCTGTTCTGGCTCTCCCTGCAGGCCTCCTGGCCGGTGGCCGCAGTGGCCTCCTGCGTCTGAGCCCTCTGGGTGGATGCGGAGTGGATTCCAGCAGCAGTGGGTCAGGGCAGCCCCTCTGGGTTTCCGAGCTGACGTCAGTGGGGGTTTGTGTAGGTGCGGGTGAGGGAGTGCGTGGGGCAGTGGGGCAGTGAGGGAGGGAGTGAGTACGAGTATGCGGGAACGCGTGAGGAAATGGAGCAGAGAGGAGTGAGGGAGCACCTGAGTGCTGAGGGGATGCGTGAGTGAGGTAACAGACCAGTGACTGGACGCTTGAAGCTGGCCTCTGGGCACTGAGTGGGTACTGAGGAGCCTGTTCCGGTTCCCGTCGCCGTCAGCACTGTCTGTCCTTCTGCAGGTGATCAGGGAGGTGTACAGCGGCTGTGGCGGGCCCGCGGACCCCGAGGGGCCTCCCCTGTGCAGCTCCCCGGTGCACAAGGCAGAACTGGAGAAGGTGAGGCCAGAGTGCGCCCCCGGGGGCTGGAGCCCCTGGCATGAGCCAGGCCAGCGCGCAGGGTCCCTGGGAGCTGACTTCCCGTAGCTGTGTCCTGCCTGCCCGAGGAGGAGCCAGGCGTGGGCGGGATGGTGGGCGGCGAGCGGAGCTCTGGGCTCCCGGAGCAGCAGTGCCCGGCCCCTCTGGCCCGGACACTCGAGGGACAGAGCCCCGCTCCGAACCCACAGCTTCCGCCCGTCAGATCCAAGCACAGAACTGCCTGGAGCCCAGCCCTGCTGCATCTGCCCAGGCCGTCGTGGCCCAGTGCCCCCCGCGTGGGGGCGTGGTGGGCAGTGGGGCCCGCGCTCCGGGTCCCGTGTCTGGCTGCAGGCCGGGCTGCCGGGGCCTGATACTTGGACAGCTCCAGTGATGGTGGCGGGGCCGCCCCTCTTGGTGGGTCGAGAGTGACGCTCCCTGGGCCCTGTGTCCCCGCAGAAGCTGTCCTCCGAGAGGCCCAGCTCAGACGGGGAGGGCGCGGTGGAGAATGGACTGGCCCTGTGCAACGGGAAGGAGCAAGGTGAGAGGCTGCCGCGGGCAGGGGTGCTGGCCTCAGCCCTCCAGAGTGGGCTGCTGACAGGGGCGAGGTGACTTTGCTTTTAAGTGACGGCTGATGTGGCTCCCCTGGTCCTTCCTGGCGCTGCTTCATCCCGAGCAGGTGGGCCGGCCTCTTGGAGGAGGAGGAGGCGCCTGATCCCGCCCCACATGCACTGAGGTGTCCCTAACCCCCATCCAGCCTCACTGGCCAGAGGCTTCGTGGACAGAGACCCCCATACACGGGTTTTCTCAGGTTCTGGGCTGGGGTGGGGGTGGGCTGAGGGCCCTGCTGCTCTTGACCCAGGAACCTGGGACAGAGGTCCCGAGTGCCGGGGAGGATCCTGCCGAGGGGCGTGCCGGCTTTTGTCCTGCACGTAGCCCACCTGTTGGGTCTCTGCACCACGTGGTCCCCCAGGCACACCAGGAGTGACCCAGAGAACAGAGCAGGAGTAGTCCGAGCACAGCTGGGTGTCCCCCACCCCCAGGGAAGGAGGAGGAGGAAAAACATTCCAGAGGGGAGGGGCACCCCGGAAGGTCAGGGAGTCACACCACACCCAGGGTCACGCTGTGAAGCATCCCACTGGTTACCCTGGTTTGACGGGCTCTTCTCGAGTGGCCTGGGGGGGCCCCGGGGCTTTCCGGTCAGGCTGGGCCCTGGCAGTGACGGGCAGGGACAAGTGGGGGCCGTGTCCAGCCTCAGCCTTGGTTGCGGCAATTCTGGTGGAAGCAGCTCCTCTCTGGGGCCCAGCCTTCTCCCGGGGCTGCCCTGCTTCCCGCGTCCCCAGACAGCCCAGCCTTGGCACTTAGGGTCTGGCAGAAGGGTAGGCCACACGGTGCCCTCGAGAGAGGCTTTGCCAGGCTCCCTGCCTGCTTCCCAGCACTCACGGCCGAGTACCGCGGGGACTGGCGCCGCCTGGGCCCGTCCTGTGCGGCTCCTGGGAGGCACCACCTGCTCGCCCAGCTGCAGTTCAACCTGGGCAGCCACCGTCCAGCCCACTTCGCCCTGGAGCCGAGTGTGGCGTCTGTGATGTCGGGGGTGGGGCAGAAAACGCTGAGAGCCAACTTGGCTCCTGTGCCTGTTGCTCAGCCCGACCATCCTGTGCCTTGTCTCCGCACTGTGCCACCTGCCCCCCCCCGCCCTCTGAGAGGCCTCTGGCCACTCCCTCTTCTCACCTCAGTCCCTCTGACCTCCTGTGTGTGAGCCCGGGTGTGCATCTGTGTGTGTGCACATGTGTGTGCCGTTGCACATGTGTCTGGTACGTATATGCATACACTGATACCATGTGTGCTTATGTTCACATGTATGTGAGTGGTAATGGGCAAGCATGCACATACGTGTGTGTGTGTGCAGGCACCTGTGTGCTCCTGCCATGCCCAGCGCTTCCCTCCCCGACTGCCCAGTGCCCACCCAGCTCCGTGGGCAGACTCGGGAGAGGGCTGTTGGCTGCCTTGGCCGGCCGCGCTTGCTGACGCCTGCCTGTCTGTCCTCACCTCGCGACAGTCAAGAGGAAGAAGAGCTCCAAGTCCGAGGCCAAGGGGACAGCATCGAAGGTGGCCGGGAAGAAGATCACCAAGATCATGGGGCTGGGGAAGAAGAAGCCGTGGACAGACGAGCAGACGTCCTCCGCCGAGGAGGACGTGCCCACCTGCGGTAAGGCTGCTGTGCCCAGCAGACAGGCGTCCCGCCGGGAGGGCAGCATGCGGGCGGGCACAGGCCCTGACCCTCACCGTGACAGGTCACACTCGGACCTTCCCCGTGAGGCCATTTTGCTTTTCTGAAACTCCAAGGCTCAGTCTGGAAGCGCAGGTGCCTGGGAGGGAGGGACGCGCCCGCATCCCCCCCCCCCACACACACGCACCTTGCTCTGGCTCTTTGGGCCACCGCAGTGGTGCTCAGAGCTGACTCCTGGCTCTGCACTCGGGCCGGCCCTGGCGCGCACCCTCCCCGCTGTGCTGTCATTCCCCCGTTTTGTTCCTGGCCTTGGGCAGTGGCTCTTGGAGGCAGCACCCGGGGTGTCCTGTGTCGTGACCAGAATGCCTGACTCGGAACCTGAGGTACCCCACTTCTCTCCTCCCTTCCCCCCATGCCCCAGGACATTGACAGTGTGCCTGTGTGGCTGTCAGGCCCCTGGACACGTGATCTGGGGCTGCGTGTGCAGGACCAGGGTGCCCCCCCACACCCCCTCTCCCAGGGCCTTCCGCGGAGCGGATTCCAGCCCAGAGCTGCCCCGCTGGGCAGGGTCCCCTCACACGACACTCGCCTGTCCTGTCGGGCAGCCTTCTGCTGCCCTTCCTGAAGGACACGTGCAGGGACGCTGGCCACCATGGCGGCACTGCCAGTGCTGAGAGCAGAGCTCCCGGGGCCCACCCTCCCAGGGGAGCCCCGGACCATCAGCCCCCCAGTTCTTTCCTTAGAATTGCTGCAGAAATCATCTTACACCCCTCAACTGATAGTGTGCAGCGAGAAAGCCGGCTGGCAGGGGTGGAGCACAGGACCCAGAACCAAAGGCAAGCAGGACCCAGAACCAAACAAAGGCAGGACCCAGAACCAGCGTCAGAATCCACAACCACAGGGCTCTGCTCCTGCCCCTGGCAGAGGCTCCGCGGGGGTGGGGTGGGGGCAGGGGGTCCTGGCGCCACCTGGTGGTTGGCGAGAGCAGCGTGGCTCCTTCCCCTTGGCCTGACCTTCCCTGCATCCACCGGAGCCCCACCCAGAAGATGGGAATTTTGAGGCCGAGCTGTCCCTGTTGGGTGACCCCGTCAGGCCCCCACCTACACACTTCCTCCCCTTGCTGGTCCCCAGGCGCTTGGCGGGATTCACACCCCACCACGGGCCCCAGCAAGTGCGGGTCCACCGCTCTGGCACCCTGGGGCTGCTCAGCGCTCCAGGCAGGGCAGAGAACCTGGTGCCGGGCCAGAGAGACAGCACGGCCGCTGGGGCTCTCGCCTGGCACGTGTCTGGCCCGGGCCTGGTCCCTAGCAGCACACGGGGCCCTTCAGGCAGCGCTGGGAGTGGGCCCGGCTGCAGAGCCAGCCAGCCCCGGCCACCCTGGGAGCCCAACCAGAGAGGAAGAGGAAGAACAGGTGCGAGGGTCGGCCTGTTCTCAGTGCAGGCCAGGTGTCACTGGGTGGGCGGGGGGGCGCTGAGTCTCAGGCACCCCCGGCCCTCTGCTGGCCACCTGGAGCCACTTGCCGCCAGTGCCTCCCCCCACCTGAGCGCATTGCCAGCCACGCCAGCCACACCCCTGCAGGCCTGGTTGTGCCAGGGCAGGGGCTGCTGTGGGCTCCTGTGCGGCTTGCCTGGTGGCATCAGCCTGTGGCCAAGGAGAACAGTTCCCGTGTGTGTCTGGCCTGCAGAGAACAGCCCTGGGCTGGGGGCGGCCTCACACGGTGCCTGGGACGGCCAGCCGCACGGGGTCCCGACAGACAGCCAGGTCCCCTGCTGGCTGCCAGTGCTGCCCCCGCACCGGCTCTGAGCCTCACGCGCTGTTCCCAGAGCATCTCAGCACCGGTCAGAGGGAATGCGCGGTCCAGACCGGAGGGGTGACAGAGGCCACAGCTGGGCCCCGCCATGCCACATCTCTCTCCAGGCCCAGTTGCCCTTCCTGGAAAGGCGCCGGCTCTGGGCTTGAGCCCCGCCTCTGGGGCTCTGCTGTGTGTTTCTGCCTGTGGAGCCCCTTGCCGTGGCTGCCACGTTATAAGACTTGAAACATGACAGGAGCCGGGGCCGCTTCCCATGGCATCTGGGAATGGCCTCGGGCAGGGGCTGCTCCTGAGCACTGTGCGTATGCACGTGACTACACACGATCTGAAACAGAAGCCGTGCAGGGGTGTGAGGCATGTGCCCCATGTGCTGTGTGTGTGATACATGTTCCATGTGCCGAGTGAGGTGTTTACGTGCCATGTGAAGTGTTTACATGCCATGTGAGCTGTGTTTTATGTACTGTTGAGGTGTGTTCTATGTACTGTGTGTGAGGCATGTTCCATGTGCCGTGGAGGTGTGTACCATGTGTGTGAGTTGCATTCTCTGTGCCTGTGTGAGAGGTTACTCCACATGCCAAGTGGGTTCCACATGTGTGTGGACATGTGCCCCGGTTCTGCATTCTACACGCTCCCTTCCCGCAAGCAGCTCTTGCACTAAGCCCAGCACTTTTGGGGTGACCCCCAGGAGCCCCCCGACCCCTGTGCCCCACCGGGGCTCACGTGGCCGCCGTCCCCACAGGCTACCTCAACGTGCTGACCAGTAACCGCTGGCGGGAGCGCTGGTGTCGTGTCCGGGACAAGCAGCTGTTCCTGCACAAGGACCGTACCGACCTCAAGACCCACCTGGCGTCCATCCCGCTGCGGGGCTGCGAGGTGATCCCGGGCCTGGACTCCAAACACCCCCTCACCTTCCGGCTGCTGCGCAACGGCCAGGAGGTGGCAGTGCTGGAGGTCAGTGGGGCGGGCGGGACCTGCGGGCGGGGCCGGGGAGCGGTGGGGGCCGAGGGGAACAGGACCCGTTTTGGACAAATGACTTCTGGGTGGCACCTGAGGCCGCCTTCCGCGGAGCCCGGGGTTCAGAGGTGCCCCGAGAGCTGGGCTGCGCCAGGAGCGCCACAGCCAGCCGAGGTTTCCGTGCCAGCTCCGCCTCGGGCTCTGGCTGCCCGACCCTTCCTCTCGGGCCCTGTTGGTCAGGGCCGTGTGGGAAGCTCCTTGGTGCACATGTGGGTCGTCAGTGGGGAAACTGCCCGAGAGCTGAACAGCGTAGGTGTGCGTGTCCGTTGTGTGTGTGCAGATGGGCACACACGGCCTTTGCCCCAGCAGGGTTGTGCCGTGGACGCGAGCCAGGTCGGTGGCCAGGCAAGGTGGTGTCACATGGGTCTGGGACTCTGACTTCGAATGACAGACTTGTGGGCCTCGCACAAGAGCCTGATACCCCCTGTGCCCATGTCCCCTAAACATTAGCAAGCAACCACGTCGGACTTTGGCACATTCTCTGAGTAGATTTTCGAAACTTTGATGGATGGGTGGGGTTCATTCCCAGGTAGTGCAGCGTAAGTGCGTTGCCATGGCTGCAGGAAATGACGGTCCGTACACACGGTACCCAGTGCTGAGGCCTCAGCAAGATGCCGGGTAATTCCGCAGCCGGGGGCTTCCATCCTGCTGCGGCCTCCCCCCCCTGCATCTGTAAAGAGTTTCTGTGAACTAGTGGGACTGCCTGTGGTGTGGGACTGCATTCTTTCACTGGGCGTGGGGGCGGCTCTGTGGTGTGGGCAGGGGTGGTGTCATCTCCAAGAGTGTGGAAAGTTCCATCGAGCAGAGCAGTCTCGGCGTGTGGAAGGATCCCAGTGGAGGAGAACATTCTCCCCGGAGTGTGCGGGAGGTTTGTGGTGTGGGCCTGCACTCTGTGTGTGAAAGCATGGGAGCAGGACTAGAAGGGCCTTGACAGTGACCTGGTATATGTACACGGCCCGTGTACAGTATGTTACCTCCCCTTCGTGGTTTCTGCTGCCTGATTGGTTACGCCCTATGAGTTCATCCATTTGGAACAAAGATTCTTTTCATATATGCAGATTTTAGTGTGGGGTGTTTGTGGGCCTGCCAGGCAGACCACAGTGCCCAGTAATGTACATGCAAGATGAGTCATCTGCTCTCACGGGGACCATTTAGATCACACATGCAAGTTAGGTGTGAAATATGATCCCTCAAGGTCTGGGGCTCCATCCGCTTCCTGGTGTTTTTGCTCTCTTCCTCCTCAACATGGCGTTTGGCCATCTCTCAGGGAGTGTGTGGAAGGTTCTGTGTGTAGGGAACATTCTCTGGGAGTGTGTGGAAGGCTCTGTGTAGATCATTTTCTCAGGGAGTGTGTGGAAGGTTCTATGTGTGTGAGGAACATTCTCTCAGGGATTGTGGAAGGTTCTGTGTGCATGGGGAATATTCTCTCAGACGGTGTGTGGAAGGTTCTCTGTAGAACCTTCTCTCAGAGTGTGTGGAGGGTTCTATGGATAGGGGAACGTTCTCTCCGGGAGTCTAGGAGTTTCTCTGTGTGGGAAACATTCTCTCAGGGAGTGTGTGGAGGTTCTATGGGGTGAGATTCTTTCACGGAGTGGTGACAGGCTCTGCGGGGACTGAGTGGCGTGGCCGCATCTCAGCTGGTGGTGAGGTGCTTGCCTTCCTCACTACGCTGTTTCTCTTCTCTTCCCACTTGCTGTTGCCAGGGGCTGTGGCTTCTTTTTCTTTTCCTGTCAGTCTTCCTGCGCTCTGCAGTCGCTAGTGGTGGACCTGAACTTCTCCCTGCTAACTAACTGTCTCCTTCTCCCCGTGGCCAGGCTGCCTCTTCTGAGGACATGGGCCGGTGGATCGGCATTCTGCTGGCCGAGACAGGCTCTTCCACCGACCCTGGGGCCCTGCACTACGACTACATCGACGTGGAGCTGTCTGCGAATGTCATCCAGACAGCCAAGCAGACCTTCTGGTAAGGCCAGGCAGGGCTGGGCGATGCTCGGAGGGTTCTGCCTTCCGCAGCTTTCAACTTCTGGGAATATTTTGCTGGGAGTGGGATAAGCAACTTGGGCCTGGTTTTGTCAACGAAAGTCAGACCAAGAGTTCGTTGTCAAATATTTGTACGTTTCCCTTTGGAAGAGGGATGACAAAAAGTCCCTGTATAAGGCACGATTCTAGAAATAATTAGCACAAGAATTATGTTATAAAGAGGGACCGGAGTGTGGTGTAGTGGTTAGGGGGGACGCTTGCCTTGAATGTGGCTGACCCAGATTCGATCCCCAGCATCATACCTAGTTCCCCGAACTCCTCAAGGAGTGCTCCCTGAGTGCAGTCTGGAGTAAGCCCTGAATGCCACCAGTGTGCACCCCCCAGCACACGCGCGCTCGGGCACACACACACACACACACACACACACACGCACACACACACACACGCACACACACACGTGTTACATAATGTGGCCTGCCAGTAGTGCTGGGCACCCCTGACTGCCCAGAGATCATCTGGTGCTGAGTCCTGTTGTGGTTAGTGAGTGAAGAAATGTCCACCTGGGGCTGGAGAGATGGTACCGTGCAGAAGACCCTGGTTCCACCCCGTCACTGCATAGGGTCCCTCAGACACTGCCAGGAGTGATTCCTAAGCACAGCTGAGGAGGGAGGGAAGGATGGATAGTGTACCAGGTAGGGCGTTTGCCTTGCACACGGCAACCCGGGTTCGATCCCGAGTTTTTCATATGGGCCCCCAAGCACCTCCAGGACTAAAGACTGAGTACAGAGCCAGCAGTAACCCCTAACATCGCTGGGTCTGCCCCAAAAACAGTATGGAGGAAAGAAGGGAGGAATGAGGGAGAGAGAGAAGGAAAGGAAGGGAGGGAAGGAAGGAGAGAAGGAAGGAGGAAAGGAGGCAAGGAGGCAGGCAGGCTGACGAGCTCCCCTGCGGTTTCTTTCAAACGCGGTAGATCCCGGGAGCGGTAGACGCCAGTAGCACAGCCGGGGCGTCCTCCTTCCGGAGTAAGGCCAAGACTCGCCTGGGTTCAGGGGTTTCCAGGGACTGGTGTGCTCCCTGCTCCCCGTGTTCTGGGTAGAGGCCACCCAGCTCTTCTGGAAGCAGCAGGGGAGACCTCACAGGCAAGTGCTCTGGGCTGTCACTGTTAACTCGGCCACCAGCAGCCACCAGACCCCAACCCCGTGGTCCTGCTTTGTGACCGGAGGTGCCTGTCTGGGTACCGCAACCTCCCGGGCAGAAAGCAGAGGTGAGGTGCTGGCCAGAGCCAGGCTCTCTCGCCGCTTGCTGATTGGAGCCTGCTGTGCCACTCAGCCTGGCAGAGGCCGGCGTGCTGTGCGGGGGAGGGGGGGCGGAGACCCCAGATCCCTCTACCACGCTGGGGACAGCCTGAGGGAGGAAGATGATACAGGTGTTTGCATTGACGTTGGCTTTGCACGAGCCGCCGCCTTCCCCCGTGCCCATCACAGGTGTGAAGGGGCTCGCAGGCTTCCCGGCAGGGGGTGCAGAGGTCCTGGGGTGCTGTGGCCCCCGGGAAGCAGCACACGTGGCTCCCACGGAGCCCTGAGCGGATGGCGTGGGTCGGCCTCATGCAGCGTGCGGTGACCTCCCCCAGCTGACAAGCCCCCGCTTTGTCCACTGCGCCACAGCCGCGCGCCGCTGTCCTGCTCGTCCGCAGGGCCCTGTAGGGGCTGGCACGGCGCCCGCCCCGCGGTCCTGAGGCTTTCTGGGAACGCGGCAAACCTGCTCGTGAGCTCGGCCAACAGCCCACGCGCTTGCTGGTGGGGAGTGGCTGTGAGTGGGCGGGTTGGAAGCTAGCAGACACCCCCAGCCTCGGGGTCTCTCAGCACCGCCCTGGCGTCTCCAGCTGGCACCGGCGGCTGACGCCGCTCTCCCGGGAAAGGCTGCGTGTCTGGCCCCCGGAGAGCCCGTGGCTGTGGGCCCGTGGCTCCCCCTCCTCGGGGTGCGGCTGCTGAGGGGCTCTGTAGTGCCCAGGGGGTGGGAAGAGGCCACTGGGCAGGGGGATGGCAGCCTCGCTTGGACCCCACAGGGCCCAGGCAGGGGGGCGACCTTGGGGCAGCCCCCCCGCCACCCGGGTGCTCACGCATCACCTCTCGGCAGGGCGGGGCTTCCTGTCTGCGTCCTCCGGTGGGACGCCCTGCTTCTGCCAGCACCCCGGCCTCCGTAGCCCCGCGCTGGTCAGAGACAGCCTGACCTGTGCTTTCCGGCTTGTGACGTGTCCCTCCTTCCAGCTTCATGAACAGGCGTGGCCTGTCCGCCAACCCCTACCTGAGTGGCTCCTCCAACGGCTATGCCCACCCCAGCGGCTCTGGGCTGCACTACGACGATGTCCCCTGCGTGAATGGCACGGTGAGTGCCCCTGTAGCCCGCCAGCCTGCAGGGCAGGAGAGGGAACATTCCGGAAGGTGCACCCCCACCCTAGGTGCTAGACTGCGCGTGCCTGATGCCGTCCTGTCCTGTCGTCTCTCCTGGGGCCGACCTGGGCGTCCCTGACTTACAGGGGGCCAGGAAGTGACGACCCAGCGCAGTGCTGCAGCCCCTCGCTCCCCCGTGCCCGGCGGAGGCCCCCTCAGTGCTGGCTCAGCAGCCGACACTGGGCCGTGCCTGTGGGGAGGACACCGTGTCCCGGGCACCACATGGCACCCCCAGGGGACCGAGCTTCCCTGGACCCCAGATTAGAGCCCAGTATCCTGACCACCCCCACACCGGGGGGCTAGGGGACGGCACTGGATCGAGGACAAGCGTTTGTGACCCAGGGGTCAGGTCCTGGCCGGGTCGGCTGCAGCGGGCACAGCTGACCTCAGCACTCACTTCCCCGGGGCTCCCTGCGGACCCCTGGCCCAGCCCTCCCAGCTCTGCCGCGGGGGCTCCGTGGGGCCTGTAGGCGCTTGGGTGGAACCTGGTTTCCCTCCCCCGGGCCGGGTCTCATCCACTGTCCCTTCGCCCCAGCCTCGGTGCCCTTCCCGGCACCCCCTACCTCTGCCTGTGAGGCCTGCAGACATCTGCGTGGCTGGTCCCCCATGCTGGGAAGCGGCCTCTGGACTCTGCAGGCCTCCTCCCTCCTCCGTGGACACGAGTGTCCAGGGCTGCTGACCAGTACCCGTCCTCAGCCCTGTCCTGCCACGCTCCCTTCCTGGCTGTGCTCCACCGGCAGTGACTGTGTTGGGGGGAGGGGGTCTCCGGGTGTTCGCTGGCAGCTGGGGGCCTGGGCTTCGCTCCCATGCTCCCGGGTGTCAGGCAGTTCCCGTGTCCCTGTGGCCCATTCCCTCCTGACGGCCAGGCTTCCAGACCCCTCCTCACGCTGGTACCCCTCATGCCCGAAGGGGCATCACTGAGAGTGACACGTTCCTCCCCCAAATCCAGAAGCTTCCCTGGCATTTCCGCTGTCCGTGTGCCTTCCTCGTGGGTATTTTAGGACAGGCGGGTCAAGTCTAGACGGTCTAATGGCCAGGACAAGCCCCAGGCAGCTGGTCATTATGCCGCCACTGGCCCCCACAGCTTCCGTTCCTTGAGATAAGTGGAAGGTGGGTCCCTGCACCATAAACATAGACACGGGGACTGGCGGCTGGCCTGGGCCTCTGCCTGGCTCAGGGGCCGGGGACAGAAAGGACAGCCTGAGGGTTGCGGCGGCACGTGGCCCCTGCACGGGGCTGTGGGCAGTGGCAGGGGCACCGGGGGCCTGCACAGCGTCTTGCCCGGCCTTTCCTCTTAAAAGATGCCCCCTGGGTGGTGCTCGTGGGGCTGGGACGCGCCCAGGGCCTGTTTCCTGCTGCAACTCCACGTGTCTCTTAACGGTTTGGTTCCAGCATGTTCTACAGGTGCACCGAGCATGGAACTAGGGTGTGGATTGTCACCCCTGCCGGCGAAGCCACTGAGTGTGGGTGGGGACATGGCCACAGCCAGGGGCCTGCGGCTCTGAGGCCGCGAGCACTTGCAGCTGAGTCTGGCTTCCAGCTCCCGAGGGTCTCTGCATGTGTGTCTCTGCGCGTGTGTGTGCAGATCTGTATGTTGTGCGAGTCCGTGTGTCTGCACGTGTGCGTGTGCATATGTGCCTGTGTGTGTGTCTATGTGCCTGTGTGTGTGTCTATGTGCCTGTGTGTGTGTTTGCGTGTGTGCGCGTGCGTGTGCGTGCGTGTGTGTGTGTGTGTGTGTGTGTGTGTGTGTGTGTGGTACTGTGCATGCCTGGGCACTGGGGCCAGCGCACGGAACTGCTAACTGCTCTGCTTCTGCGGCCGCGGCACTAACCCCCCCGGCTGTGTGTGTTGCAGTGGGACCCGGACGACGGCTTTGCTGCTGCGCGAGGCAGAGGCCCGGGAGAAGAGGTGCTTTATGATAACGCAGGCCTGTACGATAACTTGCCGTCTCCGAAAATCTTTGCACGCTACCCACCTGCTGACAGAAAGGCTGCTAGGTCACCTCCTGACAAACTGCCCTGTAACCATTACAAGCGGCCCGCCTGCGGCCCGCCCTGCTCCCAGTCTCTCACTAACACCTCTTCCGTGGGGAGGGCGTCTCTCGGGCCCAACTCCCAGGTACCGCACCCCATCCCCACGGTTCTAGAATGATCCCTAGTTTGCAGTGCCACCAAGCGCCCGGCTAGTGTAGAGCCGACCTGGGTTTCGGTCGTCCTGAGATGTGCCTTCCCCGTGCGCCCCGCACAGCTCCTGGGTGTCCCTCGGCCCGTCTGGGCTCCGTGGCCTCCCGAGTCGAGTCCGTGAAGCCACAGGCCTCCCCTGCTGGTGGCCCCCACCACTCTGAGAAGGGGCCCAGCTGTGGCCGCCTGGGCCAAAGAGGGTGGCTGTGGGGTCTCTGCCCAGAGCTGGCTTCTTTGTGGGGCTCACACAGGCCCCCTCAGGCAGGCTCCGTGGCCCTGAGGAGCAGTCAGCCGGGCCCCCTCAGCCTTGTCTGTCCCCAGGGTTGCCCAGAGACCCGTGTGTCACATTGCTCAGCACACAGCAGGAGAGCCGAGGCATGGGGGTGCCGGACTCCCAGGCCTGCCTGCGGAGGCCTGCAGGGCTCACCACTTGGCTTCCCTCCCCGCCCGGCCCCCGACTTTGCCCTGGCGTGGGCGTCTCGGGACAGGGCGTCCGAGCGAAGGAAGGAAGCCTGGCTAGGGCCTGGGGCTGTCCAGGACTGTGGTGACCTTAGCAGACGCACCTGGCAGGTCACTCCTGAGCTCCCGCTCCCTGGCCGGTGTCGATACCACCAGCTCCTCCCGCATGAGCTGTATCCCTGTTGTGGCCGGGCTCCGGCACCGCCTGCAGGCGCCCGTGGCCGTGGCGGGCTTGCCCGCGCTGCCCGTGCCTGCGCAGAGTCATGTTCCCTGCATGTTGCCCACGTGTCCCCTGGGTGCTGGGGCTGGGGCGCCGCCAGTGGGGAGAGCCCAAGGCTTCTGCTCTCACGTGAGCACACAAAGCTCCACACAAGGCCCGTGCCCGGGCCGCACCCTCCGTGGGAGCGGGTGGGGAACCGCACAGGGGCTCCCTTTGGGCGCCCTGCGTGGTGCAGCGGCTACATATGTGCCGCTTAAAACTGTCAGTGCTGGCACGGGCCACCAGTGGCTCACACCAGTCACAGCAGCGGCCCTGAAGCAGAACTGGCAGCTGCCCACCCGCAGGCGCTCGGGCCGGGCGACGGGGCCCTGTCCCGCTCCCACAGAGCCGCTAGAGCCCGGGCGGTGCTGAGCCCCCAGAATCAGGAGGCGCCCACCCGCTCGCGGCCCGCGGCCTTGGGCTGGCACTGCCGGAGAGACCCTCTCACACCGCACTCTCCGCAGCGCCCAGAAGCTTCCGGCCCGCCAGCCCAGGCCCGGGCCTAGAGATCGCTGGAGCACTGACGCAGGACGCGCAGCCCGTCTTGGCCCTTGATTCCGCTCTGTGTTTGTGTCCACAGCTGAAGGGGAAAAAGCCCCCCCTGGCCTCCAACGGGGTCGCGGGCAGAGGGAAGGCTCTGAGCGGGCAGCCGAGGAAGGTGGACGCGGCCGCCGGAGTGAAGCGCAGCGCCTCAAGTGAGTGGGGCCCGCGGCCTGTGCCCCCCCCACGCGGGGTCCCCGTCTGTCGGGAGGTCGCTGGTGCGTCAGTGCCGGGGTGAAGTCGGCCTCTGTCCCCCTCGCTGCAGTGGCCGTGGGTGGGAAGACCTGGGGCTCCACAGCAGCCGGGGCGGCCTGCGGCTCTGCTGGTCTTACAGGGACACAAATCAGAGTCCCCGGACTGTCCTTCTGGAAGTGCCCCCGGTGGCACTTGAGGCCACTTCCCAGCACTCGTCCCACCCCTGTGGCCACAGGCGCCCCCCCTGAGACTCTGGTCTCAGTGACCACACCTCCCCATCTGTCGTCCACTCCAGGGCATCTGGGCCCCCCGAGTCTGGGCGGGGGGAACAGACCCCCTGGCCACTCTGCCTTAGTCTGTGACAAAGCCCCAAAGCCCTTTCCAGGCAGCATGGCCCCGCCCAGCAGTGCCTGCATCCCCCGCCCCCGCGCCTGTCGGTCCGGGCCTTGGTGGTCCTGCTCGTGGCTGTGAGGCCTGGGTGGGCTTCATGGCGTTCCTTGTGGGCAGAGACGTGGCGTTGTCCTGGAGAAGGCGCTGGTCAGAGCGTCTGTCTGGACAGGCCCTTTTCCTCTGGGTGAATGGTTGGTGCCGCGTTCCTGGGGTGACCCGGGTCAGGCCAGCATGGCTGCTCTGTGTCGCCCGCATTTCCTGGGGCTGGACAAAAGCCTCTCGAGTCTGTCACGACCCTGCTCTGGCCCCTGCCCTCACTCTGACCGACGGGGAGACGGTTCCCGCGAAACTTCACAAGCTCTGACAGGACACGAGCCGGGCCATGCCCTCTGAGCCGGATGGCGTGGCCCCCCATGCTGCACCCTTTCCAAAGGCCCGGGGTGCCGCCCCTCCTGGGGGCCCGAGCAGCCATCCTGTTTGCTAGAGGCAGGTGGGCTGTGCCTTACTGGGCAGGCGCATCGTGGCAGACAGTGGCGGTGGCTGTGTGGGTGCACTGGCCAGTGGCCATGGCCCCTGTGGTGAGGGGCTTGGTGGTGCCCCTGCCTAGGCCCCAGACTCAGCACTATGGCCCCACGCTCGTGCCTGCCCCGGGGGGTGCGGTCAGTGGGTCCATGCCGCCCTCTCCCTGCGCTTGCCTTTGAGATGCTGACCAGTACAAGTACGGCAAGAACCGCGTGGAGGCCGACGCCAAGCGGCTGCAGGGCAGAGAGGAGGAGCTGCTGCAGCGGAAGGAGGCACTGCGCAACCGGCTGGCACAGCTGCGCAAGGAGCGCAAGGACCTGCGCGCGGCCATCGGCGCCAACGCGGGCGCCAGCGGTGCGCGGGCCCCACCCTCGGCGGGCAGCGGGAGGCCATGCATGGCCCTCGGGGGGGGGCGGGGGCCCGAGCTGAGCCCCGTGTCTGTCGCAGGCCGGAGGACGCAGCAGGCACTGGAGGAGAAGCTGCGGCGGCTGGAGGAGGAGTGTAAGCAGCAGGAGGCCGAGCGCGTCAGCCTGGAGCTCGAGCTCACCCAGGTCCAGGAGAGCCTGCGCAAGGCGCTGGCTGGTGGCGTCACGCTGGGGCTGGCCATCGAGCCGCGCTCGGGGACGTCCAGCCCTCAGGTAGGCCCGGCTGCTTCCGGGGCTGTGCCTGCACTGGCCGCACGCAGGGGTGGAGACGGGCTCGGCCGACCACCCCCCTGCTCCCTCAGCGCCTGGGCGGAGGGGGCGGCTGGGAGAGCCCGAGGCCTCGCGTGCTGGGAAGAGCTGCGGTGTCCTGCGTGCAGCACCCAGCACCCCCCCGCCACCGACACACGTGCTCCCCCCGGAGCCCAGAGCCCACCCGGGCACCCCCAGCCCCAGCTCTGTATCAGGGTCTCAGCTGGCCCTAGACGCAGGGGTGTGGGGGGAGACACAGGGCACCAGTGTGGGGTCCGGGCCCCGAGTGACCCCTTTCCTGAAGCCCACCCTGCTTTCCCTGGTCCCCAGTCCCCAGTGGCTCGGCACCGGACGCTGGAGAACTCGCCGCTGTCCAGCTGCGAGACGAGCGACGCCGAGGGCCCGGTGCCCGCCAACAGCGCCTCGGGCCTGAGGAAGGGCCCGCCGGGCGCCCTCGGCAGCCCCCCGTGCCGCGGCCACGTGCTGCGCAAGGCCAAGGTGAGTGCCACGTGCTGCCGCCGGCGTGGCACAGCAGCGTGGCCCAGTGTGCCATGCGCGTCTGACCTGGAGCTGCTGGGTGCTGGGTTTGAGCGCAGGGTGGGGGCGGGCGGGCCTGGTGCTGGCTGGGCCAGGGGCTCCGGGTCTGCTCTGGGAACTCCCGAGCCGGTGCTGTCCCGCGGCAGGGGAGGTGGCCGGTGCTGCGGAGACTGTTTCTAGGCGAGATGCTGGTGGCGTCACACGGTGCGGTCTTGGGAGGCCGTCTGCTCGACCCCAGGCCCCGGGGCCTGGCTGGCACGTTGGCCTGGTGGCCCTGCGGGGATGGGTGGCGTTGGCGAGTCCTGGTCATGGGCTCCCTGCGCTCCGTGTGCCGGGGTCTCCCTCTGTCCACTCGGCCACGTCACTGGCAGGGCCAGCGCCCCTGTCCTGGCCTGGCCCTCTGCTCACTGTGACCCCCGTCTCGCCTGCTAGGAATGGGAGCTGAAGAACGGGACCTAGGTGGGGCTGGCCCCGAGGTGGCCCTGCAGACACCGCCCCCCAGCGCCCCCCTCCGGACACCCCTCTGCAGCGGCCGGAGCAGCCTTGTCCCCTGCTGTGTGATGGAGCCCACAGACACGGCCTCTCTGGTCCCCTCCTGCCTCGCTCAGAACCAGAACGAGGCTCCGACGCCATGCCTGTTCCCCGCCTGGCCTTCAGCACGAGTAGGACGAGGCGTGGACACGCACCCCGCTGCACCCTGTAACTCCGGCTGTGCTCAGCTGCCAGGAGGGCTGAACTTGCACCCCTGCGGCTGCCCACTGCCTGGCCCCCTTGCCAGCCACCCCTGCAGCAGCTTTGACCTCTGGTCACTTTCTTCCTGGACAGAGACTGTCTCGGGGACAGGGAAGCCGCCAGTCTGGAGACTGTGTCTGTCTCGTGTCCTGGGTCAGGGGCGACCAGGGCTCCTACTCCCTGGTCCATCGTGCCCAGCTCTGGGGAGGTGTCCAGAGTCCCTTCACTGCCAGTGGACACAGTGACACAGTCCTGAGCAGAGCTAACTTGGACACGGAACCTTCTGGAACTCCGGCCTCCGACTGTGGCAGTGCCCTCCCCCGGCTGCCTCTCCCGGGCCTGCCTGTGCTCTGCCCTGCCTTGGGGTGTTTGGGGGCGGGGGGCGGGCACCACCCTGTGAGCCCAGGTGAGGAGGAGTGTGTGCTGGCACCCCGGGTCCTGTGGGGCCTCCTGGGCAGGCAGGTGGGGGAGGGCACTAGCCTGAGGCCGGGGTCCCGCCCGCTGCCCCAGAGCCCCCGCATGTCCTTCTCGGTGGCGGGCCGGCTCCCGGCGTGAGGCTTTTCAGGAGCTGGTGTGCCTGGAGCCGGTGCTGACTCAGTGGCAGAGCAGCCCCGGGTGTTTGCACCATCCCTCCGGAGCTTCCTCTCAGCGTTGCCGCCCGGGCAGCACTCGCTCCGGCACGCTGTCTGCGGCTGCCTCCGCCCCGGCCTCTGGAGATGCCCTGCCTGGCCTCGGGGAGCACTCCCTGCCGGGCTCACCCGCGAGGGCACCACCCGGCCGGGGCCTGCTGCCAGGGGCAACCCCCAACACAAACCTCAGGCCTTGCCGGCTCGGCGCGGATTCGCCCCCTCCACAGCCATAACCCCCGCGTCCTGCCGCCTAGTGCTGCCGCCCGCCCGGGCTGCTCGCCGCCAGTGTTGGGAACAGTAAGTTATTTATTTGTACATGTCGTTAGTCGCTCCTCTAATTTATGTGTGTACATAGTAGGCGTGTAGCTTCCTGCAGCCGCCCTGCCCTCGGCGCCACTGGCACCCCGTCCCCAGAGCAGCCTCGAGAGCACCGTCTGGGGTGCGGGCCAGGCAGCCCCTCCTGCGACCGACCTTCCCAGACCCCGAGCCGTGGGCTGGCGGCTCCGTGCCCACAGCCCCTTCGCCCACACAGCAGGCAGCTGAGTCTGGGTGTGGGGGTCCAGCCCCCTCCCATGTTTATGTCCAACAGAAACTCGCTCGGACACACCAGCAGAGAAACAGTGACCACGTGGCCTCCCGTTGTGGCCTGGGGTCATCCTCCCGCCCTCCTTGGGGCTGTTCCCAGTCGCTTCCTGACTGGCAGGAGTGCTTCCCCCACCGGAAAATCTGTTCCAACCACATGTGCCCTGGGCCAGGGGTGGGGGCAGGTGCAGCCCTGACCACCACTGGGGGTGGCCGCTGCCCTCTGACCCTCCTTTCCTTCTTGAAGACCAGCGCTGCCAAGGGCGGCCCTCTCGAGGGCATGCCCTTGCATCCTCCTGCTGCTGGGGTCTGGTCAGCCTTCACCAGACCTGCACCACAGGGTGTGCCTCAGTTTACTTAGCAGTCCCTGAAACACCAAGCTCAGAAACTATTGCCTTCCTTTTTTCCTTAAAATAACATTTTCAGGGGAAAAGCCATTTCAAATCATGGCCTACATTATTTGTTACTCTGCCTCCTTCAGGGGACCAGGGGTCACCCCCGCCCTGTCAGGAAGGGCTCAGTCCCCTTTGCACGTATGGGGAGTTGGGCTGTGTGGTCGTGTTGGGCTCCACAGTCTGAGCGGCCCAGGGGCCTGACGTGGGACCAGCCAGTCCTCATTCCCAGAGGCCAGGAGGTCCGCAGAAGACCCTCTGCACACGGTTTTCGAGAAACTTGAGAAACATCACTTGGAAATCTGCACCAGCTTTTCGAACTCTGGGTCAAGTACTCAAGAGTTCACTGACCGTGGCTCTGTGTTGTCGTGTTTCCATAGGACGAATGTAATTACTTACTGTATTTTTTAGAAACAAAAGTCATATTGCAAACTCTGAAAGCAGCACGAAGGGAGCAGGAGTTGCGCTGGCCCTGTTCGCTGCGCCCATGTCAGCGACTGAGTCTGACCCTTGAAGCCCATTTGGGCACACAGGCACCTGGGACGTGGGCTTTGGACTGTGCTCCATTTTGTGACATCCTGTGGGCCTCTCCTGCCGTTCCTGCGGTTTCCCACGGTGCCCCGACGAGCGTCTCTGGCGCGACCCTCGAGTATGTGGAATAAAGCTGGTTCTTCCGACCCTTCTTGCCTCCTGAGCCCTGAGTTTGGGTGCGGGCTGTCACTCCCCCCAGGGGTGAGCCGGAGGTCGTGGCTCTAGTCACAGACTCAAGACTCCAAGCCACGCAACCACGGTCTTGCTGTCTGTGCCTGCAGGAAGGGGTTGGGCGTGAGGGGGCAGGGAGAGGGGGCGTCTCCAGCTGCACCCGGTCAGACAGCTGGGTTGGGTCAGGCCCGGTCCCTGGAATGGTGTGGCCCGAGGGTGCCTCATGATAACTTGCCTCTGTCCCCTACCCCAAAACCGCAGCTTCTCGGGGGCGGTCACCACCCTGCCCCCCACCCATCCCCAGCATCATGCTGCCTGTTTGGTGGGGTGAGGCGTCCCTTAGGTGGGCGGCGGGCAGTGGCCTCCAGGCCTCTCCCCAGGACCCCCCATTCGCCCCACAGGAGCCACCTACCACTCCCAGCCCCAATCTCGTTGAGATCTCAGCTCGGGATCTTCAAGGCAGTTTCACTTCTATTTTGACACTTGATTTTTAGCTTGTTTTTGTTTGGGTACCACACCTGGTTCTGCTGAGTGCTCCCTCCTGGCAGTGCTCGGGGGACCTGTGCAGTTCTGAAGATCACTTGGGGTGGGCTGCACGCCAGGCAGCTGCCTTCCCCGGTCCTGTCTCTGGCCTCAAGCTGACTAATGTTAATTTTAAGACCGTTAACATTAATGTTAATTTTTAAATCACACAGGCCGCCTGCACTCACCCTCCCCCGCCCCATTATGACCCCCCTTGCGAGGGAGAAGCTTTGCTTCCCTCCGCCCTGGCCCCATTGAAGGGTAAGGCCTGGCCAGCGGCTGAGCCTACGAGAGAGGCTCCTGGGTCTGTCCCCGAGGGCTCAAGCATGGGGGTGGCGGGCACGTGCCTTGCACACAGTCAACCTGACTGCATGTGGTTCATTTTTTTTTTCCGTTTTGGGTCACACCCGGCGATGCACAGAGATTACTCTTGGCTCTGCATTCCGGAATTACTCGTGGCGGTGCCCAGGGGACCATAGGGGATGCTGAGAAACGAACCCTGGTCGGCCACGTGCAAGGCAAACGCCCTACCCGCTGTGCTATCACTCCAGCCCCTGCGTGTGGTTCAAAACCATAAAATGAGTAAAAATTTAAATTAAGGGGGAAAAATATCTTCAGTGAAAAAGTTCTTAAAAAGTTTTAGAAAACAAGAATTTGCTGGTAGCAACGTGTGTGTATGGAAATGAGTGTTGGTGTGTGAACATGTGTGAACGGGTGTGGAATGAGTGTGTGGAAATGCCTGTCCATGTGGGTTGTGGGCTGGGGGATGGGTGGTGTGTGAGCACGTGTGTGTGGGCAGAATGGGAACGTGTGAGTAGGTATGAGCATGAATGAGCGTCCATGCATGCATGTGCATATTTGTACGTGTGACAGTGTAAGCATGTGTGCGTGTGAGCATGTGTGTGGGGTGAATGTGCACACAGAGGTGCTGGCCACCCTCCATCCCTCCATGTCTGGGCAGTGCCCCTCAGGTGCCAGCTGCTCGGTGGGGTGTGAAGCTGGCGCCCCAGGCCCTGTCAGGCGTACATCAGTGTGGGTCCGCTGCCCTCAGACCCAGGGTCTGTGCGTCCCGGGAAGTACAGAAGGAGCGTCATGAGGCAAGTGCAGATCATCTTTGTTTAATCTTTGTTAAAAGCATCTCAAACGATTTATTGGTCTTTAAAAAGGAAAACTAAGAAGGTTGGCGTCTTTGGGCACCTGCTCCAGCCAGACACCTGGGAGGGTGACAGTGGACCCCACCCCGAGGCGTCACCCCCTGGGGTCGCTGCAGTTAGCCCAGCACCTGCCCCACACCCTCTGAGTCCCTCTCAACACGCAGAGAGGAAAGTGAATGGGAGCGAGCTCCCGCTCTGAAGGGGGGGCCCGCAGGCCCTGGGGACTGCGGGCGCCAGGCGTGTGTCCGAGGGGAGCTGGCGGGTTTGACCTTGTGTCTGAGGGGCAGGCCAGGAGGTGGAGGGTGGAGCCCAGGTGTCCCTTAAGGGGGACCTTGGAGTGGGCAGGTGGTGGGAACGGGTAGGTCCCCACAGCGACCCCTGCCCCTTCCTGTACATCTCCGAGGTCCTGTTGGCAGCGGGAGGTGGCCCTGGGCAGCGCCCCCTCTGCTGGCCCGCATCGTGCTGGGGCCCTGGGGGATCCCCGCAGCGGCAGGGAAAGCCCCTTCCCCAGCTCCTCCCCGGTGGTGCATGGGACGGTTCCGAGTTCCTGTTTCAAGGCAAAAGGTGAAAATCTCCGGACCCAGGTGCAGATGTGGGGGGCAACCCTGCTCCAGGCGGTGCCAGCGGAACCGCACGCCGGGTACCTCTGGCCGGCCCTCTGCGTGCCCGAGCCCCCACACCCACTAAGCCTCGGGCACAGGCCGCCCTGCTCAAGGCCTGCAGGGTTCTAGGGTGCGACGCCACCCCTGGAAAAGGATCCCGGACGCCACCATCAGCTGCGCCCCCCTGGCGGGAAGTTGAGGCATTGCCGGCAGCACGGCTCCGAGCCGCAGTTTATGGGGACACAGCGCTAGAGCTGGGAGGGAAGCTCGGGCGGTTCTGGGGGCTGGGGCTGCAGTGCAGGGGCGGGGGGTTCTGCGGGTCTGGTCAGGTAGCCAGGCAGGCTCGCCCTGGAGCCGCGGGAAACCGCCGTGAGGGGTCAGGCCCCGGGCCTGGGCGACCTGGGGTGGAGACAGCATGATCCGCAGACGGGTGAGGCCTGATATCCAGGGAGGGGCCGTGGAGCCCCGCGACTATGGACCGGGGGGCTGCAGCTGAACCGGGGGGCCATCGGAGGCCTGGCGTGGGGACCGCTGGAGGAGGAGGCGTCCTGGCGGTGGCCACGGCCGGGGAGCAGGAGGGTGGGCATCAGCTCACCAGGTAACTGTGCATCTCCCGGGAGTTAATGCTCAGCACCACGCCAGAGTGGTTCCCTAGGAGACAGAGACGCTGCGTCAGCGGTTGCCTAGGAGACGAGGACGCTACGTCAGTGGTTGCCTAGGAGACGGGGACGCTGCGTCAGTGGTTGCCTAGGAGACGGGGACATTGCGTCAGCGGCTGGAGCACCAGGGTCGCGCGCACCCCGTTGGGGAGCTGGGGGATGGGCATCCCGAGCGCTGCAGCGAGAGGCACCTGGGCTCCGGAAGGGGATGGGCGGGCCCCCGGAGCAGATATGACCCTTCCTGCCCCAGGCCCTACTGGGTGAGGCCAGGGAAAGAGCGACTGCCAGCCCCGGGTGGCTCCGGGAGCTGGAGCGGCACAGTCATGCCATCGTCTGACCCAGGCGGTCTGTGCTGGTGGGCTAGACCCTCAGGGTCCCACTGGACGGGCCGACCTGGTGACCCGCTGTCAACAATACGGCCGAGTGACCCCTGGGCAGGGAGGCGGGGTTGCTGGAGGAGGCGGGGCGGCACTGTCCCCTGGGCGCCTGCCGTGGTGGCCTCCTGGGATGCAAGGGTCCCGCTCTCTGTCCCGGAAGCAGGGTTGGGGGTGCACTGCCTCATGGAGCACTGGGCCCAATTCTCCATCACCCGGACCCTGGGTCTGGTCATGCCGGAAGTCACACGGGAGCCCCGTCCCCCCCCAGGGTCCAGGAAGTCGAGGGGGCCGCGGGACCCCCACACAGGTCTGCCCAGCCATGTGCCAGGGCCTGAAGTCAGAGAGCTGGAGCTGGAGGGGCGGGCCCCGCACCCCAGGGAGAGGAGAAAACCCAGGAGGGACGGGGCAGCCAGGGAGGGGCCCCTCTCCCAGCCCCTGGAGAGACATGGGACCCGCCCAGGGCGGCCCACCCCTGGTTCCTTCCCACTGATGCCCCCACCCACACCCAGACGCTGTGCTGCTGAGCCCAGGGGCTGGTCCTCACGGGCCAGGGGGGCGGCACCCAGGGTCAGGGCGTGCAGAAGGGGTCCCAACCAGCTGGGCCCTCCTCTCCTGGCCTCTGCCCCGGTCCCCACAGCAGGGCCTCTCGGCCACTCCAGCGTCGGGGGGCGGGGGGGGGGCTGCAGGTGAGCGCGGCCTGTGTTACCTAGCGTGTGTGAGTCCAGATCGTCATCCCTGAACTCCTCGCCCCGGCTGCCACTCTGCGCCCCCTGCGGCGGCCCCAGGGGGCTTGTCATCTCCTGCTCCTTCTCGTTGTGCATCTGGGCATACACGGTCCTGCTGGGGCGTTTCCTGCAGGCAGAGGGGAGCTCAGGGCACGCCCAGGCCGCCTGCCCCCAGTCCCTTGCACAATACTCATGTGGCTCCTGACACCTCCTCCAGGAAGCCTTCCTGCCCCTGCGGGCTCCAGCAGCTGGGGGGCCTTAATCCTCCAGGAGTTCAGACTGGAGCAGGAATGGGGATCTGCTCAGACGCAAGCTCTAACACAGTTTGCGGGGATCACAGCGCCCCGACCCCCCTCCTGGTGAAGGTTTGATGGCACCCCCGGGCCCCGGGAGCTGGAGGGCCAGGGCCCTGAGCACCTCGAGATGAGGGCAGCCCCTGTTGCAGGGGACTCCCGCAGAGACGCGCCTGCACAGCCCGGAAGGATTCGCAGTCAGACGGGAGCACGCGCTCCGGAACCCTTTACTATGTCCTTGAGTCTGACAGTGAGACAGTGTCCGGGACGCGGCCACCAACACTTCCCACACGTCCATCCTGATCACGATTCCATCCGTGTTGGCTGAGACCTGGGACTGACTCTGCCCCCACCCCCGCTCGAGCGGCGAGGGGCCCGTCTCTGTGGAACGGACCCTTTGCTTCATGCCAGAGCCGTGAGCAGCGCCAGGAATGTGGGGGGGAGTCCAGGCAGGGTCGCCTCTGCATCCTTAGGCTGGTGCCCGAGTGGCTCCGCTGGGCCGGGCCGCACCCCTGCTGGGGTCCTCGCCCCAGAGCGGGCCCTGAGGCAGCCGCCGTGGCTGAAGGCCTTGTGTGGACAGGTCAGCCCTGGGCTCAGGGGGCCTCGGCCGGGCAGAGACAAGGGGCGATGAAACCAGACCATTTCCATGCGCAGGTGGTCCTGGACCTGCCCCAAGCCCATCGGGACTGTCCTCCTGCCCCAGCCCGGAGAGAGCCGGGGTCCCGGGTGCCGGACAGCCACAGGCCCAGCTCACTGCCGCACGCTCAGAGGCCGGGGCGGGGCCCCGCAGGGCCCGTGCAGGGAGTGCCAGACGCCCCCGGCTGTTACTAAGCACAGTGCGAACACGCTGGGCCCACCAGGACGCTCAGCCACCCAGCTCTGGACTCGTCCTGTGCTGCCCAGTGACCGCTGCCGTGGAATCCCGGTGCCCACGGCCCGAGCCCCCCCACTAGCCTCTCTGCTTCGCAGTCCCCCCGCGGTTCGTCTCCCGGTGACGGGGGGCAGGCTGCCCGCCCCTCTCGCACAGCTCTCCCGTCCTCAGCCTCTGGGGGACCCAGCAGGGGTGTGGCCGGACAGGCGGGCACTGACTGACCCACAGCCAGCAGTGCCTACACCCCCACCCCCAAGCTGGGTGGTCCTGCTCGGGGCCGAGGGGTCCGGGCAGGCTTCGTGCCGCTCCTAAGGGCCAGAGATGCGCCGCTGCCCCGGAGAATCCCTGGTCAGTCTGTCGGGGCAGGCGCTTGTCCGCGGGTGAGTGGTCGGCGGCTCGTCCCTGGGGTACCCTGGACGCGGGCGTGGGGCTCCTCTCCTGGGGCCGAACTGTGCTGCAGGCTCGGCCGCCTCTGGCCTGCGGCGGGTCCCCGCGCTGGGGGCTGCCCTGTGCCCGCCGTGTCCCGGCCTGGCCGCCAGCTCAGCTCTGTGGCAGCTTCTGAGCTCAGGCGATAGGGGCCTCCGCTGCCTCTGCTCTCTGCATTGCTGTGAATCCGAGTCCGTCCAGTGAAGACCCCACCAGGTGAGGCCCAGGGGCCTTCAGGTCCCCAGAGCTACAGCTCTGTGCTCCTCAGGGAGCAAGGGCCAGGCAGGCCTCAGTTCCCGAAATCCTGAGTTGTGTCCAGGGAGTGCTAGGTGGAGCCTCCGGCTGAGCCCTGGTGCCCGCAGGGGGCTGCCCACCACCCAGCAGGGCCTGAAGGGTGAGGCGGTGACCCTGGGCCACGGCCCTGACAGAGTGCGCTCCTGCCAGGATGGAAGCAGCAATGACACCACAAAAGCCTCTTCATCCATCTGATCCCTACTCAAATGCCACCTCCTCCAGGAAGTTCTCCAGTTCTGCACACAGATTCTCAGGTTGTGGTGACCCTGCAGGCCACCTCTTCGCAGGGACAGAATCACGGGGCAGGTGCCTGGTTGGGGGACCAGCTCCCCTCCAGGAAGCAGTGCCGGAGGGCATGAGCCTCCTCTGTGCTCAACAGACTGGGCTGACGGGAGGTGGGGGCTGATCCAAACACCCCCAGCCAGCCCCGGGGGAAGAGGACTGGGGCAAAAGGAAAGGCCGCGTCACCTCCGATGGCGGGCCCTGAGCGGGGAGCCGGGAAGCGGCACTCGGGGCCGAATCCGCTGCTGCCTCCTGTCCGGCCCTGGCACCCCGAGTGCGGCCACGCGCCGAGCACTGGGGACTGCGCCCCTCAGCGGCTTCCCTGGGCGGGGGCGGGGCAGGTGGCCTAGAGGGGCGCCCGCCCCCGCCCGGGCAGCACCCAGCGAGGGGGCGGCAGGTGGCCTTGCCTTTTGAACTTGAAGAGGATGAAGGCGCCCACGGCGAAGAGCCCCACGGCGAAGAGCACGGCTGCCGCCCAGTAGCCGCCGCTGCCCTGCCGCTGCACATCTGCAAGGAGGGCTGAGGTCAGCGAGCAGGATGGGAACCCGCCCCTCGGGTCAGGGCGGCCCCTCCCAGCACGTCCAGGGCCCCCCGGCCACGCCCACCCACGTGGGGACCGGCCATGGGGACCTTCCACCGGATGGAAACGCTTCCGCTTCTCAGGGGTTCCCCCCCCCCCCGCGGGGCGCAGTCACCTGTGGCCAAGGAGGTGCCACCGGGGCCGCGCTTGCGTCTCCCTCTGTGACTGGGGCTGCCCTTCTGTGCTTGGGGTCCCCCCGGCAGCTACGGGGCCACGTGGGGCTAAGGGTGCTGGGGGCCCTCGGCCTGAGGGGGGCGGGGCTGCCCTCCCCGCCCCGGGGCTCACCTGTGCCCGCCGCCCGCTCGCCCACCAGCACGCGCACGCCGCCCCGCAGCAGGAAGCTGACCTTCTGCGCCCGCAGCGCCTCCCGCACGGCCGCCAGCCTCTGCAAGCAGAGCGGGGTGAGGCGGGCTGGGCGCCCGGGGCCACTCTGCCGCCCTCCACAGCCAGTCTCGCGGGCCCCCCAGGCTGCCCCCAGCAGGCCGCCTCCAGAGGACCAGGGGCCACGGGACTGTCAGCTGAGCTGTCCGGTGACGGACACACACACACACACACACACACGGGACCATCAGCCGAGCTGTCCGGGGACAGTGGGGGTCTTCACCACAACTCCTCTGTGGGAGCCTCATCTGCCCACCACATGCTACAGCCCCCACTACCTTTCCCACCCAAATAAAGGCCAGGACTGAAGGCCACGTTTTACTTTGCGTCCTTTGTGGTGCCACAACCTGCTTCCAGAACATTCTCGGTCCCAGGCTCCGCCCCGCAGTGTCTGGGCCCGGGAGGTTGGGTCAGGCCCCCAGGTGGCCGATGCTGCTGCCCCTCAGCCTCCCCGAGAGGGGCACGGTGCCCCCTCATGGACGGGGCCTGGGGCTGGGCTGTGGCTCTCTGGGACCCCCAGCGGCGAAGGGCTCACAGCGCGGTTGTCCCCACCTGCCCGGAACCCCAGGCCCCAGTGTCCCTGGAGCCCGGCCGAGCTGCCCCACGTGGCGGGACACAGACGGCACCCGGGGCCGGGCCCACCCAGGCCCTCCCGAGCTCCTGACAGTGACAGGGAGGGGGGCTGCTGGGGTGGGCCCCAGGCCACACCTTGTCACTGCCGATGCTCCGCTTCCGCGTGGGCTTAGGAGGGGGCAGCAGCACGTGCAGGTCGGCCAGCGTGGGCAGCCCCGGCTTCACCACGGCCACCAGCAGCTCCTCAGGGATGCCGGCCTCCTGTGGGGACACGGGGGACTCGACAGGCCCTGGCTACCCCCTCCCCTTCCTGCTCTGGGCTGCCAGGGGCCTGGTCACCAATCCTGCCTGGGTCGGGGCTGTCTGCCACCCCTTCCCCTCCACCCTGCACTCAGGCCCGCCCCAGCACCAGGCTCCGCGACCACAGGGCTCTGTCTGGGGCTCAGCTGGCAAACTCCTATGCATCCTTCAATGCCCAGGGCAACACGCCCAACGCAATGCCTTGGGCGAGGCTTGGGAAAGCGCTGGAGTGGTTCTGCTCCCCTCACTGCTCTGCCCATCTCGCCAGCCCAGACGGTGGCAGTGTGTAAACAGCCTGGGTGGGCATGGGGGACACAGACCCAGCTGGGCAGTTACCGGGGAGGAGGCCCTCAGCTTCAGGGGGCTTCAAGCACCTTGGAGAGGAGCCGGGAGACCACCAGGCCGACGTCCTCTCTCCACTCCGGGGTGTTGGGGTTGTGTGCGTCCAGGACCTGGGAGAACTGCAGGGGCACCACCGGGAACTCACCTGCAAGAGGAGGGAGCGCTGGCCTGGGGCTGGGCCGGCCCCTCCCGCACGCTGCCAGCCACGCCCCTCCACACGCCACTGGCTGCAAGCCCCGCCCACGGCAATTAGCCATGCCAAGACACGCCCCCCACGTGCCAGTGGCTGCAAGCCCCGCCCAGGGAGGGTTCAGCCACGCCCCGACACCCCCTCCAGGTGCCACTGGCCGCACAGTCCGGCCCAGGGGGGATTAGTCACGTCCCCAAGCGCCCCCTGCACAGCCTGGGGGTGGGAACCGAGGCTGGGAGGAGAGCCTTGCGGACAGCACCAGCCGCCCCTTCCTCCTGTCTCCTGCGCCGGGGCTCTGGGGCCTGCGAGGCTGGCAGGGACGCGCGCTGGGAGCCGGGCCGCACTGCTGGGACGGCGAGGAGGGGGACGCCGAGACTGGCCCTGAGGCGGGACTGCGGGCAGGAGGCCAGCAGGGGCCAGCGGAGACCAGCCTCCTGCGGAGGCTGAGCTGGGCGCGCGGGACTCACCGAGCACTCGGACCACCCTGGAGTCCTGCAGCACGGAGCTGCCGCAGGCCGCCTGCACGGTCACGCGCACATCCCCCGGCTCCGCGAAGCGCGTGCTCACCGCGTTGTCCAGAGACAGCAGGGGCTGCGGGCGGGGCGCGCTGGTCACGGCCTCCGGGTACCTTCACAGTGCCCCCCACCCGCTCAGCACCGCCCTGGGTGTGGGACAGTCACGGCTGGTGGGAGGCATGGACGTGGGGGAGCCCCTTCTCGTGCCCCTTCCTCTACTCCCGTCAGCACCCACAGCGCAGGTGCGCGGCCTCGGCGCTGTGCTCGGTCCTGCCCCCAGCCCAGCCCAGCCCGGGGGCGCGCCCGCGTGGGCCCACGGACCTGCAGGCTCTGGCCGATCCACCAGTAGAAGACCGTGAGATTGGGGTTCAGGGGCAGCAGCACGGCCGTGAGGGTCACCTCCTGGTTGACGCCAACCACAGGCACCACTTCGAGGTAGAGGGCCTGCAGGGGAGCTGCGGGGTCAGAGAGCCGGGTCAGGGGGCGTCCGGGCACTGGGCATTCCCGGGCCGCCTACTGGGCACCGCTACATCAGCTTAGTTACTGCCACCGCTACCACCACCGTCAGCCACTCCAGCATGCTATCATCATACCACCTCACTAGCACCACGTCAAGACCACCGTCGCCGTCAGCACCACCGTCACTGGCACATCACTACGACCCTACCACGACCGCCATCACCACCACAAGTACCGCCATCAGCACCATCCCCACATCACTGCCATCAGCAGCACCGTCACCACTGTTGTTCCCACGTGACACGCCAGCACTGTCATCACCGTCGCCATTGTTGCTACACCAGCATTACAGTTTTCACCACCATCACCTCTAGGACAATCCCCACTGCTGTCGCCGCTGTCATCATTACCACCATTGTCACAAACACCATCAACACTGTCCTTGGTCATCGCCATTCACTGCCACCACTGCCACCAACCACCATCCACGGCCACCATGCACCGCCATCGTCATCACTCAGCCCACCCTGCTCCCTGTGCAGACCCCTGGGTGGGACTGGAGCCGCGCCACACCCTGAGGGTCCGTCCCCAGCCCAGGTTCTCAGTGGCAGTGACCGGCTGCACAGGGGCACTCACAGTTGACCTGGACGAAGAGCACCGCCTCATCGTGCCCGGCCGCGTTCTCCGCCCGGACACACACGCGGTACACACCGGGGCGCTCGTAGCGGTGGCGGAGGGGGTCCCCGGTCAATGTGAGGTTCACGTACATGGCCTTGAAGCCGTCCCCAAGGTCCACCTGGTACTTGGTGGTCAGAACGTCGCCCTGCAGAGAGCAGCAAGGGTCACTTGGGGTGACTGCAAAGCAGAAGGCCGGGGGAGGGGTCCTTTGCCCCTCCACAGTGGTGAGCGGGACCCCCGGGGCCAGCCCATACTGTCCGGGGGGGCACCCGGGCAGTGTTTCGGGTTGCCTTGGGGTCACTGGGCTTTGGCTCCTGAGGCCACGCTGTCCCCCTATTCCTGTGAGTGTGTGTGAGGGGCCTTGTCACCCTGTCCATAGTTACGGCTCAGTGTGGGAATGCCTCCCCTGGGGTGCGACAGCTTGGGAGGGGGTCGCTGTGTGCTACTCTGAGTCTGTCCTTGTGGGAGTCTGTCCCTGTGAGGGTGTCACTATGTCACTAGGGGAATGTCACAGTCAGAGTGTGGCACTGTGTGAATGTGTTACTGTGGTGTGTTACTGTGTCACTGTGGTGCATCACTGTGTGGGAGTGTCACCATGCCATTGTGGGAGTGTGTCACATCACTGTGGAAGATGTCACCGTGTCACTGTGGCAGTGTCACCATGTCATTGTAGGAGTGTCACCATTACTGTGGAAGATGTCACTGTGTCACTGTGGCAGTGTGTCACCATGTCATTGTGGGAGTGTCAACATGTCCTGTGTCACTGTGGAAGATGCCAGGATGTGTCCTTGTTACTATGCATCATAGTAACATCATCTGTTACTATGCATCAATGTGTCACTGTGGAAGGTGTCACTGTCACTGTGTGTCTGTCACTCTGTATTACCGTGTCAGTGTGTCACCTGTCACCATGTCACTGTGGAAGGTGTCACTGTGTGTCAATGCGTGCGTCACATGTGTCACTGTGGAAGGTGTCACTGTGGCAGATAGGTAAGGGCCTGGCTGGGAGCTCCAGAATCCGCAGGGCCTGGAGGTGCAGGCTTGGGCACTAGAGGGCAGCAGAAACCACTACTCTGTACTGCCCGCCTCCCCCGCCTCCCGCACTGTCGTGGACTGAGCACCCAGCTCCCTCCCCAGGCCATGATGAGGCTCAGAGCCATACACGGGGACAGGCCAGTTTCTCAATGTGGAGCATGGAGACAGACCCAGGGACACAGGGAGAAGCACAGCGTGCGGCCGGTCACACAGACACACAGAGACACACACACATGCACTCACAGACACACAGACACAGACACACACTCACAGACTCACATAGACACACAGACTCATGCACACTCACAGACAGGCTCACAGACACAGACACACACTCACAGATACAGACATACAGACTCACACAGACACACACTCACACATACAGACACAGACACACAGAGACACACACACACTCACAGACACACAGAGCTTCATGCAGACACACAGACACACAGACTCAGACTGAGACTCACACAGACACACAGATACCCACAGATTCACACATACAAACTCAGACACATACAGACTCACACAGACACACACGCGCTCGTGGAATCATCGGACATGCAGACACACAGGCTCTCAGGGGCACCTTCTGCGGCTCCCATCCCTGACCCAGGTGGCCAGGCCCCTACCTGCTCCTGCCGCACCTCGAACAGCACGTCCTCGCCTGGCCGCACGGCTACCGCCTCGCCGCGGATGCTGACCCGCAGCCCCCGGGGCGCCGTCAGGGGGCACTGCAGCTGCGCTGGGCCCTGCTGCAGGTCCACGCCGCCCTCGCACACGCTCGACACCACCTTGCGGTACCTGTGGCCGGAGTGTGGGCGGCTCACATGGGCACTCCGTGGCCCCCGCCCCCTCTCACCGCCCTCCCCTGCAGAGCACAGGCGGCTCCCCCAGGGTCCCCAGGACCCCTCCTGGCTCACTCTGGCACCCACGCCCCCACCCCCGGCTACCTCCTGTCCCCTCTTCTTCCCTCCCCAGCCCTTTGACGAACGGGGAGAGAGCAGGCGGGCAGTGCCTGCGGAATGGACGTCGGGGCTGACACCGCTGATGCAGGAGTCAGTCAGGGCCTGGCTGGGACGGGGTCCTGTGGGAGTGCCCCTGGGGGCTGCTCTGCCACTGCTGCTCCCCACTGCGGGGGCTGTCAACTGAGAGTGGGAGAAGTGGGTGCTGGGTTCGCGGGCTTGGTCAGGCAGCCACCTGGAGCAGATGCTTGTGCGGGTGCAGGTGACCACTGGAGGTTGGATACAGATGCAGGTGAGGGTGCATGTGTGTGTGTGTGTGTGTGTGTGTGTGTGTGTGTGTGTGTAGGTGAGGGTGCAGTTGAGGGCACAGGTGGCTCCACCCCCAATTGAGTCAGATCATGACTGTGTGTCGGCATCTGGCCCCAAGCGAGCTGATCGCAGAGGAGCAGGACAGGCTGGGGCCAGCACATGGGACAGCGTGAGCCAGGACAGGGTGGGGGGTGGGGGGTGGGCTGTCTGGGGGTGGATGGACAGTGCGTGGTAACGGCGGAAGTCTGATGAACGTTAATGGATGGGTGGGTGGGTGGGTGAACAGCTGAACAGATGATCACAGGACGGAGGGGCTGGTGACAGGTGGGAGGACGGAAGGATAACGGGACACACACGTGTATAAACAGTGTGTATCCCTGAGACCCCGGTCTGCAAGTTCTGCCCCTGCTCTGGGCTACTGGGTAAGCATTCTCTCCCCTCTTCAAGCCCCCTAAGGGGAAGCAGGTGTAGCGCAGGTGCGGGCACCCACGGGCGTGCACCCTGTGGACACCGACATCCATCCATGAGGCTGAGCCGCTGGGGACAACATGTGGCCGTGGGGGGAACGAGTTAGTCTCTCGTTCAGACGCAGACACCACAGCCAGGAACTTCCCTTGCAGCCCCTGTCGACAGCAGGTGTGCTGGGGCAGAGGTAAGCTGAGACCCAGGTGGGGAGTCAGGGCAGTCTTCCTGGAGGAAGCGCCTTCAAGCCCAGATGTAAAGGAGTGCAGTCCCAGACCAGGGCCTGCCCCTTCCCTGCCCCATTCTGTAGGGCGGCAGCTCTGGAGCTCAAGGGGGCGTCTCTGCTCTGGGGGACTGCCGGGCAGGCACTGTGGACGCTCCGTGCGGGTCCTGGCCCCGCAGGCTCAGGGGTCTCAGGGACCAGGGGCCCCACAAACAGGAGCCCTTGCCAGATCTGCGATGGCCTGGGGGTCGGGGGCGTGTGGGCCCAGGCGCCCGGGCAGGACTCACCCGGCACTGCTGGGGTAAGTCCGGCCCAGCGCACAGTCTTCGGGTGGGCTCAGTGGGTCAAACCAGAAGTTGGCGGCACACTCGGGAGCACCCGACTCTGAGGCAGGGGCACGTTCAAAGCCGTAGTCACTGCGGGAGGCAGGAAGGGCTGAGTCTGGGCGGGCTCTCCTGCGGGCTCATCGGGGGCAGAGGGGCCCCACGTGGCTGTGTCCCTGAGGGGAGGCAGCCCCAAAGCCAGGAAGAATGGCTGTAAGGGTGATTCTGGAAACGCCCAGGCGACCAGTAGGCCCCACCTGGGTGTGTTGGAGGGCTGCCTGGAAGAGGTGAGCAGAGCTCAGCCTGAATTGCTGGTGGCTACCCAGGGAAGGTGAATATTGGGCCTGGGTGTGCTGAAGGGCTGCCTGGAGTAGGTGTGTGTGTGAGGGGCGCCTCACCAGAGGAAGTCGGAGTCGCGGCACTGACACACGCGGGCGCTGAGGGCCGACGAGAAGCTGCGGCCCTTGATGCACCAGGACGTGGCCTTCCTCCTCCGGAAGCTTCGTTGCTGGCCCATGATGCAGCGGTCGCCCTGCATGGACACGGGCACGCTGCTGTCTCGCCAGCTCCTCGGCAGGGCCGGGTGCCCACCGAGAAAGGGGTATACAGGATAAGCTGGAACACACGCTCGCTCCGCCCAGAAGACCCTGACTGGGGTGCCCCGGGGTCAGTGCTGCAGGTGGGCGGGGCCCAGAGAGTGAGGAGGGGCCAGCGCAGAGGGTGGGTGGGGCCAGCGCGGTGGGTGGGCGGGGCCAGAGAGTGAGGCGGGGCCAGTGCAGAGGGTGGGCGGGGCCAGCGCAGAGGGTGGGCGGGGCCCAGGGAGTGAGGCGGGGCCAGCACGGCAGGTAGGCGGAGCCAGTGCAGAGGATGGGCGGGGCCCAGAAAGTGAGGCGGGGCCAGTGCAGAGGGTGGGCGGGGGCCAGCGCAGAGGGTAGGGGGCGGCCCAGAGAGTGAGGCGGGGCCAGCACGGTGGGTAGGTGGAGCCAGGGCAGGTGTGGGTGTGGCCCAGAGAGTGAGGCGGGGCCAGCGCACAGGGTGGGCGGGGCCCAGAAAGTGAGGCGGGGCCAGCGCAGATGGTGAGGGGGGGGGGCCCAGAAAGTGAGGCGGGGCCAGCGCGGTGGGTTGGCGCTGTGCAACTCAGGCCACACACAGCGGTCTCCGCCACTGGAACAGGCCCCTCAGCTGCGCACCCCCCAGCCCCCGCAGCACCCCGACTCCAAAACCCTGGTGTGAAATGCAGCGGGTCCCCCTTCTGTCCCCCTCTCCAGGGTCAACTAAGCATTTTGCTGTGGAAGCTGTTCGGGGCACCCTGGGCGGGCCGGTGGGCACTCCACTGGCCGCTACAGAAACAGGGAGGTTCACTGTCCCTGCCTAGGTGCTGAGGACACAACTCTGCTCACCCCGGGCAGAGACCCTCAGCCCCACGCAGCCTCTCCACCAACAGGGACCATTCAGTCCCACTACGGGAACAGCTGTGAAGGGCCATCAGGGGAGACTTCCTGGAGGAGAGGGCCCAGGCCTCTTAGGAAGGGCTGGTCAGTCAGAGGCCCGCCCCCAGCCTGAGCCCTGGCCCACCTGGAGGTTGGTCAGGTCCCAGGGGTCATAGTCGGCCTCCCCGCATGGTCTGGAGAACACGGGCCGGAAATCCACCTTGACCAGCTCCCAGTCCGAGCGGAAGCTGATGTGGCCAAAGACGCTGGGGAGGGGGAGAGGGGCTGTAGCGAGGCTGGGCTGCGCCCCCACCTCTCCCCAGGGGCCTGCACTGGCCCAGGGTGCGGGACCCTGCTGGACCTGTCCACGCTGTTGCGCGCCCGATGGCTTGTGAGTGGCTCCACTGGGGGCTGTCCCAAGCCCCCCAAGTCCCATGAGGTAGCAAGTGGGCCGAGAGCACCAGGATTCTGCACCCCCAAACAACGAGGGACCCTTGCCTTGCTGCACCGGGTGGGGAATGGGTCAGGCTGAGATGGGGGTCAGGAGGAGGGCGGGGCGGGCCAGGGTCGGAGACCTCAGGGCCCATCGCGCCTGGGGGACACTCACGTCATCACCAGCGTCTCGTCCCCCGGCTCGCTCAGCAGCCCGTCCACAAACACCGAGGTGCTGGTGAAGTTGTGCGTGCTCCAGCTGAGGCCCTCGTCGGCGCTGAACCTGCCGGGAAGCGCGGCACCTGCACAGTGTAGCGCGCCCCGCCCTCGGCGGCGACCACCCCCAGGCCTGCCCCTCCCGGCCCTGTGGCCACCCACTCCACCCTCGGGTTTTGTGTCTAAGTCCCACGGGAGCCAGGGCACCCCACGGCGATGTTCTGTGTCTGGGGACTCCAGTGATCCCGTGTCTGGACACCCCAGGGCAGTCCCAGCAGTACTGGACACCACAGGGGGTGGGGGGGAGGGCAGGGGCGGGGCTTGAGGCCGAGGCTTCTCCACCGTCCCCACCCTCTGCCTCAGGCTGTTCAGTACGAGATGACTCTGCGGGTCTGGGCTCCCATCTTCCCTGCCCTGCCCTCTGCAGCTGCCCCCCAATTTCCCACCCCTAGCCCAGAACCCCCCAGCTTCAGAGGCTGCTGACCCTCCAGTCTGCTGTGGGCTATCACCCTGCCTGCCCTTCATCTTCTAGTCTCCCTGGCCAGCCCAGAATGGACATGGGGAGGGCCGCCCAGCCTGCGGGGACCCCTGGGGTGGGGCTTGGGGCCACTGTGATGAGGCCCCACAAGGAGGCCGACCTGGGGGCATTGCGAGAATTCCAGGTGGAGAGAAAGCCCCCCCACGTTACTTGAGGATCTTCAAGGGGATGGAGGTGTCCTTGATGGCCACGATGACCCCGCCGTGGTCCAGGTAGAGGATGTGGTGCTCCTCCTCAAACACCTGGAGGGCAGAACAGAGCGGGGGGGGGGGGGGGGGGGGGCGAGAGTGAGGCGGGGCCAGCGCCGCGGGTGGGCGGGGCCGAGAGTGAGGTGGGGCCAGCTCTGTGGGTGGGTGGGGCCGAGTGAGGCGGGGCCAGCGCTGCGGGTGGGCGGGGTCAACGCTGCAGGTGGGTGCAGACAGCAGGGGTCCCCCAGCACCAGCGTGGGTGAGCCGCAGACACCCCGCGGCGCTCCTGCTTGTGGTTTCCAGGGTCCAGAGGGGTGGGGTGATGCCTGGTCTCGGGGTGCCGTGCGGTATACACAGGCCCCCTCTGCCCACCCATGCTGCATGTAGACGCAGGCCCCCTCTGCCCACCCATGCTGCATGTAGACGCAGCATCTTAGGTCCCCTCAGCTTGGAAGCGGGGTGCCGAGGAAGGGGTGACAGTCTGGCGCCCGGAAATGCCCAGGAGGAGGGCCACCCCTGAGTCCTGCGGGGAGGCAGAGACGGCTCCTCCTGGGGATAGCGAGCTCGCGAGTGCCACAGAGACTGCTCGGAGCGAGCCCCTCCCAGTTGCCAGGCCCTGCAGGTTGCGAGTGCTGTGCCTCAGACAGAGCCTCGGGTCTCTCTCCACTGAGGCTGCGACTCTAGTGCCCGAAACTTCCAGAGGCCTCTGTGCCCTGCCTTCTACGACCCTCACTCCCACTCCATGGGGGGCCCAGGAGACTGGGCTGCTGAGAGCACGGAAGGAACCAGGCGCACCTCCAGGACCCAGCTGTGTACTGGGCACAGCGCTGGGCATGTGCATGTGTGTCTGCATGTTACAGTACTGTGCATGTCTGTGTGTACGTGTGCGTGCATGCACGGCACTGAGTGTGATGCACTGTGTATGCCCATGCTGTGTGTGCAATGCTCTGCACACATGTACATATGTGGATACATGTGTACATCTGTGCACATGGTATTATATACCTGCACACATGTGTTTTGGATATTGAGCCTAAGTGCTTTAGACTTCATCAATTAATTGCCCCTTTTCCTCCCTCCCCCAGAGAAGTCACCGTGCTCTCTTAGGGGGCACCCTACTCCCCTGAGTTTATCTCTAACCTTTCCTTTGCACTTCACCTCTCATTGTTACATTCCCCAAGTTAGTCTTGGTTACTTGTAAGTCAAAACTTCTGGTGATTCTGGACTTTGTATTTGAAGTGAATTACTTTCTTTTATATTTCCCTTATAACTTTTCGTATTTACTATAGAGCAATGTTCTTTGCTTAGACACAGAAAGACCGTTAATGCTATGCTTCTAATATTTAGGAGTTGGTTGGCTCTGAAATATATCTACACCTGGGCATCCATCATAATAACTTGACTCAGGCTTCATTTGCCATAGTTCCTAACACCCCATAAAGGCGGGGAGGTCCCACCGTGGGCCTTGGGTGGACCCCAGCATCAAAATGGGGCAGTCTAGAAAGCCCTTACGACTTACGAGACAGGACTCCCACGGGGAAGGACAAGCTGAACCGGTCTGAGAACCTAGTCTGGGAATTCCAGTGAAAGCCTTGCTTGCCCTCAGAGCCCAGAGAACTAAGTTTTGGAGTCTCTATCTCTTACTGTGTTTATCCAAATTATTGTAGGTATTAATAAGAAGTAAACATAGGGCCGGAGCAATAGCACAGCGGGTAGGGCGTTTGCCTTGCACACGGCCGACCCGGGTTCAATCCCCGGCATCCCATATGGTCCCCCACGCACCGCCAGGAGTAATTCCTGAGTGCAAAGCCAGGAGTAACCCCTGAGCATCGCTGGGTGTGACCCAAAAAGAAAAAAAAAAAAAGAAGTAAACATAATTGTTTAATATGTACAACTAAAGGGAAAGGGAGAACAATATAGACATCCCTGGGAGACAGAGCGTCTCCTGGGGCTAATCCCCCCAAGAGAATCGCCTCTGCAGAGGTGCTTTAGCTCTGTAAGTGATCAGTCACACTGTGCAGTCCCAGTGTGCTATAAGTATGCATTAAAGGGTCCATTTTGACCATCAGTCTGTGGTCCCCCGTCTCTTTGTTCCTCTGCTGGGGAGGCCCGGTCGCCCACACTGTCCTACCTGCTTCCCACTAGCCCTGTGCCCACCGCCCCATCTCCACTGTGTCCCCTCCCCCACAGGGACCCTAGCACAGAAGGGAGGGCATTGGCCTTGCATGCAGCCAACTGGGGTTCAATCCCTGGCATCCCATACAGTCCCCTGAGCACCACCAAAAATTATTCCTGAGCACAGAGCCGGGAGTAACCCCTGAGCATTGCCAATGTGCCCCCCCAAATATAATAGTATCTCTTGTGCCCTGACACAAAGGTGGCTTCACCGGAGTCTCCTGCCATGACACCCCTTCTCCATTTGCAATGGGAACAGGAGGCAGAAGGCTGGCTTGGGTCTCCCTGTCGGGCTTGGGGAAGCAGCTACTTGGAAGGTCCGAGGTGCAGGGCTGGTCTGGTACCCTCCGGGCCCGGGGGAAGGGGCTTCCTCTCATGGGCAGACCCGCCATGCCTGTTTCTGCAGAATTACAAAGAGCCTCTACCGCCAGCTCGCTAGCTCGGGCTGCAGATAGGAGCAACTGGGGGCCAATGGTGCCTGCTGGTGCTCAGGAGCGGCTGCTGCAGCGGGAGACAGTGAGGGTGCACCCCACTGCGTCCCGATCACAGCACCTGGGGCAGGACTGTGGCCCCACGAGGCTGGAAGGCCCAGCGAGGCCTGGCAGGGCCGAGGGAATGGGCAGGTGGTAGGATGGGGGCTGGAGGGGCGCCGGGCCCCGCCGGGCCCCTTACCTGGCGCCAGGTGTGCCCACAGTCGGACGTGATATACATCTCCTCCTTATACTCCACCAGCTGCGAGCCCAGGTTTCCTGTCGGAGGGAATGGGGTGCTCCAGGGCCAGCCTGCTTCCCCCCAGGCCTGAGGTCGGAGGGAGCTCCAGAGACCCCCCAGGCTCTGCAGCCAAGTGCCCAGCTTCCCCCCCACCCGTGCCCCCCCCCATCAAGGCGGGATCCCGCGACCCGGGGGCTGCCCTGGAACAGGCCCAGCCATCTGCACATGGTCAGGCTCTCTGAGGCCAGCAGAGGCCATGGATGGTTGCCGAGTGTACACTGGGCGGGGCCCAAGTAGCGGGGAGCATGACCTCCCTCAGTCATGCTCAGGGGAGCCCCAAGGCCACTCTCGGGGTGAGGCAGATCCTGGGGGCTGCCGGAGCGGCAGAGGCCGGGGCTGTGTGTTTGGGGAGCAGACAGGGGCCCTGGAGATGCTAGTGGAAGACAGGCCAGGGACACGGTGTCATGCTGCCCCCCTGGTCCAGGAGTTTGAGGCCCAGGATGATGGGCCAGAGGACACTGAGGCCATTATGGACACACCCCGGGGCCCCAGCGGGCACTGCCCTGGCCAGCCAGCACCTCAGGACGCACACAGGCTGTCCTGGGCAGGTCAGCAGACGCAGGTGGAAAGCTCGGAGGAACCACAGCAGCCTCAGACACACACGTCAGGCATGGCCGGTGCTGCCCACCCGCTGGGCACCTACCCACCCATTTACCCATTACCCAGCCATCATCTAACTGTCCACCCGTTCATCTCTCCAACCGTCCATCCACCCACCCACTAAACCATTCATCTGCCTACCTGTCCATCTGTCTTACCATTCATCCATCTGTCCATCCATCCATCCATCCATCCATCCTTGTTTCCATCTGTCCTCTACCTGTCTGTCCATCCATTCATGTGTCCATCCATCTGTCCATCTGTCCATTCATCCATCCACCTACAGTCCATTTGTCTGTCCATCGACATATCCATCCATCCATCTGTCCATCTGTCCATTCATCCATCCACCTACAGTCCATTTGTCTGTCCATCGGCATATCCATCCATCCATCTGTCCATCCATTCATCTGTCCATCTGTTCATCCTTGCATCCATTCATGTGTCCACCCCTACCCCCATCCATCCATCCATCCATCCATCCATCCATCCATCCATCCATCCATCCATCCATCCATCCATCCATCCATCCATCCGTCTATTGCACCTAGCCACCCATCCATCCGTCCGTCTGTCCACAGCCCAGACATCCTCAGTCCACCTATCTTTCCACTCACCTAGCTCACGCATGTGCCCTGCTGACCACACATTCACTCCAGCCGGCCACCAGACCTGGCTCCTCAGAGTAGTGGACACTACTGGCCCCCGTGGACACAGCGCAGCACGTGGGCATCGGGCCCGGTATGGTGAGCGGAGCCTACCTGCGCCCATGATGAGCCCGGGGGCAGTGTCCTTGGTGTGGACGGTGCCCGACACATACGGGTTGTCAGCCCAGCGCAGGTGCAGGTGCAGATGGCAGTCAGGCTGCGGGTGACAGTGGGCTGGTGAGCGTGACGGACCCTCGGAGGCCGCGCAGGGCGAGTCAGGCATACGGTGTCTGGGAGGCTGGAGCCTCTCGCAGTGGTGCTCCTGCTACCCACAGAACTGGCACCAACGCAGGGCATGAGGCTGCGGACCCCCCGGGGCCTGGCTGAGCTCATTGCAGGGGCCTCTGCCCACCTCCCTCCCCACTCCCGCTTCACGGTGGGGCACCGAGGCAGAGGGCACGGAAGGGAGCCAAGTGGGGGAGCTGTGCGGGACCCGGGCCCATCCTCATGGGGACCCCCATCGGCCTCTGCTGGCCAGACTCCAGGAGCTGGGCACTTGCAGGCCTCGGCAGGGCCCTGGGGTGCCCGAGCCATGGGGGGTTTCCAGGGGGTGGCCTGCGTGAGTGCTGCTGTGAGGTGGGCTTCTCCGGGGGGAGCCTGGTGTGCCAGGGCCTGAGCAGGCCTCGCTCCCTCATGCCTGGAAAGCAGGCCGCTGAGTGGGTGCTGGGAGCCCCAGGGACCTGCCTCCCTTTTCCTATCGGGGGTCCCGTGACCTCTGTGGGAGCCCCTCGATCCCCCAGTGCTGGGATGTGACGGGCCCCAGCAGGCTGCAGCAACGTCCATGTCTAGGCATGTCTAGGCCATGTCTAGGCAGCCCCAGAGGGGCCGTGTGAGGCTTCCTGGACAGAGGGGCTGCTCTCGGGGTACATGAGGGCGGAGATGGGTCCCCAAGGCCACCCCGAAGCAGCTTGACGGACGGAGGTACGTGTGGTGCCTGTGGGGGAGGGGGCCGATCAAGGCCCGGCTCTGCTAGTCTATGGGAAGATGGGTGGGTTCAGCTCCCAGCCGCCCTGAGCAGGAGACCCCCTGCCTGGACCCCCACAACCCCTCTCTGCCCGTGTCTCTGAGGAGTCCCAGCTCCCTGCAAATGAGCCGGGTCTTCATTCTGAACCCAGCAGTGAAGGGCTGTGAGGGTAGAAATGGTGTGAATGTGTGTGAGTGGGAGTGAGTGGGAGTGAGTGGGTGTGAATGTGAGTGGGTGTAAATGGGAGTGAGTGGATGTGAGTGGGTATGAATGGTGTGACTGGGTGTGGGTGTGAATGGGTGTGACTGGGTATGAGTGGGTGTGACTGGGTGTGAGGGGGAGTGGGTGTGAATAGGTGTGACTGGGTATGAGTGGGTATGAATGGTGTGACTGGGTGTGTGAGGGGGAGTGGGTGTGAATGGGTGTGACTGGGTGTGAGGGGGAGTGGGTGTGAATGGGTGTGACTGGGTACGAGTGGGTGTGACTGGGTGTGGGGGGAGTGGGTGTGAATGGGTGTGACTGGGTATGAGTGGGTGTGAGGGGGAGTGGGTGTGAATGGGTGTGAGTGGGTATGAGTGGGTGTGAGGGGGTGTGACTGGGTATGAGTGGGTGTGAATGGGTGTGAGTGGGTATGAGTGGGTGTGACTGGGTGTGAGGGGGAGTGGGTGTGACTGGGTGTGAATGGGTGTGACTGGGTATGAGTGGGTGTGAGGGGGAGTGGGTGTGAATGGGTGTGAGTGGGTATGAGTGGGTGTGAGGGGGTGTGACTGGGTATGAGTGGGTGTGAATGGGTGTGACTGGGTATGAGTGGGTGTGACTGGGTGTGAGGGGGAGTGGGTGTGAATAGGTGTGACTGGGTATGAGTGGGTATGAATGGTGTGACTGGGTGTGTGAGGGGGAGTGGGTGTGACTGGGTGTGACTGGGTGTGAGGGGGAGTGGGTGTGAATGGGTGTGACTGGGTACGAGTGGGTGTGACTGGGTGTGAGGGGGAGTGGGTGTGAATGGGTGTGACTGGGTATGAGTGGGTGTGACTGGGTGTGAGGGGGAGTGGGTGTGACTGGGTGTGAGTGGGTGTGAATGGGTGTGACTGGGTATGAGTGGGTGTGACTGGGTGTGACTGGGTGTGGGGGAGTGGGTGTGACTGGGTGTGACTGGGTGTGGGGGGAGTGGGTGTGAATGGGTGTGACTGGGTATGAGTGGGTGTGAGGGGGAGTGGGTGTGAATGGGTGTGAGTGGGTATGAGTGGGTGTGAGGGGGTGTGACTGGGTATGAGTGGGTGTGAATGGGTGTGAGTGGGTATGAGTGGGTGTGACTGGGTGTGAGGGGGAGTGGGTGTGACTGGGTGTGAGTGGGTGTGAATGGGTGTGACTGGGTATGAGGGGGAGTGGGTGTGAATGGGTGTGAGTGGGTGTGAATGGGAGTGAGTGGATGTGAGTGGGTGTAACTGGGTGTGAGTGGTGTGACTGGGTGTGAGTGGTTATGAGTGGGTTGAAGTCAAGTTGGAGTGTTCTGTGTCTGCTGACCAGGCTCCCGCCCTTCCTGTCTGAGGCAGGTTTCCCAGGAGTGGCTCTGACTGAGGAGCCCGCAGGGCGGAGGATGGCCCCTGCGCAGGGCCCTCAGAGACGCTGGAGAAGGCCCCACTCCTGCTCTGTGCTCGGGCTCTGCAATGCGTTTCCCTGTCCCCATTCCTGGGTCTCTTGGCGTTCCGGGCACTGGGAGGCTGAAGCAGGAACACGGTGGGTGGGGCGGGGCATGTGCCCTGGGTCACTGCCTCTGGCTTCCGTACCATTGGCTCTGGCCACTGTGCCCATCTCTTCTGTCCCGCTGGGTCCCCTGTCCCCCTGGAGGCGGGGGCAGAAATCTCACACAGCCATTTACTTCTGTCCCTCAGCGCCAGATCCAGACAGGAACCGGCTGTGAGCAAAGTCGCTCTGAGAGGTGAGCAGGTCCCTTCCCTGGGGAGACAGCTGGCCCGCAGCAACTCTCCAGTGTGCCCTTCCCTCCCCTGGCCGGGGTCTGATCTGTGTGTAGGGGGGCGGGGGCGGGGTCCCGCCTGGTTCCGGGACTGTGGTGAGGCGCTGGCTGTGCCCATTGTCTCCTCGCAGCCTGCTGGGCTGGGGACCCCGTTTTCAGGCATGCGCAGGGACACAGGGGCGATCCTTGAGCAGTGTCAGGGCCACGGTGTGCCCTGAGCCCCAGATGTCCTTGGGCATGGCCAGGGTGCCTGCATATCTGAAGGACTCGCCCCCTCTGCCTGGCCGAGGGCCTTCGGGGGCCTGGCTCCTGTCTGGGCAGGCGCACTGGAGCCCCGCAGAAACAGAAGCAGACTCGGCTGGGAGTGCACATGCTACGGGGCAGGGGGTGTTGATGCCACCCTCACCATCACCATCCTGAGCCCCGCCCCTCACAGCCGGTCCTTAGGGCAGGGATGTTGGCACAATCAGCCGCCTCCACTCTCAGCCAGTGCAACCCCTGCTGCTGAGGGCGGGGCGGGAGGCGTAGCAGAGTCTTGCCTGGTTGCGGTCACCGTCCTGGAGCTCCCCGTGAGGACACACAGGGACTGGAGAGATACCCCCAAATCAGGTGTGTAACCCCCAACACACTATGTGTGCCAGCCCGCGGTGCTGGGACGGCTGTGAAGAGCGATGATTCTGGGGGGAAGAGATGCTCTGCGGGGTGTGGGTGGTTGTGGGGAGTAAGAGCCTCTGGGTAGACAGAACCGGCTCTGGGAAACCAGGGTACTCTGGGGAGTAGGAGATCTTCTGGGGAGTAATAATGCCCTGGGAGATAAGATACACTCTTGTGAGTAAGAGATTTTGGGGGGACTAAGGGTGCTCTGGGAAGTAAAGATACTCCAGGCAGTAAGAGATACTCAGGGGAATCAATTCCCTGGGGAGTAAGGATCCTCTGGGGTGCAACAGATACCCCTTGGAGCAATAGGTACTTGGAGAGTAAGGATAGGTACTTGGAGAGCAATAGGTACTTGGATAGTTACTTGGAGAGCAATAGGTACTTGGGGGCGAGGAACCTCTGGGGAGTAATAAATACCCATGTAGTAATGGATACTCTGAGGAGGAAGGATCCCCTGGGGAGTGAGGGTCCTCTGGGGAGTAATAGATACCCCGTATAGCAATGGACTGGAGCGATAGCACAGTGGGTAGGGCGTTTGCCTTGCACGCAGCTGACCTGGGTTTGATTCCTCTGTCCCTCTCGGAGAGCTGGCAAGCTACCAAGAGCGTCCCGCCTGCACGGCAGAGCCTGGCAAGCTACCCGTGGCGTATTCGATATGCCAAAAACAGTAACAACGAGTCTCACAATGGAGACGTTACTGCTGCCCGCTCGAGCAAATCTATGAGCACCAGGACGGGATGACAGTGACAGTGACAGCAATGAATACTCTGAGGAGGAAGGATACCCTGGGGAGCGAGTGTCTTCTGGGGAGTAATAGACACCCTGTGTAGCAATGGATACTCTGAGGAGGAAGGATACCCTTCCTACAATCCAGAGGGGACTGTCCTCTGGGGATGGCTTTCAGGCAGCGGAGACACGTGTCCCTCTAGCGGCACAGAGGGTCCAGGCCCAGAAAGTCCCCCCTGGCTTGTCCTCGCACCCTCCCCGCGGCGGGGGATACTCACCGGCCTGCAGGTGGTGGGCTTCCCATTCATGTCCGTGCTGGGGGGCTGCAGGTGACCCCAGTCTCGGCCTTTGTTGTAGGTTATAAGCGTCACTACCTTCCCATCTCGTTTCTGGTTTGCCAAAAAGACGCCCTTCACTCCCCGCACCTGAGAGAGAATGTGGGTGGAACACGAAGTCCCCAGGAGGATGAGCTGCCACCCTCCGGTATAGAATAACATAGCCTCAGGTAGTTTAGGTTTACTGGGTTACTCCCACCACAGTGCTCCCATTCCTCTGTGTTTATTTGTAATTTCTTTCTTTGTGTGCTGTTGACTTGTAAATATTGTTTTTCTCTTCTCCTTGAGTCCTTTGCATAGTTTATTCAGAGCCAAGTCCTTTTGTACGGACACAGGAGACTGTAGCAGATGCTATGCTTCTGTAACCTGGGAGTCATTTGACTCTGCATGATAATTTCCTCCTGGGCATCTGTTCTCTCCACCTAAGCCTCAGCTGCCCTTACTTCCTAGCACCCCCAAAAGCAGGGTCCCGATGAGGGACGGGATGGACCCAGAGCAAGCGGTGAGTTATGTGCTACCCGGGCATCGAGATGGACCTGGCCAAAGTGCCTAATGCTTAACTATAAGAGCTTGGTCATGGACAAATTCTGTCATGATCCAAAAAGTAATAACTAGATTCGGACCCTGCTAGGGTTAGGAATGACTAATCTGACCTGAGTGCTATAGTCTGGGTCTGTGGCAAAATATTCCCAGGAGAGCTGCCCTGCAAGCCTCAATGTATCTCTTACTGTGCCCATACAAAAGTATCTAATATTAAGATGTTAATTAAGATGCTTGAGGAGGTGAATGCCTCTAGGTGGTATTTCCTTTGAACCCGGTGGGCCCTCAGGAAGGGCTTTCTTATGTTGATTGTGCTACCAGACTGTGTGTAGTCCAGAGGGCAAGGTGGAGAGAGAACAGAAGAGGGGGAGAGACTAGTGAAAGACAGAGAATCCAGAGAGCTGGGATGGAGGGACGAGGGGCTGGGAGAGACAGGAGGAAACGGGAGTGAGGGGCCGTGTGACACTAGAATGGGGGGCTCAGAGAGACTGGAACAGGCGCGTGGAGAGAATGGAGTAAAAATCAACTGTTGAATCAACCGTTTCCTCTTGTGCCTGCCCCGTGCCTGGGCCGTCCTGGCTGGGCGAGCAGCCTGGGGCTGATCCCCGAACTGGGGCGGCCAGCTGCCCCTGGCAGATGTTTTTTACACTCCAGGCTCTGATGGCCTCCACCCCTACTCAGGATGTGGCTCAGCAATGCCCACCCGGGATGCCAGCGACCACCCCCCACCCGGGTACTGGCGGGCTCCCGTCCCACCTCCAGGATGTCAACGAGGACACTCTCCTCGGCCCGCCGTGAGCTGCGGACGTCCTCCAGCACCAGCGTGTAGCGCACTCCGCGCGGGTCCGACTGGTAGAGGTTGTAGGTGTCGGTCTGGTACCACTCCTGCACCGCCACGAACACCTGGCTCTCGTCCGTGCTGATGACCTGCAGGTCCTGGGGTGGGGGGGAGGCCGCAGGGGCTGGGCCGTGTGTGGGTGACCCTGAGGGCCCCTGGGCTCCCCCACCCGCCCTCCCGGATGTGGCTGATGTTGCGTGCCCATCAGCTGAGGGAGGATGCCAGGGCTGGCGGGGAAACCCACAGCTGCCCCACGCTCTCGACTTCTGCCTCCACACACCGTAGACTGGCACCTTGTTGCTCTCGGGGCCTGGCGGGTCCTCTTGGTGCTGGAGCTGGGTCCCAGCTGGAGAAGCGGGCCAGCAGGGCTTGCCCCGGGGGCTGACTCACCCGAGTCATCGCGCCCTGGCAGCAAAGGGGGTGCCCCTCGGCATCCACTTAAGGCTCACAGCCCAGGCAGCCCACAGGGTGCCCCTGGGCAGGCAAAGGGGGGTTTGTCTGGGGAGGGGCTGCTCCCGACACCAAGATGGGAGCCTAAGGCTGTCGGGGTCCAGCTCCAGCCTCAGTGACCGCTGTTCACATATGCGTGTGTACACACGTGTGTGAGTGTGCATGTGTGCACTATGTGCACATTCTCACATACACGCACACATGTGTGTATCTATCCATGCACATGCACCTGTGTATGTGAGCATACTGTGTTATGTACATGCACACACATGTGTGTACAGTGTATGTGTGAGCATGTGCACTGTGAACATGTGTGTACATGTATACATGTGTGCATATTTGTGTGAATGTATTCATGTGCATATGTGCTTGTGTGTGCATGTGTGTGCAGTGTCTATACATGTGCTCATGCATGTGCATGTGAGTGTGCACATGTGTGTACACATGCATATGTGTGTATGCAGGGGACAGGCACAAAAGGGCTGTCACTAGCCATCTGTCCAGACGGCCGTGCCAAGCACCCCTCATCCTGGCCCACTGCACGACTCTGCATTTTGGGGTGTGCCTTCCATGACCCTCCTCCGACACCAGAGTGTGGCCAAAGCCATTTGCTCTTCCCAGCGGTCACAGACTAGGCGGGGCAGCAGTGGTGGGCGCTGTGGTGACCTGGGCAGGGGCTCAGGTGGGGCTCAGGCAGGAAAGGCTGCAGTGCGCAGGGCTCCAGGGCGCGGGCAGGGGAGCCCGAAGCCCCTGCCCGGCCGCCCCCACCCCCACCTCGGGGCACGGGCCTGACACAGCAGCTCCAGGCTAGGAAATGGGTGCCCGGGAGCTGTTGCACGGCTTGTGTTCACCACCCTACCCCCTGTGTCCAACCTTGAGGCCATGCGCCCCGAGATCCTGAGCCCACTGGACTCTGGGCACTCTGCGGCCTCCCCAGGGAAGGGCCCAGCAGGGCACGACACTCGGGGGTCCCCAAACACGGCGTGCTGGAGAGTCCCATCCCGACAGTCAGCACCCTGAAATGTGCCTCCCGCCCCAGAGGAGCATGGGAGAGGAGTGATGGTCGCGGGAAGCCAGGAGGCAGGTACAGAGTCGCTCAGGTGGTCCTGCGGAGGCATCAGGTGGGTGCTGGGAATGCCATGTCAGGGCGCCCCAGCCCCACGCACAGCAGCTTTGCTCCTGGCTGTCGAGATGACTGGGCCCAGGAGAGATGCAGGGGTGAGGCACCAACTTTGCACCCGCCAGCCAAGTTCAAACCCATCCCTGGCACCACATTTTGTCCCGAAACACGGCCAGGGGTCACTCTGGAGAGTGGCCTGACTGACTGACCCCTCCCCCCAAAAGATACACCCCTCCAAGTGAACTGAACGAAACGACTGGAGACCCTTTTTGCAGAACTGGGGGATAGGGAGGGCAGGAGGCAGCCAGGTGTGGGGGAGGAGACAGGAGTGGGGGTGTGGGGTCGACCAGCAGCTGCAGTATATCCATTCCAAAGAGGGATTTGGGGATGCTCGACCGTCCTGGTAAGCGTGGCAGCGACACAGCTCTATAACGGCCGGGCGCAGCCCACCAGACCAGCACCTTCACTGAAGCCCTCCCCATCCTGGCCACCAGGCTCCACGCCTTCTTGCTGTCCAGTTCCTTGTGAAACCGGAGATAATCCAGCGGCCCTGCATGGAGGAGGTGACACCTGGCTTTCCTCTTTCTGCTTCCCACACTCTCCTTCCCATGGCTGATTCTCATGTGTCGGGGCTGCGGCTCTGTCTTCGTGTTGCCCGGAACCGAACATTCCATGCACGCCTCTCCTTGACTTAGGGACATTTGGGTCATTCTTCCCATAAATGCTCCCTCTCCCCTGGACTCCACTCCCCGAGTGGCACCTCGCGCTCCCTCGGAGGGAGCCCATCCCCGTCTTTCCTGTCCCCTACTGTTGCTTTTGTGGCCTCTCACTCGCCACAGTCTGCAGTTTGCAGCTGGCCCGAGTGCAGGCTGGGTTTCAGCTGCTGTTCATGGCCATGTTGCTGCGTCTCGTGGCTCATTTCTTGGCTTCTCTGCTCTGACCATCCACCATTTCCTTGATTTTCTCCACATTTTCCTTGGCCTTTAGAAGCCTCCTTCGGTCTGCCTCCCGCTCTCCATCAGGAGCACTTGTCGGTTCCCCGTCCACTCTGCAGGGATCCGGTTCTCTCTGCGGTCCTCGTGCTGTCCCTTGGTGCTGAGCCCAGTGGCCAGACGGGCTCGGTCGGGTGCCAGGAGGGGTCGCTGACTTCTTGGCCTTCCGACGCTGCGCCTTCCTGATGTGTCCTGCGGCTTTCTAGACCCTTCATGTCAGTGCCAGCTTTCAGGGGCTGGCTTCCAAGAGGGAACTAAGAAAAATAAAACAAAGCAGCTCCGGCCCGTGTGAGCCCCAGGGTGCAACAGCAGCTGTAGGCATGTGTGTATTTGTGTGTGTGTGTGTGTGGTATGTGTATGGGTGTGTGTGCCTATGTGTGTGTGCGTGTTTGTATGGTGTGTGTGGTGTATGTGTCTGTGCGTGTATATGTGTGTGTGGGGTATGTATATGTGTGTGGTTCTGTATGTGTATGCGGTGTGTGTGTGTGTGTGTGTGTGTGTGTGTGGTGTATGTGTATGGGTGTGTGTGCCTATGTGTGTGTGCGTGTTTGTATGGTGTGTGTGGTGTATGTGTCTGTGCGTGTATATGTGTGTGTGGGGTATGTATATGTGTGTGGTTCTGTATGTGTATGCGGTGTGTGTGTGGTGTGTGTGTCTGTGTATGCGTGCGTGGGGTGTGTGTTAGTGTGTGTATGCATGTGTGTATGTGTGTGTGGGTTGTGTGTGTCTGGGTATGCGGGGGCGTCTGGGGGTGCAGACCTCCAGGATAAGAAGCAGCGAACAGCAAGGAGCGCAGAGACCCTTGTTTGGGGGGCCATGGCAGGGACACACAGAAGTGTGGAAATGCGCTGCAATGCGTCACCCAGCCGAGGCGCACAGGCACAGCTCCCTCTCTAGCTTCTGCCTTTGAATTCTATTTCACTTCAGTAAATTCCCCACCAATCAGGGAGTCTTTTACTTTAAAGCCGATTTCTTGACGCTCACGGATGTTTCTAGATTTGATGGAGATCTGTGTTTTTCTCTCTGTTCTTGTCTTTTGCATGAAAGACGGGACACACCCGTAGACCTTTCCTGCTGGGGAAACTCGGGGCTATTTCAGACCATTGCCAGGAAACAACTCAAGCCCAGAGTGCTGGCATGTGGCACGGACACGGCCGCCTCGGTTTCCCTGAGTACTCGGCCCCGCTGAGTGTACTATGGAGTTAGGGAGTGCTGCGTGGGGCCCACCCATCCGCCCCGCATGGCCTCCCGGACTGCCCCTGGACATGTGCGTGCATGCGTCTAGCCTCAATGCCAAACCCTGAGCTGGCTTTAGTGGGACAACCGGGGGCTCGGAGACAGGGACACTGGAATTTCAAGTGGCTCTCACTTGTCTTTCCAGAAAATTCTCAGCCATAGACTCATGTGTCTGCTATGATTCAATTACAAACGGCCTTGGCAGGGCCCAGCGAGGAGGCGGGAGGCCCATGTCCCCACATCTGTGTGACGTCACTCCTTGAGGAGACCAACACGGGGACGGTTTGGGAGAGACAAGAGTCACAGATTCACCATCAAACTCTGTCAGGCTGTAGCAAGGGGGAGGGGGCTGGGGGGTAGCTGCTGACTGGGGGAGGTCACTGTCCAGGAGTGGGGGCAAGGGTCACTGTCCAAGGGGAGGGGCCCAGGGGTCGCCGTCCGGTGGGGATCACTGTCCAGACCCAGGGCAGGGAGCGCTGGCGCTAGGCTGGTGGTCAGAAAGCGGGTCCTGGGCCCAGAGGCCACGTGAGGACATTGAGGCCACAACAATGGCAGTATCAGAACTGGTCACTGGTCTGCCCTGACACAGGGGACACTTTACAGTGTGGGGACCCCATTTCTGCGAGCGCCTCCTGGCCCTTCCCAGGCCTCCATTGTGCCAAGTGTGGAAGCTGGAGCGGACAGAGAGCACCAAGGGCCCGTCCCCTGGCTCCGGGACACACGCCCGTCTCCTGGAGGACCAGGAAGCAGAGTGGAACCCTGGTCCTTTAGAGTACGCCCTCAGAGAGCACTGGGCGCGACCCCCACTCGCAGAGGGGCAGTGAGGCCCTCCAGGACAGCCCCCACCTCTGTGCAGCCTGGTCCTCCCCTCCCTGCCCTTCCTGGGCACAGACGGAGATGGCGATGGACACTCTCCCCTTTTCGGCTCTGGACATGTGGAAGCAGCAGAGCAAGGGGCACCTAAGCCCCTGGCTAGCGACCTTGAGGGTCCAACATGTCCCCAGGCCTGGCTGCCCCAGGGCCTTTGCACAGACATTGTCCTGAGTGCTCCCCAAGGCGGCCCCCCCCCCTTCAGGCTGCTGTTCTCACATGTGGTCTGCTGGGACTTTCCACCCGGCTCTGCCCCCGAGGGGCTCTGTGGCCACAGTCTTGAGCACAGCCTCTGGCTCACACCTAGGCTCGCCTATGCTCTGGAGGTGTCTGGGGAAGAAAAGGCAGAGGGAGGGACGCGGCCCAGGTGGAAGCCAGGACGAGCAGGCTTGGCAGGAGCCGGGGTGGGAGAACCGCACAGTTGCTCTTATCCGACTTCACGGGCCGAGGGGCCCTGGCCCCGCAGACGGGGCCGCTCTTACCCTGGGCAGTGCGTATTTGGGCAGCTTCATCAGGACAAATTCGCCGCGACGGTAGGAGACATAGTATTTGGTTCGGTTTGCCGAGGTTGTCTAACGGGAGGGAAGAAACAGTCTCTCAGGGTTTTGTTTCCTGTCAAGCCACAGCCTCAAGGGGGAAACTCACACACAGTGTTCTGCTGGTGAAAGTGCTCTTTCACTTTGTTTACACTTGCTTGGCCTCGAGCGGGCAGACTCCTATTCATCCTTCAAAGCCCCACCCCAAATGCCTTTCCTCTGGGAAGTCTTCCTGTCTCCTCCATTCCACTGAGTCAGACAAACCCTCCGAGGGAGATCTCACGAGCCTCCGGTGGAGAAGCCACTGGCTAAGGGTTAGCTCACATCACAAAAGGAGACACCAAGGCATGAGGCAAGAAGCCACCAGGGGCTGCAGGGGTGACTCCACAGGCAGCGCCACTCTGGGACGAGGTCCCCGGGCACTGCAGGGCCACCCCCGGCATCAAGCAGCCTTGGTCCGTCCGAAGGTCAGGGCAGAGCTCCAGGCAATGGGGTCGAGGCGACAGGGGACCCACAGACCGGCCACCTGGGAGGACCTGTTCTTGTCGCCCCCCGCCCCCAGTCCGGTAGGCTCTGCGAGACCCCAACAGCCATTATCCCGGATGCTTCCTCTCCTAAGTGTCCCTGTTCCCCACAGGGAGGCCCCCAGGCTGGCGGGGGCGGGGGCCAGAGGCCAGGGACTCCTCTCCTGGGTTGAAACCGTTAGTACATTGATGCCATCTTCGCTCTGGCACTCAGCAGGGATCTGAGTGTGGCCCACAGTCCCAGAGCCCGCCCATCCTTGCTCACACGCTTTGTGGCGCGGCCCTGGCTTCCAGTGAGGTAAATATGGAGCTGGGGTGCTAGGAGCGGGCAACCAGTGGACCTGACCTCGAGGTGGAAGCCGGGGAGGGCTTCCTGGAGGAGGCAGCATGTGGGACTTGGAGCATGGGCAGCTGTGGCCCAGTGCAGAGAGTGGCGTAGGCAGAGACGGAGTCGGGGCCGGGCGTCTCCGTTCCAGAGAGTGGGAGCTGAGCTGGCCTGCAGGCCAGGTCGGCGCCTGCATGAAGGGGACAGTTCCAGCCTCCTCAGGCCAGGGGGCGCCGCCACAGGCTGCCTGTGGGTGGGCGAAGCACAGCCAGGGCCCGGCGGAGACGCTGGAGCACAGGGTGAGGCCTGGTGCCGGGGAGAAGCCCTCAACCTTGGGAGGGGGTGAGGCTGTGCGGGAAGGGCTGAGCTCCCGTCAGTGGGGGCGACCAAGGAGCCTTCAGGGGAGTCGGGGTGGGTCTGTGGGTGCAGGCGGAGGGGGCTGGGGGCCGGGGTGGAGCTCGGTGTCCCCGTCACCCAAACTGGAGGGGTACATGGGCCTGGGGCCGGTGCCATGGGAGACCCCGGTGGGGGGCGGAGGCCCGGGAGCGTCGCTGAGCCCCCAGGGGGCGCTGGGCGGGGACGGGACAGGAGCAGCCCTGGAGAGTCAGAGGCGTTTTCTCGTTGTGTCCCCAAAGCGTCGTCCACTCAAGTTCCCAGGCAGCCTCACCTTCAGGAAGATGTAATCGTCCTGCACGGCCAGGGAGTCGGGGGTGATGGGCCCCGAGAAGGGGCTCACCCGCGTCTTCTCGGAGCAGCTGTGCAGGCGGCACGTCACGTAGCGGCAGCCTGCAGGAGGGGACGTGCTGGCCACACTGCCTGCTGTCCACTCCCTGCACCCTGGACACGTGGGCTGGCCACACCGCCTGCCGTCCACTCCCTGCACCCTGGACACGGTGGGCTGGCCACACTGCTCTGTTGTCTGTCCCCCATACCCTGGACACACGGGCTGGCCACACCGCCCTGCCGTCCACTCCCCACGCCCCGGACACGGTGGGCTAGCCACACCGCTCTGTTGTCTGTCCCCCGTCCCTGGACACGCGGGCTGGCCACACCGCCCTGCTGTCCACTCCCCACACCCCGGACTTGCGGGCTGGCCACAGGGCCTGTGCCAAGGGCCCTGCTGACGTCGGGGTCCCGTCTAGAGAAGGAAGCGGCTGCGTCAGAGGCAGCCCACCCCCCACAGTTACGGGCCACTCTGCACACAGCGTCCGGTTCTGCGTGTGTGGGCAACTGCCACTGGCCACTGACCCAGCGGAACACGAGGCGGGTGGGGCCTGCAGGGCTAGCACCGTGCACCCCGGGGCTGCCCAGGAACCCCCACATCCAGCCACATGGCCTGCACTGACCCCTCACTCACTACACCACTCGCTCACTAGGTCACTCACTCGCGCTCTCAGACTCACCCACTGCCTCCTCCCCATCCCCTCACCCACTCTCGTCCCCTCGCCCCTCACTCACCTCCACCCCCCTCTCATCCCCTCACCCCTCACTCGCCCCACCCCCTCTCTCATCCCCTCACCCCCTCACGCACCTCCACCCCCTCTCTCATCCCCGCGCCCCCTCACTCGCCCCACCCCCTCTCTCACCGCCTCCCTCACACACCCGCCGTCTGTTCATCTTGCTGTGATCCTGCCAGCCCCAGGACAGGACAGCCCACTCCCCTGGGCGCACGCAGCAGGCCTGAGGCGCCTGAGGGGTGCCGGGTGCAGCGTCATGAGCCTTCAGCCTCCTCCGTGGGCGGGGGGAGCAGGACCCCCTCACTGGCCCTGGGGCATGTTCCCCAGGCAGGCTCTGGTCAGCCACTGTTCATGGGGCACCCGCCAAGGTCCCCGGTGGGGCGCGGGCGGCAGCCCAGGGCCTGCAGGGACTGTCAGGGTGGGAGCGGCCGGCCCCTGGCTGCAGCCCCTCTCCCCGGCTTACCGGCCCCCACCTCGCTCACCTCCTCCCTCGTCCTGGGCTTCCATGTGGACCAAGTCCGGGTCGGCGTCCACCCCAGACACGGCCCTGGAAGAGAAGGCTGGGCTGGGGACAGGCGCCCCCACGGTCCTCCCGGGGTGACGCCCTGGCTGGCCCTGAGTGGCCGGGGCTGTGCCGTTGGGAGGTCTGGCTCTGGCCACCTGCCTGAGCAGAGGAGCTCCCAGGCCCCCCCAGACCCCCACACCTTGCTGGATCTTGAGCTTCCTGACAGAACGTTCCAGTGAGGCCCGGGGCCCAGGAGACGCAGATGAGGCGGGAGGGGGTTCCGTGTGGCCCCCAAACTCCCTCCCCTCACACTCCACTGTGGGCCCTTCATGGGCAGCCCTCAGGCCCACGGTGCGGAGTATGACACCCGCAAGCGGGGGTAAGTTCCAGAAAGTTTCACATCACTCACTACTCATTCACTCACTCACTCATCCCTTCACTCGCCCATGCATTCATTCACTTGCCCACTCAGCCATTCACTCACTCACTCGCACAGTGCTCGTTACTTCTGCCTCCCACTGACCCACTCAGTCATTAACCCGCCACTCTCATCCACTCCCTTCCTCCCTCACCCCTGCACTCACCGACCCACTCGCTGATTCACTCCTTCCTTTTTTCATTCACATGTTCACTAACTCATGCACTTAACCAGTGATTCCCTCACTTCCTCATTCATTCATTCATTCATTCATTCACTCCTGTCCAGGCAGGGAAGACCCAGCCTCTCAGGAGGGCCTGCCCCTCACAGGAATGACAACGCCCTCGCCCCCTTCCTGCCCAGCACAGTAGATGCCCCACTCGGCTCAGGAAGCGTCTCCAGAACGCTGTCAGAACAGCGGGCTCAGCCTGCGTGTTGCCACGCCCGAGCCCCTGAATGTACTGCTCGCTGGGCACCGGGCTGGGGAGGACCCCACTCCCGACACTGTCCAGGGGCGCAGACCCCCGCCCCCGAGCCTCTCCCAGGCTGCTGGCGCCAGGCCAGGGGCAGATGGCAGCCCTGAGGGCCAGGGAAGGAACGGGCCGCCCACAGGTGCTGTTCGGGGCCGAGGGCCCAGGGGGACGCCCTCAGCCTGAGAGTGACTGGCCTGGGCCCTCACAGGGGTGGCCTGGCAGAGGGGCCCGAGTGAACCCCCAACCAAATAAATGGGGAAAAACTTGTGTCTGTGTGTCTGTCATGTGTGTATCTGAGTCTGCCTGTGTGTGCACCCGTGTTTCTGTGTCTGTGCGTGCACCTGTGTCTGTGTCTGCCTGTGTGTGTCTCAGTGTGTGTGAGTCTGTGTCACTGTGTCTGTCTGTGTGTCTATCTCCCTGTCTCTGTGAGTGTCCATGTGTCTGTGAGTCTATGTTTGTGTGTCCATGTGTCTGTGTTCACGTGTCTGCATACCTGTATGTCCCTGTGTCTGTATCTGTGTGTTTGGGGTCCGTGTGTCCATCTGTCCGTGTGTCTGTGTGCGTGCTGAGCAGGCTGAGCAGGCATAGGCAGGGCAGGGCGGGAGTGGGGCACGTGGTCCCTCTGCCACCGGCCTGGCCCTCCCTTGGCAGTGCCAGTCGTGGTCTTGGAGGGCACAGGAATGAGGGTGCCACCCTGGGCCTGTGTGTGGGCCCCCAGCATGCCCAGAGCCTGCCCTGGTGGTGGCAGGCAGGGTGGGGGTGTCTCCAGGGCACTAGCGGGCAGAGCCCAGGCGCGGGGGGAGGGGTTGCTGGGGGCTGCATCCCCGGGCTCACCAGAACACTCGGTCCTTGGTCACGCGGTCCTGCAGCAGCGTCCACGTCCTCCCCAGGTCCACGGACATGTAGAGCTGCAGGGGAGGGGTGGTCAGGGTGGGGGGCTTCACGCCCCAGGCTGTTCCTCCCACCCACCCCAAGTCCCCTGCTCCCCGCTGCCCCAGGCACCCCCAGGCTCCCCCAGGTTCCCCCACACTCCCCCAGACTCCCCTAGACTCCCCTGACCCACCCCCTGTTGGCCCCCCAACCTCCCCGCCCCCCGTGAGATCTTGAATCTGTGGGTTATTCCGCCCTGGACTCTGAACACTGTGGGGCCCTGGGTCTGGGCCCCGCTCTGCAGAGAGCAGCCCGCGTGGGCGCCCGTCAGGTGGTTCCGTGGGTGCTGCCGGGGCCCTTCCCGCCAGGTGTGAGCCCTGTCCTGGCACAGGCTTGGTCGCACACTGAGCCAGGCTGTACCGAGTCCCCTTGGGGTGACCCCCAGCCCGGGGCAGGCAGGACTTATGTCCATGGGGCCTCCATGCCTGAGCAGGGCGGGCTTTGGAGCTGAGGCTGAATGCATGAGGGGCAGGAGAGTGCGCACGTGTGTGCATGTGTGTGCCTATGTGTGTGTGTGCATGTGTGCACGTGTGTATGTGTGCATGCGTGATGTGTACATATGCACATGTGTGCTCACGTGTGTGCACATGTGTCTCCGGGAGGTCCAGCAGCTCCCCTTTCCCACACCTTGCCCTGTCCCCTGGCTGCCCTGAGAGAAGCGGACGCCCAAGTTCTGCAGCGCCGCTAGAAGGTCAGCGGCAGCGGGGAGCTGGGCACCCAGAAGCACAGTGGCCACCTGGACCCACCTGGACCCGCCAGTGGCCGGGTCGGGGCAGTGGCTGCAGGACATCCACGAGGGCAGAGGAGGGGGACATGCTTGGGGTCTGCTCATTAAGGGGAGGCAAGGTCCCTCGCTTTCTCTTGGAGGAAAATTCCTCAGAGGCAGCTGTGAGTGCGAGGGGCTGTAAGGAGGGGGTGGGGGTGAGGGAGGTGAGGGGGTGGGGGTGAGGGGATGGGGTGAGGGGTTGTGGGGAGTGAGGGAATGGGGTGAGGGGATGGGGTGGAGGGTGGGGATTGTAGGGATGCGGAACTGAGGGCACTGTCACTTCACCCTCCAGTGCTCTGGCCTGTACCCATCCCTGAAGAGACAATGAGCCCAGCAAGGCCGCCAAAGCCCTGAGCCTGGAGCCCACCCCGCACTGTCCAGGCAGCCTCTGGGTGCCAACAGGCAGTCCTGACTCTCCAGAAGCTGCCACAGCCGAGACCTCCCCTCCCCTCCCCGCCACAGCTAAGCCCCTCCCCTTCCTGCTACAGCCGCCCTCACCCCTCCCGGCTCCCTCCACAGCCTCCCTGCTGTCGCCATCCCGCACCCTCACACCTCCTCCCCTTCCTGCCACATGAAGCCTCTGTCCTCTCCCTCCTCCCTTTAAGTCACAGGAAAGAACCGAGGCAAATCACCGCGATTTCAGCCCCATTAATTTTTCAGGGCACCATAAATTAAGGAGCAATTGCAGCGCAGTCAATTTCTGTGGGAAAATAAGTCTCCGTGACTGTGCTCGGGTCTAATTACACGGCAGGCTCAGAGGCGCTATTAATACACAGTGGTCAGGTGACGCCAGCAGAGAAGATGCGGTCGGCAGGAACACCTGTCCTGTGTGGACACTCGGCCCAGGACAGTCAAGGTGATGCTGCTGGTAAAAGTCGTCATCTGTTCCCTTATCTATTTATCTGACCGTCACCGTTCTCCCCCACCCCACGATCCACCCGTCCACCTGCCCCTGCATCACCTGTGCACGCATCAACCACTCACCGTCATCTGCCCATCCACCACCCGCCATCAATCCAGTCCGCAACTAATCACTCACCATCTACCATCGCACCCACGTTTACCCACTGACCCACGCACCACCACCCATACATCCATTAACCCGTCCATCGGCATGTCACTCATCTGTCATCCATTATCTACCCACACACCCATCCATCCATCCATCCATCCATCCATCCATCCACCCACCCATCCACCCACTCACCAATCCATCCACCCACTCATCCATCCACCCATCCACCCACCCATCCGCCCACCCATCTACCCATCCACCCATCCACCCACCCATCCACCCATCCATCTACCCATTCACCCACCCATCCACCCATCCATCTACCCATTCACCCACCCATCCATCTACCCATCCACCCACCCATCCACCCACCTATCTACCCATCTACCCATCCACCCATCCACCCACCCATCCACCCATCCATCTACCCATCCACCCACCCATCCACCCACCTATCTACCCATCTACCCATCCATCCATCCACCCACCCATCCACCCACCCATCTACCCACCCACCCATCCATCTACCCATCCACCCACCCATCCACCCACCCATCCACCCATCCATCTACCCATCCACCCATCCATCTACCCGTTCACCCACCCATCCACCCACCCATCCACCCACCCATCCACCCATCCATCTACCCATCCACCCACCGAGAGTGTATCAGGTGCAGGTGACAATCCAGTAACAGCACAGATGTCACTGCACCTGAGGTCGACCCTGGACCAGAAGGACGCTGTGTCCAAAGTCAGGGGTCGGGGGCGGGCACCCAAGCCAGGGGTGCAGAGGGAGGCTCTGCTGGGTAGTTTGGGCAGCTGCCCCTCCTGCCACCGGACTCCCCAGGGGCCCTCCACAGAGCTGCAGTACGACCCAGATGGTCGGGGCCCTGCCAGGGTGTCTTGGAAGCAGAAAGGCCTGGACAGACCTTTGGTGGAATGGACCCTGGGTAAGGGACCAGGAGGACATGGGGCACTTCATTCACGCACACATGCACACACTTGTCCCCAAATTCACTGGCAGGGAACCGGGTGATGGACCAGTGGGGTAGAGGGGATTTCACACACACACATTCTCACACAAACACTCTTACACAAATGCACACTCTCACACAAATGTACTCACACACATTCTCTTATACCCACACACATGCACAACCACATAAATGCACTCTTGCATGCACTCTCTTATATACGCACACACAAATGCATGCTTGCACACTCTTACACACTCACACAAATGCACTCATGTACACAACGCACCTTCTCTTACACAAATGCATTCACACACATGTACACTCATACAAATGTACTCTTGTATGCACTCTTATCTGCACACACTCACACAAATGCACTAACACACTCACACTCTTACACATGTACACATGCACTTTCACACAAATGCACCCTCTCGCAACACACTATTACACATTTATACACTCTTGCACAGATGCACACTCACAACATACTTTTGCCCACATATGCATATACATGTACTCTCACCCAAACGCACTTCTGCACATACACACTCTTGTACACACATGCATACAGATGTACACACACATGCCCACATACTCACAGGCAAACATATATGTGGACTCAAACACTCTCACACACTCTATTACATATGCACACATGCACACATACACTCTCATACAAATGCACTCTTGTGTACACTTGTGCACACACTCATATGCACACTCACACAAATGCACTTCATAACACATGCACACACACTTCAGGTGCTCTGAGCACCAGCTGCAGACACAAGAGCTGGAGGCCACGAGCATGGGTGTCGGTGCTGGGTGCGCTGCATGCCTCTCCCTGCACTGGTGACGTCAGACCAACCCACCTCCACCTGCTCGGCGCTGTCGTGCCAGGCCCAGGAGCAGCCCTGGGGTGCACCCTGCAGCCCCTACATCTTGTTCCTACTCAAAGACCTGCTTACACGGGGCTCCTCACTCAGTTCTAATAGTGCAGCAGAGTGGGGTGACCCCAAGGCTGCGCCCCGGGTCCTGAGGTCAGAGAGACAGCGGCCACCCTCACCTGGCTCTCCTTGCTGCAGGCCAGCACCTTGTCCTCCTCCTTGGGGTGGAAGATCAGCGCGTCCACGGCGAAGGGGATGGGCTGCTTCTGGAAGGTCGCGCCCTCGTCCGTGCTGATGAACAGGTTCTGGTCCCTGTCGCTGAGCGAGGAGCTGACCAGGATGATCTGAAACACAGGACAGGGTGTGGACGTGAGCCCCGTGGGCTGGGGGGCTGGGCGTGAGCCCCGTGTGTGCAGGGGTGTGGATGTAAGCCCTGTGTGTGCAGGGGTGTGGACGTGAGTCCCATGTGTGCGGGGGTGTGGACGTGAGCCCCGTGTGTTTGGGGGGGATGTGAGTCCTGTGTGTGTGGGGGCAGGGTGTGAGTCCTGTGGGGGGGCGTGGGGTGAGGCCTGTGTGCGTGGGGGGTGGGGATAACGGCCCTGTGTGCGTGGGGGGGTGGGGTGAGGCCTGTGTGCGTGGGGGTTGAGGATGACAGCCCTTGTGTGTGGGGCTGGCTGAGGGGCCACAGAAACAAGCCAGGCTGTATGCTGGCGGGCAGGGGCACATCTCCACAGATCCTCGCTTGAATTCCTCACCTCGGGCACACTCTCATGCCCCACTGTGCCTCAGTTTTTCTGGTGCCTGGTAGCCGTGAGTGCTACCAAAGGCCAGGGGAGTTCAGGGGTCCCCTCAGAGTCTGGGTGGTGAATGTGTCACCTCTGCCCACAGAGGGGAAACTGAGGCGAGGGAGAGTCTCTGAGGGCCGAGGTCAGCGGGCTCCTGAGGGTCTGCGGGAAGGACATGAGCTCGGCAGACGCCCAGGGACAGGCGGGTGATGGCCGAGAGAAGGGTGCTCAGGGCTGCTCCCAGGGGTCACCGGGGAGGTGTCGGGTGTGGGGCTCGGTCTTAGAGGGGTGGGGGGCGGGGAGCCAGAGCAGCCGCTGCCTCCTGGGGCGCTTCAGAGGCGGGGCGGGGGCTGCGGGCAGGCGCTCAGGCCCTGGGCCGGGGCTTTGTGGGTTCGTGGGCCTCGCATAGCACCCGCTGGGCTGGAGGCCGCTCTGCCTGCCCGCACCCCCGGGCATCGCTCCTCATCCCGCCTGCAGCCCCGCCCGGGCGGGTGTTGGCACTGGGGGCCACGCTAAGACCCCCTGGGCCTCTGGCTGACTCCGGCTCCGACCCACCTTCACCCAGGGCAGCCCCCGCCCCGGCCCTCGTTAAAGTCCTTTCCTCAGGACACAGTTTCCAAAATCCTCTTCCAGTGTGTGACACGCCCGTCAGGGGTGCCCGCCCTGCCTGTGCCGGCTCGGCTGTGCCCGGAGCCGCAGGCTATGCCAGCCCTGTTGGAGACGCAGAAAGACACGCACGCGTGAGCGCAGGAGCGAGTCTGCCTCCGCATGGGGCTCCCGGGGGAACCATCTCCTCTCCCTAGGGAGCAGGGTGTTCCAGGGTAGTTAAGCCGCCAACAGGGCTGGTCAGCACATGACTCGTTCCCTTACCCGCCTGCTCAGCACATCAGCCCAGCGCATTCTCCCACACTTGCAAAGCTGCGGGGTCCAACAAGGCTCCCAGGGATACAGAGGAGTGCATGGGATGGTTATCAGATGGCATCCTGGTGCCAGGCAAGATGGAGGGCTTCCTGGAGGAGGTGGCACCTAGGTGAGTCTTGAAAAGTGGATGGAGAGGTGACCGGCTGACCGAGGGTGGGGGGCAGCATGAGCAGAGACACACAGATGGGGGCCCTGCCTCTGATGCTCGTGGCACCAGCCTTAGCAAGGTCTCCATGGGCACAGGTGGACCCCACCCATCACTGGTGATTCAGAGCCGAACATTTCTAAATAGCACAACCTGGCTTCCCTCCCTGCACAGCTGGTGCCCCGAACATGAGGTGAGCCTACTTCGGCGATAGGAGGGCCTTCTCTTTATTATCTGCTTGCCCAACACCTCCTCATGGACCTCCGGAAAGGCTCCAGTAAGCCCTCCATGATACCATCTTGCAGCAGAGATGTGCTCGCTCCCCATCCCTCAGTATCAGGTGCTCCATGTGCTCCAGCCCGTTGCCCGAGTGCTCTTTGTGAGATGGCGTTTCCTGTGACAGCGGAGGCGCCCACACTGGCTCACAGCCGTCTCTCCAGCCCGGAGCACGCGGCCTGGTGCCAGGTGGACACGGAGCTCCCGTCCATGAGTCTGGTGCTGTTCCCACACAGAGCAAAGGCTGTGGGCACGGGGCCACCTCCCCACAGTGGCCTCGGCGAGGCCTGAGCGGGGAGCGGGGCGGAGGACGGTGCTGGCGGGCGCCCAGCACCATGGGGCTATTTTTGGCCTCAGCAGAGGACGAGTGGGCCAGGAAAGACGGGGAAGGAAAAGTGCTGACGAGGAAGGATTATTGGAGCAAAGAAAACAAATCAATTAGCATCGTTGGGGCGGCGACGGCTCGCCCCTCCCAACCAGAAACCGGGCTGCTTTAAGCGGGTATTCCTGCCGCTCGCTGCGGGGGAAGGGTGGCGCCGAGGCACTGGAGACTGTCCGCGTTTGGAATCAGAGACAGCGCGTCAGAGAAACATCTGCGGGTCTGACGGATGGGACCATGCAACGCAGGCCCCGGGGGGTGGGGAGTTGAGGGTACAGCAGGACCCTGGTGAGGCGGTGCTTGCAGAGCCCAGAACCAGAGAGTGAGCCCTGTGGGGGGCAGGCGAGGGCGTTCAGTGCAGGGAGCACTGGTGGGGAGGTCCCTTAAAGAAGAGGGAGGGAATTCCCTGAGCCGCAATCCATTCCTGGGCACTGAGCTGCGGACACCGGAGAGGGGGTCTGTACCCCACTGCCCCAAGAACCAATGACAGGTGACAGTGAGGAAGCTGGGGGCCACACGTCCCTGTGGAATACTACGCTGCCATGACAAAGATGGAGGAGCCCATAGGGACAGAAGTGGAAGTGCCTGGGGGGAGCCAGGTGTGACAGGCTGGGGGTGGGGGCTCCTCTACTCAGGGTCACAAACAACAGGCCAGGCAGCCAGGGGTCAGCAGATGAGACAAACCGAAGAGCCGGGGCCTGGTGGGCAGCCAGCAGCATGCCCACACACTGGCTCAGGCAGGGCACTGGAGAGACAGCGCCGCCCAGACCTGCAGCCGAGGGTGGCCCTGAGCCATTCTGGGCCTCCCCGAGTCCTGCCCCAGAGGAGAGCTGTGGGGTGAGGGTGTCCCGGCACAGCGGCTGGAGGACGCAGGGCCCTTGCTGGGCTGTGGGAGAAGGGCAGGGGTGGCCTGAACCCAGAGCCAGGACCTCATCCCTGGAAGTCAAGTCCCAGCACCCCCATGTCACCCAATCTCCCCACCCCCTCCACTCCCGGCAGAACCCCACCAGCCCTTCCCGGGGCTGGGCTTCCCCTGACGGAGACCCCAGGGGGCAAGGCCTCGTGGGTGAGGGGGTCCGGGCAGGACAGCGTGGGCTGACCTTCTGTCTCAAGCCCAGAGCCCAGCTCCTCCCGGTGGCAGGCAGATGTGCCCAGCAGGGGGACCCAGAAAACGAGGCTTAGATGCCAGGAAAGTTTCGCAGACAGCGGACAGACACAGGCTGCATCCGCCCCCAAGGCTCGAATTAGCCCCGACACGAAGACAGAGTGAGTCACGGAACAAAAATAACCACCAGTGACAGCCCGCCCAGGAGATGAGCGCGGCACGGCCCTACGGGGGTGTGTGGATGTGAGCATGGCCGTGCATGGGGACATGAGTGGTGTGGACGTGAGTGTGGACGTGAGTGTGGATGTGTCTGGACATGAGTGTAGACGTGAGCGTGGACATGTGTGTGGACATGAGTGTGGAGGTGAGCGTGGGTTGAGCATGGAGTGAGCGTGGCCATGAGCATGGCCGGGAGCCGGGGATGGATGTGAACGTGGATGTGAGTGTGGACGTGTGAGCACTAGAGCCCACACAAGCCTCTCATCCCAGACACACGCGTGCAGGGAGACACATATGAGTGCAAGGAGACACACAGAAACAGGGTGACAGCAGCATTCCAGAAGGTTCTCCAATCTGTATCTGGCTGAGGAAACTGGGTGTGAAATTTCCTTTCTTTAGAGTGAGTTTCTGGCTTGTTCCATTTTTATCCTGTGCAGCACTGCCTACCACTGTACTCAATACATATTTGTGGGATGAAGAAATACATTTTCACATGTTGATATTTTAAGATGAAATGTGCTAAATGCATAATCTGAAACGTAAATAATATGATTTTGTGAAGAGGGCTTTAAGGCAATCACAGGCCTATACAATGTAAATTTTCAAATGAAAGTTTACTTCTAATCTGTAAACAATTACCTATGTTTTATTTCAGCCCAATTTCCTTCTCTTTCATCATGTATTCCAGTACTCATCATTCATTTCTTCTTCCATTCATGTACCCATCACATACCTACTCAGCATACATCTATTTCTTTATTACTCACACATCATGCGTGTATCCATCCATCCATTCACCCATCGACCCACCCATCTATGTATCCACCCATCCATTCATCTACTCACCCACCCATCCATCCACCCATTCACGCATCCATCCATTCACCCATCCATCCGTCCATCCGTCCATCCATCCATCCATCCATCCGTCCGTCCGTCCGTCCGTCCGTCCGTCCGTCCGTCCGTCCATCCGTCCGTCCGTCCGTCCATCCATCCGTCCGTCCGTCCGTCCATCCGTCCGTCTGTCCGTCCGTCCGTCCATCCATCCATCCATCCATCCATCCATCCACCCATCCATCCGCCCATCCATCCATCCTTCCATCCATGCATCCATCCTTCCATCCATTCATCCATCTGCCCATCCATCCATCCATCCGTCCGTCCGTCCATCCATCCGTCCATCCGTCCATCCATCCATCCATCCATCCATCCATCCATCCATCCATCCATCCATCCATCCACCGTCACCTGTAGTGTCACCAAACAGCCTTTCTCCTCTGTGGCATGCGGCATGATGGCATGGTGTGAGTCTCCTAGCCAAGTTTTCTCTCAAGGGGGAGGCTCTGGTGGCAGAAGCACCTTCTGACCCTGTATGAGACGGCCCGACACAGCTGCCTTACAACTCCTCAACTTCTTGTTTCCTTCCAGCACCACGAGGGGGAGACATTTTTATTCCATCTAACGGACAATGGATTCAGTGGCTCAGAGGGGACCGTGGCCTGTTGAGGACCATACAGCATCACCCTTGAGACCTGAACCCATGTGTCACCCAAAGCCCCACCCTGCCACCTCGTGGGCATGGGAACCAACGAGGTACCAACCCGAAACAGCAGCATGACCCCTCCCACAATTACAGGATTGTGGGAAAGGACCCATTTGGGCTTGCTTGCTGCCTGACCATCACGGTTAGGCCAGCAGAGTCCCCGGGAACATTTGTAAACCTAATGGAGAGGCAGGTCCATTCCCTCCGGCCAGAGGCTGCCTCAGAAATCTTGTATCTGATCGATGGCAACTACATAAGGCAAGCATCTCTCAGGGCAGGAAAGTAACTGTGCTGATATCCAGAGCCTTGATTTATTAATCATCGTGAAAGGCCCAGAGCTCCCAGCCCGGCCCTAGAAGGGCCCAGCTCCTGGGGAAGATGCTTCCAGCGTGTTTCATTTGCCTGTCTAGAGACGGTCTGCGGGCAAGAGTCCATGCCCATTTAGGGGCGCGCGTGCGGGAGCACGAGGCCTCCAAGGGACAGAGTTGGGCAGTGTCTCTGGCCCGACACAGATCAGGTCAGGGCCTGATGACTCATGCCCGCCTTTGCTCCCCCAGCGCCCTGTGGTTGGAGACGGGCCCGGATGAGACCTGATCGTGTGTGCATGTGGCTAAGTATGTATGTGTGATTCATGTGCACTCGAGGCACTGAGCGTGCATGTGACCGAGTTCACGTGTGACTGAACGTGTGTGACTAAGTGTGCACGTGTGTGACAGTGTGCACATGTGACTGATGTACTGTGATGGGGCATGCGCATATGTGACTTCGCATGTACATGTGATTGAGTGTGCATGTGTGTGACTGAGCGTGCATGTGTGATTGAGCGTGCACGTGTAATTGAGTGTGCAAGTGTGTGACTGTGCACGTGTGTGATTGAGCATACACATGTGACTGGGTGTGCACGTGTGTGATTGAGATTGCATGTGTGTGATTAAGTGTGCACGAGGGTGACTGTGTGCATGTGTGTGACTGAGCATGCATGTGTGTGATTGAGTGTGCATGTGTGTCTGAGTGTGCAGTGTGTGACTGAAACTGAGCAGTTTCCACCCTCTCCTGAGGCCTGCCTGTGGACTAAGGTCTGGGACGGGCCATTCAGCCCTGACATGGACTTGCCGTGGGTCTGACACTTGCCTGTACCCACCCTCTGACCAGAAGTGAAGGGCAGGGAGTGTGACTGCCACACTAGGCCTCCACAGGCCAGCAGCGGCCACTGTCCCTTGGGGCTAGCCACATGGAAAGAATATGAGGGACCCGGGCAACCTCTGGCTGCCAACGGCACGAGGCCGACAAACCAGGGACAACGAGCAGGAAGCCGACCAACAAGAGAACGACATGAGATGGTCCGAGGCGGAACCACGACACAGAGGGGCACGTGAGGCCGGGGGCCAGAAACTGCATCAGGAAATATTTCAGAGATCAGGGCCTGTGGCCTAGGGCTGGGGGGACAAGCAGGTGGGAGAACATTCTAGAAGGAGAGGCAGCCAGTGCCAAGCCTGATGTGTGGACAGGTCAGGCACTTGGAGCTAGAACAGAAGCCTTGGCTGGGGACACCAGGGTGGGGGGAGTGGGGCGGGGGGGACCAGGCTCCAGCTGTGCACACAACCCAGGTGTGGAGGGGACAGTGGACGGGCACACAGGGACGGAGGGATGGAGGGACCGCAGGCAGGTGACACAATGTCACACAATGTGACACAATGTTCCTAACACAATGCAGCCAGGCAACCAGGCTCTGTGAGCACTGCAGCTTGCTCGTGGGGCCAACACTGGCCTGCTGGGGTCCCCAAGGCCCAGGGCAGCTGCTGGGGGACAGGTCCCCTGTAGGGAGAGCCTGAAGAGACTGTGCAGCCACGGAATTCTCCTTGGCAGGAATCACCTCCAAAATGTACATCGCGGGACCATGATTTCCACATGGCTGGTTTTAAAGCTGAGTAATTAAATGGTTTTACAGTCAGCTTTTAAAATAAGCTCTTTAAGTTACGAGCATAACGCATGTCCCTGGAACAGTCAAGTTGCTCTGTGCTTGCGTTCTAATGCCTCAGGTTCGATAATTGGGCGGAAAACGCTTCTTCCCTGACGCAGTGGCCTTTGGGGCCAGGAGGGCTGAGGGAGCCAAACTGGGGTTCCCACGGGGCCCGTTTGGGGAGCTGGGTTCCTGCAGGCAAAGGCACCCAGCCAGGGCAGAGGGGCCAGGCATGCTCGGACACGCACCATGTGTCCATGCTGTGTGCACTTGTCCACGCAGGAACCTGTGTCCACGCTGTGTGCACTTGTCCACGCAGGAGCCTGTGTGTACGTTGTGTGCACTTGTCCACGCAGGAGCCTGTGTGCATGCTGTGTGCACTTATCCACGCAGGAGCTTTTGTGCATGCTGTGTGCAATTGTCCACGCAGGAGCCTGTGTGTACATTGTGTGCACTTGTCCACGCAGGAGCCTGTGTGTACGTTGTGTGCACTTGTCCACGCAGGAGCCTGTGTGCATGCTGTGTGCACTTGTCCACGCAGGAGCCTGAGCCCCTCACTGCCTCCTCAAGAGCCCTGGGTTTCGGGGCAGTGGTCAGGCATCTCCATGTCCAACACTGGGACCCCTTAAGTGCAGAGTCCAGTGGGCCTGCACCGGGGGCCTCAGGTGTCTGCTGTGGGGGGCTCATCCAGCCCAGCCGGCTTGCGGGGAGCACAGACTTGTCCCGTCCCGATCAGTTTGCGGGTGAGGACAGAGCAAGACAGAGGCCTCTGCACGAGGGGCTGCAGCTGGGGTGGTGGACGGCTCAGTCCCTCACCATGGAACCGGACACGAGGGTCTGGGGGTCTCAGGCGGCACTGAACCCCCCTTCCCTGGGCTTTTCCAAGTTAGTGCTGGGGCAGTGCACACTGGGGCCAGGAGGGGGCGCTGACCCCCACAGGCGGTGGCCCCATCCACCAGTCTTGTAGTGACCCCGAAACTAAGTCTTTGGCCATTCTCCCCTCCCCCCCGGCCCAGCCTGGGCCAAGGGTGCAGCTGAGGAGGACCTGAGGCCTCAGGCCCCGCCACAGGGCTCCGACTCCTGTCACACACACAGGCCCCCTGCCCCCACCTGCCTCCTCACCTGCCTGCACAGCAGGAGGTGGGGGCTGCCGAGCGGAGGGCTGGGGTGCAGCCCACCCTAGAGCTGCTGTGCCTTGGGCCTGTTTCCCCATGTCAAGAACGGGCATTGTTGGGAAGAATCAGTGTGTCGGCCGCTCTGCAGAGACTGACCCGCCGTCCAGCGTGCCCAGCCCCGGTCCGCGGCCATGTCCACCTTTAAGGCAGCAGGTCCCAGAGGGCCTTGCAGTACCAACACCGTGGCCAGATTCCCTCAGCCGCCCTCGGCTGCTGGGACACATGTCTCACTCGGGGTTTAAGGGCCTTTTCTTTAACGGGGAGGATGGCCTCTGCGTGTCCCAGGGAGCCCCTGACCCCAGACCCCGCACTGGGCTTCTGGAGCACCCTGGGGCAGGGCTGAGGGGATGGTGGCCCGCAGATGGCCTTGCCTGCAGCTCTGCCCAGACACGACAAAGGCCAGGCGGAGCTCAGAGACGGGACACACAAGGACACTGTCCCCAGGGCCCCAGGCCTGCGGCCACTTTAAAGGCCCCACAGCAGGTTTCCTGCCATCACAGGAGCCGATTCTCCCCACGCTTGCTGAGATGAGAGACGGATTCTCCGGAACAATAAACTCAGGCTCGCAGGAGGGGCCCAAGGAGGGGCCCCCAAGACAGCCCCACCCCTGGCCCATGGGCTGCCTCTGAGAGCAGGGTGGGGGCGTGTGTCTCTGTGGGAACCACACCCCACCCACCACAGGGGGCCTGAACACAGACACCCCACCCCACCCCCGCCACAGGGCAGGCCTGCAGGAGTCGGGGGGGATCAGACATGGGGACCCCACATAGCGGGCGGCCACAGGGAGCCCAGTCCTACCCTCCCGCTCAGAACTCGGCCCCTCCCGGCTCCAGACACCCTCATCCAGGGTCCAGCACACAAGTTAGGGTCAGCGCCCACAGTGCCAGAGCCCTGCCCACGGCAGGTGACACCCACGGCCTATAGCTCGGGGAGCATCTTCCTGGGAGGCAGGGGGGGCAGGGGCGCAGGGGGGAGCAGAGGGGGCAGTGGGTGGGGCAGCGGGGGTGCAGGGGGCAGTGGGGGTGCAGGGGGGAGTAGAGGGGGCAGTGGGGGGCAGTGGGTGGGGGCAGTGGGGTGCAGGGGGCAGTGGGGGTGCAGGGGGAGTAGAGGGGGCAGTGGGGTGGAGGGGGCAGTGGGGGGCAGGGTGCACAGGGGGCAGTGGGTGGGGGCAGGGAGTGCAGGGGGAAGTAGAGGGGTGCAGGGGGCAGCAGAGGGGTGGTTCCCAGCAGGAGTCCCTGAGGGCTGCGGTGCGGGGAGCCGGGTCAGAACCACGGACAGCTCCGAGCCTGTGGCCCTGGGGGCTTTTCCCACACTGGGGTGGGGGCCCCTCCTGGAGCCCCTGCTCTGCTTCCTGTGCCCCTCGTCCCCTCCCTTGCAGCCAGAACTGCCTTTGCCAGGGTGAACCCTTACGCCACCACAGACCTGGGTCACACCAGGAGATGCTGACTCTGTGCTGGACAAGGCGGCGCTGTCCCCAGAGCCAGCAGAGACCACGCAGCCCAGCTCGTGGGGGCCCAGCCTGTGCCCGAAGCTGACCTGGGGCTCTGGCAGACCTCACTCCCTGCGCCCCACACCTGCTCTGGCCCTGGGCTCCTGCCCTGCTGCCCGATAGCCCTCCCCTCCCTCTTCCCTCCTCCCTCTCCCCTCCCCTCACCCCTTCCCACTCCACCCTTCCTTCTCCCTTCCTCCCTCTCCTTCCTCCCTCTGGATCCTCCCTCCTCCCTCTCCGCCTTCCCTCCTCCTTCCTCTCCCTCCCTCTTCCCTCCCCTTCTTTCCTCCTCCCTCCCTCACCCTCCCCTTCCTCCTCCCTCCCCTTCTTTCCTCCTCCCTCCCTCCCCCTCCCCTTCCTCCTCTCACCCCTCCCCTCCCTTCTCCCTCTCTTTCCTCCCTCCCCTTCCTTCCTCCTCCTTCCCCGCCCCTCCCTGCCCCTCCCTCCTGGCAGTACTGTGAAGGTCCTACAATGCAGCTGTGGGTCGCAGTTAGGCCAGGTCATGGTGCTCCCGGCCCCCAGACATGTGACCGTCTCAGTGCCATCGTCTCACAGAATGAATTCCTTCATTATTAACTCAGATCACCCATTTGTCAAATTACTCTACAGGAGCAGAAATATCAGTAACTGAACTTCCTCTCCTACCAGAGCTGGGCCGCGAGGGTATCGGGAGACCCAAGGGCAGCCGGCGGCCCCCGGCCCAGCACAGCGCAGAGGCCCGAGCAAACCCGAGACAGCTCACTCGTGGGAGGGATGGATGGGGTGGAAGGGACTGGGCAGGGGTGACGCGATGGGGACTGGGGTGGGAGGGATAGGGCAGGGGTGGAAGGGAGGGGACGGGGTGGACGAGACAGGGACAAGGGTGGGAGGGACAGGGCAGGCGTGGATGGGACAGGGCAGGGGTGGGAGGGACGGGATGGGGGTACGGGATGGGGTGGGGGTACGGGATGGGGTGGGGGTACGGGATGGGGTGGGGGTACGGGATGGGGTGGGGGACGGGACAGGGCGGATGGCACAGGATGGGACAGGGTGGATGTGACGCGAGGCTGCCTCCTACTCCTGCCTCTTGTCATGTCCAGTCTTGAGCTGCTGCCTGACACCATACTGTCACCAGGTGCTCCTGGGTCGCCACAGGAAGGACCCGGATCTCGGCTCTCGGTCCCGGAACCCACCAGGGCCCGGCCCGAGCATGGCGGTAGAGTTGGGCCTGGCGAGGCACAGGGAGAGGAAACACCCACCAGGAGGGGTGGGGCCCGGCTGAGGGGACAGGCACAGTTACTCGTGGAGGGTCTCCCGAACCCTGGCCACAGCCTGGGGTGTCCCTGCAGGGGCTCTGACTTCTCCGAGCCCACAGCCCCCACAGTGAGACTCAGTTTCCCCACAGCAGGAGGAAGCACTGCGCAGGACCCCTGGCTGTCCGTGAGCTGGCAGGTGCGAGGGGGTCAGACAGATGTGGCACCTCAGAACCTGCAACCCTGCCCCCACCCCTGCCTGACCTGGGGGACGGAGCGAGAGAAGGACAAGAACGAGGGCGGGGAGAGAGAGGCGCGTCTGGGTTGAGCCTGATGTGCAGACGGAGGCACCGCACCGGCCGGCCGGTCTCCGTGCCTATAATCAGGTAATGGATGGGTTTGCAGGAAAATGTGAATACTATTAGGAGTCTATTTAGTAACAATTACGGGCCGAGCAGCACTTTAGCGCTTCTTAAGAGACCACTTTGCAACCTGTCTTATAAAATGAATTCCCCTTTATTTTCATCTCCCCTGCAGTGTAATCACAGCTCCTGCTTTTGCTACCCACGGGCAGGGCAGCACTCTACAATCGTCCTGGCATGGCCCGCAGCCCCGGGCCTGGCACTCCCCCCCGCCCCACGCTGTCTGCAGTTCCCATATCCGCTGATCAGGGGCAGGTGTGAAGGCACAGCCCAGGGGAGCAGGGATGGTGGGAGACGCTATCAGCACCCAGGTTTGCATTAAAGATTCATTTCACCGCACACAGGCATGCAGCTGGACTGAATACTGTAACTGAGTACGCAGGCATACGTTCCAACCGTACTCCTGTCGTCCCGAGGGCCAGTATGAGCCTGGGGTGCCCGGACACTTGTGGGGCCCAGAGCGGGCAGGACCAATCTTCGCCCGCTCGTGCCCGACAGTCTGAGGCCTGGCTGTGTGCCCAGCACTCAGGACCCATCTTCCAGAAGCTCTGAGTACTGGGAGCAAAGGCCCAGGAAGAGAGAACAGCGCTCGGCCACATGGTGGGCTGGGGAGGGTGAGCTGGGGAAAAAGGGTGTGGTCCCCAAAAGGCGTTGGTACTCTCCCAGGTGGTGATCACGGCTGCCTCGTGTTGGGGACCAGAAAACGGGTGCTCAGAGACGGGGAGAATGGGGCTGGCCTCATGGGCTGAGCCACGTGGCAGGGGCATGGCCCTGCAAGCCCCCACACTCGGAAGTGACCGTGCAGCCATATCAGCACTAGCGAGGCTCAAGGCAGACCTGAGGGGACGTGGGGCTGGGAGCACCCGGACTGCAGGGGCCCCAACTCACGTCCCACCCACGCCCACGAGGACTGTCCTCGGGCGCCCCACAGGCCCAACCACACAGCGTGTCCCCCATCACGTGCTGCTTTGTCCTGCTCCTGCCAGCGCTGGGCGCTCGGCCTGATGGAGGGACACTGGCCAGGGGGCTGGAGGGTGTGGGCAGGGCGAGGCCCACCTGTGCCAGGCCCTGGCGCTGGTGTCCCGCCGTGATGACGGGGCCAGCACGACCAGCCCCATGCCCGCCACTGTGCTCTTACTCGAGTGGTTGCCCGAGGCTTCCTGCAGCCCCTCACTCAAGCTCTGCAAGGTGGCGTCATACGGGGAGGAGGCAGGACAAGAGACAGGACAGCAGGGGGCGCTCGCCCTGCACGGCCCCCTCCCCCAGGCTCCCCCTGAGCACAGAGACAGGAGTAAACCTGGGCCACTGCCAGGTATGGCCCCAAGACCAACAGCAAGCAGGCGTGTGACTGAGGGCACAGGTGAGCAGCTCGCCATGTGCACTGAGCACTGAGCCAGGAGTAAGTCCTGCGCACCCCCAGGTATGGCTGCCCCAAATGTGACTGGGGTCTTCCATGGAAGATTTTCACAATGGGGAGCCTGGGGCTGGAGCTGGGGTGGACACTGCCCCCTGGCTGCCCCTCTGGCTGCCCAGTGCTGGCCCAGGACCTCCAGTCTGTACCTCCGACAGGGCTCGGGAGCACCTGTGAGGCCTGCCTGGAGACCAGAGCCAGATGTGGGTTCTGACCCATGAGCCAGACACGGGCTGTGACCCAGTAGCTGGCACAGGGCCCCGGGGTCGTGCCCTGCCCGGTTGCGTCCTGCCTCGTCCACACTGGCACGCCGCTGTGATGGTGGCGTCAGGGCGAACCCCGCCCTCCCCCCCGCTCCATGTGCTCGTCTCAGAGCTGCTCAGCAGACGACTGGCGGGTGACAGCGTGGGTCCCGGGCTGTCTGCAGGCGTGCTCACACTCGAGGGTGGAGCGGCCTCTGAGTGAGGAGGGCAGTGACGGGCAGTGACGGGCAGTGACGCTCCTGTCCGGGGTCCTGGACGGTTCCAGGCTGCCCAGGAACAGACACCAAGGACAGGACCTCCATATGAATTGCAATTGTCACAGAATCGGTGAGCAATTAAATAGTTATCTGTCCTGCATCAATTACTCTCTCCGCCTCCCAGGCCCGCTACACTTTCAACAAAACGCAGCCGTTTCCTGGCTGGTGGGAGAATGAATGTGTGGGCAGCGCCCCCTGGAACAGCGCAGTGCTTGCACACATGCTTATGTGTGTCCTCGTGCACCCACTCATACATACGTGTGCAAATGTGTACGTGCCCATGTGTGTGAGCGTGATTCTGTGTGCAGGCGCGTGTTTGCGCATGTGTGCATGTTATTATGGAAACAGGTTCTCTGTGCTTGGGGCCCCCAAGGCGAAGGTTGCAGCAGAGGGGGCTGGGGCGGGCTCCATGTGGGCAGGCCATGGTTTCTCAGCTGGTGGAGGGGTGCAGCGTGTGGGGCAGTCCAGATGGGTGGGGGACACCCAGCCAGCCTGTCCCTTCCCTCCCAAGTAGCCCCCATGCTGCAGTGGCTGCATCCCAAAAGGCGAGCTCTGTCCCTGCACCCATGTCTGTCCTGCAGGTCAGCGAGGTCAGGAATATAGAGATGCTCGGACAAGAGCCACTGGGGTGATCATCGGGGGACAGCGCGGCCTCCTCCAGCCCATGGACACACGTTATCCCAGAGCTGTCAGCCGCTCTTTGCAAGTGGTCCCTGCATCAGGGGGTCTTTGGAGCCTGCCAGCCTTTGCCTGAGCTTCACTTCCCATCCCGGGGGATAGGTGGTCCCCGAAGGGGGTCTGAGAGCCTGAGCCCCTCTCTGCAGCTCCCGCCCAAGGGACAGCTCTGCTCGGGCACCTCCTCTGCCTCTCCCAGCTCAGACCAGAAACAAGATCTCAGACACAAGACCAAAGAGGTACAGAAAGGCAGGCAGTAAGTAGTCTGGCCCTGTGATCAGAGACCACCGCCCCGCCCCCCGCCCCGCCATTGGAGCTCGCCCACCTCCCGGCTCTGGCCCCGCCCAGCCACATCCGCCAGTACCCACCTTCCTCTTGTTGGATGGGCAGATGTAGAAGCTGTCCACGACCGTGGGGACCCCAGGCTGCAGCGTCAGTTTGCTGTAGGTGGTCCCGAAGTCTGAGGACCTGGGGGCAGACACAGCAGTCAGCCACGTGCTCTGACACCCTGTGCCAACCCTCCCCAGACAAGGGGCGGCCAGGACCCCTCAGGAAGTGGGCGGGGAGAACCCTGCCACCTTGGGGTGATGGTTGTGTGCCCCCCTCCTCCTCCATCCGCAGCTCGGAGTCCCCCGATGAATGAAACATAGAGCAGATCTCAGCCGGGTGCAGCGCCTTGGGGAATCAGCCAGCCGAATATTTGTAGACTCACTTCAAAAATGATTTAATGAAGCCATTTTTACACCCTGTAATTATTTCACTGGTCGGGACTTACGTCTGGGCTGCCCCTCCCCCCAGCATTGGGAGTCACAGGTGTGGAAGACAGCTGCCAGCTGTGCCCCGGGCCACCGCAGGAGAGTGACCCAGGGCCAGGCGTGGCCACTGACCTGCCTCTGTGCAGACAGGTGGGGTGTGAGACGAGCAGAAACGAGGAAGGAGGTGAGCGTGTGGCGGCTGGGGTCACCTGGACCCCCTGGAAGGACACTCATGTCCCTGTGGGGTCAGGCTGTGAGGCCAGGCTGTCCCAGAGGAGGCCAGAGCCACTGTCTCCGGGGAAGCCCCTGGGCAAGGCCAGCCTCCCCAGCACCCCAGGACGGGTCCAGTCGGAGCACCCTGAGGAACAACCTGACGCCTGCCATTCCTGGGGGTGCTGGGGGCCCCAGGGCTGGCGACTGAGTCCAGGGAGGCACAGCTGTTTGGGGGCTGTGCTCGGCTGGGGTGCTGGCACCCACCCTTACGGCCACGGTGCTCCAGTCTTGTTTGCATCACTCAGACACAGGCAGAGCACAGCAGAAATGACAATACGGGGCCGTGTCCCCGCCCCCAGCGTCTGCCACGTGTGGCTGCGTGCAGCCCATGAGTGAGTTGTTCCCGGGAGACCGAGGCGGGAGACCGAGGTGAGCAGCTAAGCCGTTGGCTTGGCAAACCAGGTGCCCCAGAGCTGCACGCACTGAGAACCTTAAACACCTCCTCCCGGGCCTCCGCTCCCCCGTCACCACCCCCACGCCTCGTCACTCTCGGTACCTCAACCCCCATTTCCCAGTCCGGTCCCAGGCGGGGAGCTTGAAGCGCCCATACTTGGCTCATTTGGAAAACTCGGTTACTCTCCGGGCGCCGTCTAGTCGAGCACAGAACCAGGCCCCGGGGCACGGAGTCCAGCGGGGCTTCTGGAGAGAGCGGCCACTCTCAGCCTTCTCACAACGTTCGGGGTGTGCAACATAAAGCACCCCGATACCCCTCTGCCGTGCTGTGGGCTGTGCAGGTGTGGCCTGTCCTCCCATCCACACCATGTTCTCCTCCCGGCCCATTTCGCAGCTCAGGGCCTCTGTCTCCCTGCTCCCCTCCCACTGAGTCCATATCACCTCCACCTCCAGCACAACGCGTCCACATCACCTCCTCCTCCCTTCCCAAAGCTGTCTGTATCACCTCCTCCTCCCTCCCCAACACTGTCTATATCACCTCCGCCTCCCTCCCCAACTCTGTCTATATCACCTCCTCCCCGTCCCCAACTCTGTATCACCTCCTCCCCCCTTCCCAACTCTGTCTGTATCACCTCGTCCCCCTCCCCAACTCTGTCTATATCACCTCCTCCCCCTCCCCAACTGTCTGTATCACCTCCTCTCCCTCCCCAACTCTGTCTGTATCACCTCCTCTCCCTCCCCAATGCTGTCTGTATCACCTCCTCCCCACTCCCCAATGCTGTCTATATCACCTCCTCCTCCCTCCCCAACTGTCTGTATCACCTCCTCCCCCTCCCCAACTCTGTCTGTATCACCTCCTCCTCCCTCCCCAACGCTGTCTGTATCACCTCCTCCTCCCTCCCCAACTCTGTCTATATCACCTCCTCCTCCCTCCCCAACGTTGTCTATATCACCTCCTCCTCCCTTCCCAGCTGTGTCCACATCAACTCCTATCCATCCCCAACTCTTTATCATCTCCACCTCCATCCCCAACTGTGTCCACATCACCTCCTCCTGGATCCCCAACTCTGTCTATATCACCTCCTCCTTCATCCCCAATCATGTCCACATCACCTCCTCCTCCCTCCCTATCTACGTCACATCCTCTCCATCCCTGACTGTGTTCATGTTCCCTCCAGCTTTGTCCGTCCCTGGGCCCATGTCACCTCCATGCCCGCCTGCCTGCCTAAGTTCCTCTCATGCTCCCTGGAGTCCTGGTTCCTGGACCCGCACACCCACACCCTTGGGCGAGCGGGGCCGGTGTGGAGAGGCCCGTCCTCCCCGGGGCAGGCAGCAGGCAGCGTCCCGCTCAGCTGCGCCCCTGACACTCACAGCATTAAAGGAGCAGGGAGCAGTCCAGGAAGTGAGACGGCACCCGGGGCTGACCCAGTGGTCCACCTCCAGAGCGCCCCGTCCTTTCTGGCCGGCTACAGGAAGAAGCCTCGAAGAGGGCTGCCCATGGCCTAGGAACCCAGCCCCACTCCCTGAGCGAAGGGCCCCTGGGGAGCAGCAGGCCTGAGGGAAGCCGCAACGCTGCGGGGGCTGGCCCTGGGCCACCCTCAGGTGGCCACTTTCGTGTGTGTGTGTGTGTGTGTGTGTGTGTGGCACCTCCCCACCCCAAGATTTTCCTGTGTTTTCACCCCAGTACGCCCTCGGGAGCAGACAGCTGCCCAGCTCAGGGTTCAAAGCTAGGTGGGGACCACCTGGACCCCAGGATCTTCTTCCCCACGGACTGGCTTTGCCCGGCAGTGGTGCTGTGTGCCTGGGCGGTCCTCGGGGCCTCTGCTCCGGCCTCACTCGGACCCCCCCCCCACCTTCCCTGGTCCCACAGACTCAAAGACTGTGGGGCGGGAGGCCGCGCCCCCTCCACCCTGCCCTGCCCTCAGTGGGGCGGGGGGGGGGGAGGCACAGTGTCCTGGGTGGGAAGCAGGGGTTAAGGCTGAGGAGCCCCTCAGTGGGAACAAAAGCCAGGGCAGCCCCACCCCCATCCTGGAGGAGCTGCTGCTTCACTGGGGGAGAGTGTGTGGAGTGGGGGGCGCCCACAGCACCTCCCCCTCCCCCAGAGACACGCGTGGAGTGGGGGGCACCCACAGCACCTCCCCCCGTCCAATCTCAGCATTCAGCAGGAGCTGCTGCCCCACCCCTCGGCACTCCTGCATGTGTGCCGGAGGGGCTGTGAGGGCGGTGAGGCCCCTGCCCCCCAGAAACCGCCCCTCCCGCCCGGCTCACGCTGTGGCCTTTTCAAGCCGTGGCCTCTGAAGTGGGCGAGGACCTAGCAAGTGTCCTTTCTCGGGGCTGGCCGTTTTCTTTATTTTTATCACTGGCTGCCGAGAAAGCAAAGCCCCGAGCCGTTTCCCTCCCCAGTTCCTGACAGCCTGAGCCAAGCTGCTAATTTTACAGCTGCGCTCAGCGCCACTGGCAGGCCGCCCACGCAGGGTCGGGAGAGGGGCCAGTACTTTTCCAGAAAGTTCTGCCTTGAGGGGGCAAATGGGAGGGGCCCCGGATGGGCCTCCGAAGGGGCCAGGCATCCTCATCCAGTGCTCAATGAGCGAGGCCCTGGGGGCGCTGAGCCCTCACTGTTCCCTTCTGGGGACCGTGTCCGTGTCCCCAGATCTGAACGCTAAAACTCTAACGCCGAGGGTGAGGCAGTGCGAGGAGGTGGTTCTGGAGCGAACAGGTCCTGGGGGGCCCATTGTGGGGTGGGGCTGAGGCCCCCCAAGACTGAGTCTCCAGAGTGGGACTCAGTAGCCTGTCTCTGGAGCATGACGCCGACCCGGGCGCTGCCAGAACAGGAGTCGGCTGCGAAAAACACACATGCAGAAGTCTGTGTGCACGAGAGAACACACATGTAGATATGGGTGGTGTGGGAGGCGGTGCCGCATGCACAGGGCGCGGGTAACGCTCTCCCACTGGGGATGGTGCCGATACACACGCATGCGGCCTTTTGTGGAGAGGAGGAGTTCCAGAAGATTCTCAGCCCGACCCGACTCAGTCTGATGCAGAATTCAGACACAGCCCACGCGGTCCCTGTGTCCCGCCCAAATGTTCCAACACACGTCTAACACAATACAAACACGTCACACACATGCACGGCACACACACGAGGCACTGTGATGCACACATGCATGACACAGCACATGTACATAGCACATGTGTCACATGTCAACATGTGCACATAACATGCACCACAACCACACGCTTATACAGCCACACATGTGTAACACATGCATATCATGTGTACAACACACACAAGTAGGCACATGCACACACCAGAGCAGTCCCCCAGATCACTAAGTGGGATGTGACGAGTCAGACCCACACGGCGGCCTGTCCGCCCCCACTCCGACCTGGCAGTGGGTGCTGAGGCCACCTGTTCTGCAGGAGGTGGTGACCCCCTGGAGGACAGGCCAGCCGTGCGGCTAACACAGGTGGAACGTGGGAGGACCAGTTGGAAATCCTGCCGGGGTCAGGACGGGACCACAGGCAGGGCAACGCCCCAGGGGACCGGAGCAGGATGCAGGGGCGCCCCAGCTGGGCAGTCCACGCACGCCACTTTCCCAAAGGCAGGGAGGGGCGTGGTGGGTGAGGCCACACAGGGAAGTCAGGGCTTTTCCTCGCGCCCCCGCAGCCCCCGGGGGTCACCAGCCCAGCCCCCGCCAGGCCGTCCACACAGGAGCCCCTGTCCTGTCCGCAGAGACCCAACGCCAGCTGCAGGGGGCTGCACCCTCTGAGGCCGCCCCATCTCACTCCCCTCCCTCCCCCCTCTCCTGCCCCCTCCTCTCTCCCTCCCGCTCCCTCCCACTCCCCTCCCTGCTCTCCCTCCTGGTCCTCCTCCTGCTCCCCCTCCCAGTCCTTCCTGGTCCCCCCCCCTCCACTCCCCCTGCTGCCCCTCCCCGGCCCCCTCTCCTGGTCCTCCCCCGCCCAGTCCCCCAGAGAAGAAGCACTGTCACTGTTTCACACGTCACTCGGCCTGCAGGATCCAGGTCCAGACCCATGGAAGAGAGCTGCTGGCTGGTCGGTGGGCGGCGGGGACAGGAGGGATATGGAGGCCCGTGCTCCGGGCTCAGGGGCACATCTCCACCCAGAAGGGCCTGGCCTGGCCACACTCAGCCAGGGGACACGGAGGCCCCCCAGCCTCAGGCCCCCTCATCCCGCCCACAGCGACGCCTGGGGCTTGCCTACACTCACACTCAGCTGTTCTCCTCCTTGGATTTGCCCTTCATTCATTCACTCACTCACTCATTCACTCACTCACTCATTTACTCATTCATTCACTCACTCACTCATTTACTCATTCATTCACTCATTCATTCACTTGTTCACTCCCATTCCTCCTCATTCCTCACCCACTCATTGGCAGGAGTGGCCTGGAGGTCACTCAGTGGAGCGCGGTCCCCTACGCATGTGGCCGAGAGCCTCCAGCGTGGGCTGGTGGGCGGGGGCGAGGGACCCCAGAGCAGATGTGGACAGGCCACTCACCAGAAAGGGCTGGCCAGCAGAGGGCCCCCGGCAAGGACAGTCTGGTCAGCGGTGAGGGGCTGCCTTATGCAACTGAAGCTGTTCCCGTCCCCAGCACTGCTGAGGTGGCCCTGCGGTCCAGGATCTGGGCACAGAACTGCCAGTCCAGTTGCCGAACTCACCGGGAGGAGTCCCTGGGATCCCTAAACACCATATGGGGGGGGACGGGTGAGGAAATCAGGGCAGTCAGGCCAGTGATGTGCAGCCACAGCCGCTGAGACAGATCCAGAGCCCGGCGTCCCCGAAGGACAGAGCTGTCCACGAGGGTGGGGGGCAAGACGGAGCCATCCATGGGGGGGCAGCACAGAGCTTTCCAGGGTGGGGCAGGACAGCCGTCCGTGGGGAGGGGGCAGGCTGGCAGGGCGCCACTCCCTCACAGGCTGAAGACCATTTTTGAACCCCCCACCCCCACCCAGCCTGGCCCCGCAAAGGGCACAGACAGGGGCTCCAGGGTGGGGAGAAGCCTGGTTCCAAATACTGAGAAAAGAAAACAGAATTTCTCTGCAGAAAAGTGGGTCTGTGGGGCCAGAGACAGGGTATGGGGGCCAAGGAAGGAAAGGTGGGAGAGGGAGGGAGGGAGGGGAGAGCGAGGAAGGAAGACAGGCGGGAGGGGGAGGGGGTCTGTGTGTGTCTGCATCGCTGTGTGGATGTTTGTATATGCACGTGTGTCACTGTACATATATGTGTGTATACACATGTGTGTCTGTGTCTCTGAGGTCCTATCCCCACCTGTAAACCTGGGTCTCCCCATCCCTTGGCGTCCTGCTCCCTGGGGGGCACAGTGTCCCCTCTGCGGCTGGAGTCCTGTGCGGGTGACAGCTGGGTGGGCTCTGTACCCAGCAGCCGGAGGACACAGGAGCCCAGCAGACGTGGGGAGATGCATGAGGACCACTGGGTGTGGAGGGGCTGGAAGGAGCGGGCTGGGCTGCCCTGGGCTTGGCCAACTTGCCAGACCAGCTCGGGCCTGGCGCCGAGCACGCAGGAGGCAGGAGGGCACCGGGCACCCCCCCCCACGGGGGCCACACAGGAATTGGCCGACACCCACGGCCACACCTGGCCCATGGCTGAGTCATGGCCTCACCCTCCGCCCCCACCTGGGCAGCTGTTCCCCCCCCCGCCCCCGCCAGCAGCAACTGGGCTCCTCCCTCCCCCAGGGCGAGGAGCACACGATGCCCCGAGGGTGAGCCCCCTCCCCACTCAGCCGAGAGCAGAGTCTCATCAATTGCTTCCTAGAAACGTCCCTGCCCCCCCTCCAGCCCAGCCCGTTTGCCCGGAACAGTCGTCTTCGCTATGGTATGGCAGGGCCAATCTTGGCTCCTTCCGGCTGCTCCTGCCCTAGGACCCCCGAGAGCACTGGTCTGGGGGCAACTGCCATCGTGGCCCTGGCCAGGGAACACAGGGCCAGTGGCCTGGGATAGCAGCCCCTAGCGCTGCTGGGGTGCTCCCGGTCCCTCCTGCCTGTGAAGGGCACACCCGCACAGTCGGGAGGGGAGGGCGCTGGCAGATGCAGGTTCGGTGAGTGGAAGGATGGCGGGCAGGCGGAGGGATGGGTAGACGAGAGATGGGGTGCAGGGAAGGGTGGGCGTGTGTGGGCAGGAGCTGGAGGAGTGGAGGGAGGGAGGGAGGGAGGGATGAAGAGGTAGGCAGGTGGATGAGTGATGAAGGTAGTAGGTGGGTGGGTAATGGATAAATGAATAGTTGGCAGATGGGTGGGTGGGGGTGGGCAGGTAAGTGGGTGGAGGATGGTATGGGGGTAGGTAGATGGTGAGTGGGTGGGTAGGGGGACGGGTGGGGGTGGATAGGGAGATGGAGGGATGTAGAAGTGGATGGGTGGGTGCATGGGTGGGTCGGTGGATGGATAAGTGGTGGGGAGGGATGGATGAGCGGGTGGGTGGGTGGACAAGTGGATGGACGGGGAGCAGAGGAATGGGTGGTTCTGTGGGTGGACAAGTGGAGAGGTGGGTGAGTGGAGGGGTGGCTGGCTGGGTGGCTGGACAGGTGGACGGGTAAGTGGATGGGTGGGTGGGTGAGTGGAGGAGTGGCCGGGTGGCGGATGAGAGTCCCAGACCACCCCGTGTCGCTGTTGCTCTCTCCACACATGTCTGTCTCGGGCCCCCGCACTGCCCTTCCTCAGTTTCTGTTTTTCTCAGCTCCCCAGCGCCCCTGACAGCAGGGGGCTGGCAGGGCCAGAAACAGCCTGACCTCGGCTCTGCAGACCTGACTGCTGGCGGGCCCACCAGCTCCCCGCCAGGGCAGACATTGAGCAGAGGCCCAGGAGGGGCTCCCCACACCCACCCAGACGGGCCTGCAACCCCCGGGGGCTGCTGGGCACCAGTGATCCTGAGGAGAGCCTGATGGTGGAGGTGGCAGAGCTGGAACTAGGCTGTGGGGGTGGTGCTGGGAATCTCCCTGCGCCCCAGTTCCGGCTGTTGGGAAATGCAGCGAGATGAGGCGAGAAGCTGTCCTTGCCCTCAGAAATACACAGGCAGCTGGTGGCGAGGGACACCTGTCTCCAGCTGGGAGGATCTGCCGTGAGCAACTCCCTAATTACAGAGAGTATTTGCATGCGGTCACAGGCCAGCACAGGGCACCTTCACCAGCACACACCCCAACACATGCACATGCACACACGCACAACCCCCAACACACACGCACACACACCCCAACAAACAGGCACGCACACACGCACACACCCCAACACACATACACGCACACACCCCAACACACATACATGCACACACCCCAACACACATGTACACACCCCAACACACACGCACACACACCCCAATATACAGGCATGCACACACGCACACACCCCAACACACAGGCACACACACACACACCCCAACACACATACACGCACACACCCCAACACACAGGCACACACACACCCCAACACACATGCACACACACCCCAACACATACGCACCCCAACACACACGCACACACCCCAACACACATGTACACACCCCAACACACATGTATACACACCCCAACACACATGCATGCACACATGCCCCCTTCCCAGCTCACCCACTACCCCATCGCAGGGGAAGATGAGACGGTCGGGCAGAGCTGCCCGTGACCTTGGAAAGAGGAGAGACACACTCAGTCTGGAACTCCGAACCCTGGGCTGTAGCCAGGGAGCAAAGATGTGTGGAAGGTTCTGGACCTTGAGAAGGAGCCAGGAGGGGCTCTGGGGAGGAGCTGGTGGGATGGGCTGGCCCCGCCTCAGGCCCTACTCTGGGTGGACTGGCCCCCTCCTCGGCCTGCGTGTCCCCAAGGCCGCCCTGCTCTGGAAGTGGGGAGAGTCACCCCCCGTTCCTGCTCCCCAGCCCCTTCCCAGCCCCGCCCGGGCCCCAGAGAGGAGGCAGCTGGGGCAGCCTCTCCACATTCCGCGCCCACGGTCAGCAGCCGGTCGCAAGGGCAGAGCCGCCCCCACCCACAGGGCGAACAGAACCCCGTCCCCTGGGAGGATGCTTGTGAGGGGCTTACACCCACCCGGGGCGCGCTGGCTCTGGGACCTCCAACCGGCTCCCCCACACCAGGGCAGTGGAGGCTGTGAGCAGTGTGGCAATCGGGCCAAAGGGAGGCTGCTTTCTGGAATGTTCTGTGCAATCCACAGGCTCCCAGCCAGACACCTGTGTATGTCAGCTCTGAGCTGCCGCTCTTGCCTAAGGGACTCGAACACTTGGAGGGTCAGCCAAATGGTAACAGACGGCGCGGGATCACACACATGTGCACGCTGAACACAGCAACATATGTGTGCATGTATGCTGACACGTGTGCTTTATAGCACACATGTGCATACACACATAGGAGGCTGACACTGGCCTATCCACACAGGCCAGCCCAACTGCACCCACCTTCCAAAAGCGAGAGAGAGAGGTGGTACAGGACCCGTGTGGCCGCGGGCCGTGCCCTGCAGGCAGTCCTGGGAGCTCCCGGCAGGACACGGAGCGCCACAAGCACCACCACCAAAACAGCGCTGCTGGCGGGGGCCATGGCCCAGCGCGGAAGCTGGGGTGAACCTCTGCGTTCAAGAACCTCACAGGAGCCTGATCTCCTGGGGGGCCGAGTTCCTGGAAGGGGAGTTCAACCCGGCCCATGAGTGGCAGGGGGCGGGGAGCGGCGGGGTGGGGGGCCAAGGGGCCTCCCCAGACCACACCTGGCCAGGTGCTTCGTGGGATGCAGGCTGGGGTCCGGGAGACGAGGACACATCTGGCAGCCGCTGCCACGGAGGTGCCCAGAGCCAGGCGTGTGGGAATGGGGTGACGCATGAGTCAGGAGGGCGGGAGGGACATGTGGGCGGCGGCTTTATAGCAGCTGCCAGGCTGCGGGGCGCAGCGGAGCCCGACTCAGGCCAGCATGCTCTATACCCTGCTTCTCCTGCCAGGCCTCCTGGGGGCCAGCCTGGCCGGCCCCGTCCCAAGCCCCCGGGAATGCGCGTGGGGCACGGCCGCGTGGTGCCGGGACCTGCGGTCGGCGGCTGCCTGCGGAGCTGTGGAGCACTGCCGCGGGGCTGTTTGGAGCCAGGCCCCCGCCAAGTCCCTGAGCTGCATGCTCTGCCGGGACGTGGTGGCCGCCGCCAACAACGGGCTGAACCCCGACGCCACCCAGACCGACGTGCTGGCCCTGCTGGCGAAGATCTGTGAGTGGCTGCCCAGCCCCGTGTCCGCGGCCGGGTGCCGGCGGATGGTGGCCGCCCAGTCCTCGGCTGTCCTGGGCCTGCTGAGCGGCGGCCCGGGCAGCGCCCCAGCGCAGGCCTGCATGGCCCTCACCCTCTGCCAGCCCCTGCAGCGGCGGCCGGCCAGCCTGGGGCCCGTGGACTGGGGGGAGCCCTCCGGGGAAGCGGCCCCCTCCGCGGGCAGCGAGGCTCTCCGATTCCACCCGTCGCCTAGTGCCGAGGGCGCCGCGTGCCGGGCCTGCGTGGGGCTCATGAGCCGACTCCAGGCTGCCGCGGGCTCACACCTGCTGGGCGTGGCAGAGGTCAGCGTGCAGGAGGAGTGCGTGGTGCTAGGGCCCGGCCTGGCCCCGCTCTGCGAGACCTACATCCACCAGCTCTTGGCCCCAGCCCAGCCGGCCCTGGCCACCACCACACCGAGGCAGATCTGCTTCCGAGGGGGCTTCTGTGAGCGGCCGGAGGGCACTGTCCGGCGGGCCCAGGCCCCGGCCGTCCCGTCCCTGGAGCTGGCGGCCCCCCGGCGGCGGGGCGAGGTGCAGATGCAGGCGGGCCTGACGTGTGAGGTGTGCATGCAGGTGGTACAGGAGCTGGACCAGTGGCTGGAGACCAACCGCACCGAGGCGCTCATCAGCCACTCCCTGGAGCAGGTGTGCCGCTTCATGCCCCCGACCATCATGCAGCAGTGCGTGACCCTGGTGGACTCCTACAGCCCCTCGCTGGTGCAGCTCATCACCAGGGTCACCCCCGAGAAAGTGTGCACGGCTGTGCATCTCTGCAGCAGCCGCAGGCGGGCCCGCTCGCTGCGAGAGGCCCGCGGGGCTCACAGCAGCCACGCCGCCACCACCACGCCGTCCTCCCTCCTGCACGACCTGGAGAACCAGGGCAGCTTCTGCGGTGCCTGCAAGAGGCTTCTGGGCGTGTCCACCCGCAACCTGGACAGCAAGAGCACCAAGCGCGACATCCTGGCAGCCTTCAAGGGCGGCTGCAGCGTGCTGCCCCTCCCCTACACGGCGCAGTGCAGCCGCTTCGTCACCGACTACGAGCCGGTGCTCATCGAGAGCCTCCGGGAGGTCATGGACCCCGAGGCGCTGTGCCGGAAGATGGGCGCCTGCCACCTGCCCCACACGACGCTGCTGGGCACTGATCAGTGTGTGCTGGGCCCCAGCTTGTGGTGCCGAAGCCCCGAACTGGCTGAGATGTGCGGTGCCACCGAGCACTGCCGGCGCCACATGTGGAAGGACGCGGCCCCTGACGCGAGCGGCCATGCGTGAATGTGGTCGGGACCCGGGACAGCCCCCCAGCTCCCACGGGGACTCTACGAGGTGGGTGCTGTCCCCACCCCTCAACCCGGCAGAGGAGGCTGGGGCGGGCAGGCGGGAGGCGTCCCAAGCCCGTGCTCTCAGCACCCCCTGTTGCTGCCCGTGCCGGGCCTGAGGTGAGCCCCTGGCTGGTGAAGGGCCTGGTCTGCCATGTCTGGGCCCTCTGGGTCTCGTCTGGGTTTGGGGACGGATGCCCCAAGGAGTGTGTGAGCAGGGAGCATCTGTGGGCCTCTGCCCCATGCCCCTCCCTCCACACTGTCCGTGATGTGTAAGGTGGGGGTGGGGGGCTCGGCTTCTCATCTGTCCAACAGAGTGCTCAGGCCCCCAAGGCCAGCACAGCTCTGGGGACCGGGAGTCTGTCCACACGGGGCCCGAATAAACTGCAAACATCCTCCACACGGCTGCGACTCATTCCCGGAGCCCGGCCAGAGCGTGGGGCTCTCTGCCCACCCAGAGGCCCCTGTCCCCCTCTGTCTCCCCAGGGCACCGGGCAGGGACGGGCAGAGCCTCTGGGACCCGAGGGGTCAAGGGACAGGGGCAGGTTTGTGGATTTCACTGGAAACTTCCTTGGGTGAAACTCTGACCCGGATGTCAAAACACGTGACGGTCACCTTCCACAGAGACCCTCCCCAGGCTCCCCAGAGCGCTTCAGACAGGCCGCCGGCCCCCACAGCACAGAGGGTGGCGGTCCAGGGCACCCGCCGAGCTGGACCCCAGGGTTAGTGGCAGGACAGGCTCTGGGCAGTGACCCCCTCTCCCACCCAGGGCACCCTAGAGGTTGGGGTTCAGGTCTCATCCTCCACTCGATGGCCTCTGCCTCAGTTTCCCCTCTCCTGGGGTCCCTGAAGAATGAAGACAGACAGCAAGACCAGCACCACACTCAAAATCAGGGACGGGCCTTTCACCATCCCACCTCCCTCCGGAAGATCTGTTTCTGTCCATCTGTCTGCCCATCTGTTCAGCTGTCTGTCCACCCATCTGTCCGTTCGTCTGTCCATCCATCTCTTCATTTGCCCATCCAGCTGTCTATCCGTCCATCTGTCTGTCTGTCCATGCATCTATCTCCATCTGTCTGTCCATCCATCTTCTCTGTTCCCAGGACACGGACTTCTCAGTCTTCCGAGGCCCGTGAGCCGCCATCCCCTCACCCCGCCGTGCCCTGCTGCTTCTCCAAGAAAACTCCTGGGCTGACTATTGCTGAGGGGGCCTGGGACCCCCACCAGCTGAGGGCAGCACCAAAGCTTCAGGGTTGAGCAGGGTGCAGGCATGTGCCACTGCTCACCCTCTTAGCCTGGCATATGGCGGCATGTAAGCACTCACGCCCAGACATATGTTCATACACCACATACATGTATACCATGCCCCATGTGCATAGCTCACATATATAAGCATGCTTGCCTATATGTATATGTGCTCACATATGTGTTTAGTCCATGCATGTGTACACACATATATGTACACACGCCCACACACGGTTTTGTGCCAAGTTTAAAGCCAAAACCAGGCTCATGTCCCCAGACTGATTCCTCACCGGCTCAGCCGAGAAGCTACGCCAAGAGCTGGGCCCATGTGCCAGGAGCCACAGAGCCACTGCCTGCTGCGGGTGGTCCTGGCAGGGGGGGCATGGGCAGGGGGAGGCGGGGGTGGGGAAGGAGGGAGGAGTCCGACCTGCAGCGGGTCCCTGCGCACCCACCAGTGTAGCCAAAACAGCAACAGGAAAGAGAGCTCCCCCTGGGAACTGTGGGGGGCAGTGTCCCTCTGGCACCAGCTGTCCGTTCAACCACCCCTGTATCTGCTCCTAGACCCTCCATGTCTCCCCGAGAAAATGGGGCACCACCCACATGGCAGTCCCACACGTCTCTGGCCCCCTACAGGGTGTCCTGCCCAATGTGGAAACCTTGGGGTCCCCTCCCCCTGGGTCCTACTCTAGGCACAGAGCCTCCCCGTCAGCCTCAGTTTCCCCCACCAGCTCTCACGCCCCCAGATAGGGCCCCAGGCCTTCCAGTGGGCAGCAAAGGGTCCCTGATACAGGGCACCCAGGGCAGCCCCCCAGTTCCCAGTGCCGACAGCCCCTGACGGTGGGGCAGCCCCAAGCAGTGTCCCTCTGGCTGGGGGGAATGTGTGCGAGGCAGGCAGCCTGTTTACCTGCACGGGGACGGGAGGGCGGGCCAGCAACACTCCCAAACCAGTTCCTCAGGCCCAACCTCCCCGGGCATGCGGTGACACCGGGAGAAGGGGCCCACCCAGCCAGGCCTTGCTCAACTGCCCCTGCCCCACCTGGTGCACAGGATGAAAGGTGGGGTATGAGGCCATGGAGCGGGAACCGGGCATCTCGCAGGTGGGAACCTGCGCTTTAGGGGGCCTGGCTCCCAAGAAGCTGAGCTCAGAACGTGGGCCGGAAGGACAGGGCGAGGGGCAGCTTCTCTCCCCGCCCTGCAGAGAGCACTATACCTCCAGGGGGCCGGGGTCCCCCAAACTGGTTCTGGCGCAGCTCTGACAGGAGCTGGCTGACGACCTTCCCTTCAGGCGTGCAGGGATGCCTGTGGGTGCCCGTGGGCGCCCTGCCCTCGTGCCTGCCTCACCCCCAGGGCCGTGAGCCAAGGCCATGAGGGGCACCAGCCTGGTGGGGTCCCACCTTGGAGCAGAGCGGCTGGGATTCACGACTGACAGTGGGGGGGACCCCCAATTCAGTCACAGGGACTTTGAAGGGCGCATTCGGGGCTAGAGGGAGCACGGAGGGGTGGGGCCGCCCAGCACGGCAATGACCAGACTTAACCCTTGGCACTGCACAGGGTCCCGGGAGTAAGTCCTGAGCACCAAGGAAGGAAGGAAGAGAGGAAGGGGTGGCAGGAGGGGGAGAGAAGGGAGGGAGGGAGGAAGGAAGGAAGGAGAAAGAGAAGGAAGGAAGGGAGGAGGAAGGGAGGGAGGGAGGAAGGAAGGAAGGAGAAAGAGAAGGAAGGAAGGGAGGAGGAAGGGAGGGAGGGAGGTGGGAGGGGGAAGGAAAGGAGGGAGGGAGGGAGGAAGGGGGAGGGAGGGAGGAGGGATAAAGGGAACAAGGGAAGGGGGGAGGGAGGGTCCATGTCCCTCTGCTGGCCCCTGCAGCCTGCTCCCCACCACGGCCCCCAGACACTCATGCCTCCTCCTGGGCTGTGCGCGGCTTGGCGGGGAGCACTTGGTGGGGAGCACCGCCCCCACCTCACAGCCCTGGCCACCTCGCTGCTGCCCGAGCCTCTGGCCCAGCGCCACTCCATCACCGGGCCTGGCACAGCCGGTTCTCTCCACGGCGCCTCTGGCCCTGGGCTTCCCCTGCCCCGCCCCCTTCCCAGATTCCTCTGCCTGGCGAGTTTCTACTCATCCTTCAGAGCCCACTGCCCATGTCCCCTACCGGTCTGGGTGGGGGTCTGAGTTGCAGCCACAGTGTGTGGGGGGCGGGGAGTCCTAAGTCTCATCCCTATGGGACGCCAAGAGCCCCTGTTTTGTCCACACTGAGCCTGGGCGGCCCGCACAGTGCAGGGCACCGTGGACTGGGCTGAGGAGGCCTGGGGGGAGGGTCCGCCGTGGACTGGGCTGAGGAGGCCTGGGGGGAGGGTCCACGCCCCAGCATCCTACGGCCACTGCTCCCTCCGCTGCCCTCAGTCCCCAGCCCTGGGCGGTGCCACAGCTCCCCGGGGCCCTCCGCCCTCAGCATCCATGCGCAGGGCTGCGTGTGGCCCGTGCTTGCCGCGGAGACTGCACTCCTGGGCACACGAGGAGACGGGGAGACGGCCGGCACTCGCTCTAGTGCGGCCCGGGTTCTACCCCAGCACCCCTGGGCATCACCAGGAGGGTGTGGCCCAAACTCTCCACCCAAAAGAAGGGCGTGCGGGGGGGGCCCTGCCGGATGGACGCAGGGGCCACCTAACAATGCAGCGAGGGGGACGTCTGAGAACAGGAGGGCAGAGATGAGTCTGGGCCACACACAGGCCCGAGGCTCAGACGGTCACCAGCCATGGCTGCGCCTCTGCCGCAGGCCTGCAGGGAAAGCGCTGGGTGTCGAGCGGCCGCGCTCCCGCTGCCCAAAGCCGGGTCAGTCCCGGGCTCTGCGCCCTCAGTGTACAGCCCCGCAGGACTGGCCTCGGCCAGCGGGATCCCCCAGAGTTACTCACTGAGCAGCCGCTCACGCGCGCCCGTCCTGCTCCTCTGCTCAGCTGCTGGGTCACACTCGGGTCTCCGTGGTGATGTGAAAGCAGACCCAGACCAGCTGGGGTAGAAGCCAGCCTGACCCACGCTCCACTCCCTGGACAGGAGAGGCCGGAAAGGCTGAAGGGGTGCAGGCAGGAGGCCCTCTGCCCGCCCACCCAGCCACCATGTGGGCCACTCCCCCCTTACACGTGCGCCAGGGAGCGAGCAGGCAGCACGAGGCAGCTGACATGTGGCTCCCCCAGCAGCATCCACGGGCATGGCCTGAGTGCACGCTGGTTCTGCTGCCCTGCGCCCAACCCGGCCCGCCTGTCCCGGCTGTCACTGTCCCCACTGGAGTGGCCTCGTGCTGCTCCCCACTAGCTGGAGCTACAGCTGGAAACAGCCCTGCCTCACAGACCGCCGAGGAGGCCCGGGTGAGCACTGTGTAAGGAGATGTTCTGGCGCCATCCCTGGGGGGGAGTCTGGGCTCTGAGCACTTCTAGGCGTGACCCTCAGTGCCACTCACAGTGCTTCCAAACCGGACATTCAGCCGGGAGAGGGAGGCTCGGGAGAACGTCTAGGAGTTTGTCCGCCAGAGCCTCGGGGCAGCAAGGCTCTGCTGGAAGCTCGGCCACACTGACGCGTAACGGAAGAGCAATGAAATCTAACAGACTCAACTGTGACGAAGATGAAATAACACTCGAGCAAAAGACAAGTGAAAGGTTTGGGGTGAGTGAAGCTGCCTCCCCCAGACACCCCCTGTTCCCTCTGCAGACGATGCAAACATCCCCAAACATGTTTCCGGAATTCATAGGGCCATAAAACGTGCTTTCTGGAAATACCTGTGCCTAGCTGGAGGCAACTCAGTGCTGGTCAAGGGCGGCCTGAGCACTAACCACAGAGCACGTGCCCAGCTCAGGCCAGTCACAGCTGTCGGCAGTGAGTTAAGTGTGAGACTCCGCAGTTTGGTGTCCAGTCTAAGCCAGTCACAGCCGGGGCTGCGAGCAGTCACTGCAGGGCATGTGATCAGTCTAAGCCAATCAATCACAGCGGGGCAGTGAGTAGGACACTGCAGGGCAGGTGACAGTCCAAGCCAATCAAAACAGGGCAGTGAGCAGTCACTGCAGGGCAGGTGACAGTCCAAGCCAATCACAGCTGAGCAGCATGAGCAGGAACTTCAGTGCAAGTGGCCCAGTGTGGGTGACTTAATAAACTGCGTTATTGTCCCAACAGCTGACTAATACCCCAGCACTACAGAAATACCACTCCATATTTGAGACATTTTTTTAAAATGGGGCACAAAAAATTCTTAAGAAAGAACCACCTTAAAGGGTGTTAGGGGGCTGGAGCGATAGCACAGCGGGTAGGGCGTTTGCCTTGCACGAGGCCGACATGGGTTCTAATCCCAGCATCCCATATGGTCCCCTGAGCACCGCCAGGGGTAATTCCTGAGTGAAGAGCCAGGAGTAACCCCTGTGCATCGCCGGGTGTGACCCAAAAATCAAAAAAAAAAAAAAGGGTGTTAGAAAACGGGGCTGGTACTGCGGAGGGGGCATCTGCCTGGCACACAACTGATTCAGGTCCTATCCCTGGCACAACATGCAGTTCCCTGAGCCCTGCCAGGAGTTACTGCTGAGATTGGTTAGGAGTAAACTCTTAGCACAGCCAGGTGTGACCCCCAAACAAATGCTTGGATGGGGGGGATGGCGCACGATGAGGTCGAGATGCATAGCGAGAACCAGAGGCTTACAATTCAGAGTCTCGAGAGAGCTGGGCTGAGCAGCACAGAGGTGGATTCAGAAGTCGGCCCTCTACAGAAATGGGGTGGGAAACCCCAGGCCAGGTGCCCTGCAAGCTAGTGCATGCAGGAAAGCAAGTCCAAGAAGAAATTTGAAAGTTGCAAATTCAAGGGACTCTGAACTGTACCCTCTGTGACTCCTGTGCAGACAGTGAAAAGCTGAGGAATCCCAAGACGTCCCCAAGTCATCAGCCTGGGGGAGATGTGGAGACAGGTGTGGAGGCTCTCCAGCCCCCTCCACTCCACAGGGAGTAACAGAATCCCCACACTCCCACGAAGGAAATGCATCCATCAACCAGCTTACGGAAACTAAGAGGATAAATTACCAAAGCAAAGTTGGAAATATAAATCAGATTTCAAAAGGCAGCGCCACGCTGTTCATATGAATTTTTAAAACACACTAAGCCGTAGGGTGTATTGATTATGGAGAGGCACACGTTTTTGTATTTAATGTACAGAGCACACTTGGCTCCATCCACGCCGATGTAAGATGTGTTTCCTTCTGGATAGCCATGGAGGGCATGGGAAGGTGGAGCGGGGAGGGAGGACAGGTCTGGGCCAGTTAAAATCTGCCAGTATCTCTTTACAGATAAAGTGCCCATCGAGGGTAAAAAAATCACCATTACAGACATGGAGTCCCACGGGGCTGGACTAGGCTCTGCCTGGGTAATAACGGAGCCCCTCTGGGCCAGGGGCTTACTTCACAGCCCAGCTCCCTGCCCCTTGTTCCAGCCTCATCAGTGAACCCATAAATAACTGTAGGGGAGGCTGCGGGGGAAGGAAGCCCTGGCGTTTTCTGGTCGGACAGTGCAGATGCACTAGCTCCATGTTCTGGGCCATTTAAGGTCAAGTTTTTTCTCTCTGAAGTGAAAACAGAAGGAAGCATCCCTGACCCACCCCGACAGAAGGCACACACTTCCCCCAGCTCCTCTGGGAGCAGACCTGAGCCCCCTCTGGACCCCCACCCCAGAGCTCACAAGGTCACCCCTAGCTTTGGGCGCTGAGGTCAGATGTATGCCAGTCCGCAAAGCAGGGGGCTGGGCTCAGGTCAGCAGGGATCAGTTTGGCCCCAGGTTACATTAGCACTGACTCTCCTGCTGCTCCCCTACACCCTAGGTAGGCCCTACAGAGACAAAGAACCTTCCAGGTCCCCACTGTATCCCACTGTGCCATATACCTGCCCATCTGTGTGCTCATTCCACCAGCCAGCCAGCACCTCTCCATCCATTTGTCCATCTGTATAACTTTCTCTGCCTCCCACCCACCCGCCTGTACTCATTCATCTACCTGTCTGTCCATCTATTCCTCCTCCTGTCATCTGTTCATCCATCTGTCCATCCATCCATCATCCTGTCATCATCTATCTACCCACTCACCCATCCACCCACTGTTTTTCCTTCCACTCATCCATCACCCCACCTATCCAAATCTGTCCACCCATCTGTTCATCCGGTCATCTGATCATCTGTCCAGTGACCCATCTGTCCTCCCATTGATCCTTCTATCATCTGTCTATCTACCCATCTGTCCACCCACCCATCCACCCATTAGTCCATTCACTCATCCTTCTATCATCCGTTCATCCATCTATCCATCAATCTGTTCATCTATCGATTCATCCTGTTATCTGATCATCCATCTGTCTACTCATCTGTCCTTTCATTCATCCATCATCCTTTCACTGATTCAAACTGTCACCTGGTGATCCATCCCATTTATCTGCTCATCTATCCATTAACCCACCCTTCCACCCACCCTCCATCCATCCACCTAGCCATTCATCCATCCATCCTTCTACCCACCCTCCCATCCATCCATCCATCCATCCTTCCACCCAGCCACCCACCCACCCATCTGCCTATCCATCCACTCATCTACCTATCCATCCACCCACACACCCATCCATCCATCCTCTGTCTGGGTCCTGAATGATAAGTGTCCTGGGTTCCCAGTGGGCCTGAGCCTGTGACAAGTGTTGGCTGAGGGTCATCAGAGGTTGCAGGGGCAGATGGTGGCAGAATGGGGCTGCCTCCGACATCAGGTGCTGATTCCCCCCAGCCCACGTGTTTGTCTGGGTTCTGGCTCTAGCACAGAAAGAGAACCCCCCACCCCCGTCCAGTGTCCCCAACACATGGTTGATCACTTTGCAGCCCCAAGACCTCCGTGGACAAGGGCAGTGGGCTGATCCGGAAAAGGACCCCATTTCCCAAACCTCAGTGGGGTATACCCCAACCCCTGATGTCATCATGCCTTTCCCTCCCTGCTCCACTCTGATCCCAGTGTCTGAGTCCCCCAGCCCCAGAAGGGAGGGGCCGAGCCTGGCTCTGTCGACCACACACGCTCAGCTTCCCAGTGCAGAGATGCTTTTGGAGAGGAAATTCTGGCCCGTCATTAGAGAAATACGATGACTATAATGACCCAGGAGGCTCAGGCACATTCGATCCATACGTGAGTGGTGAGAACCCCACTGAATTTGGGGGGGCTGGGCAGGATCACGTCTCCCGCCCCCACAAGGAACCCTGCCAGCACCCAGGGGCCAGTATGTTCTAGGGAAGCGCAGGAGGGTCCCTCCACTTGTCAGGGACATTCAGTCTGCAAACAGGGCACAGGGTGGGCACAGGCTGCGGAGCTGCGGCAGCTGTGGCGACAGCGCCCCGGGAAGCACATTCCTCGGCCAGGAATCCAGCCGGGCCATAAATCTGCTCCCGCTCCAGCTCTGCTATGCAATGCCGTGATTGTCAGATCTTCGGAGCCCTGCACACCTGCCCACATTCTTTAGGGAGTGTGCTGGGGTGGGGGAACACTGTGGCAGAGGGAGCACTGTGAGCGGGTCACGGCAGCAACCTACGCCTGCCGCAGACACATGTGGCACCCAAAGACGCAGTCAGCAGAGCATGTGAGCACGGTGGTGAGGGGGGGAGGCCGCCAGGGTGGGGGGACTTGGAATGACTCACCCTCTGCGTCTATTTTTAACAAAGGGCAAGAAATGTCTGGAATCCAGGCTGGGATAAGGAAGGGGCCTGGAGTGCCTGGGTTACCGGGAACACGGGGGTCCTGGGATGTCTGGGAGAAGCCCAGTGTTTGCAGAGCTGCTCGTGGACCTCCCCACGCGAGTCTGCCCGGGTGCCCATCCCCCACCCACATCCATGGAACAGGACTGAGAATCCCGCAGGGGCTGTGCGGTGATGCAGAAGCACAGCTGGACACCGAGTGTGCAGGGCAGGACCCGTGAGGAGCCGGCAAGCACAATGGATAAGGACCGAATTGGACAGATGTGTGACCTGTGCAGCCCCGTGAGCAGCCCCAGGCTGCCCAGCCAGTCTGCGCCCCAGGGACCCTGCGGCCCCCACCCCTAAGCCACCCTGGACTGAGCCTCGGAGACCCTGGTGTGCTCCGGGCCTGCCCAACACTCCTGGGCCCCTCAAGCACCCCACAGCCCCACGGGGCAGGCTCTGAGCAGCCTCATAGGTCCTGACCCTGCCTGTTGGCATGAGGTTGGCACAGACTGATGGGCGGGGTGAACGACTGCCCGTCTGTCCTGTGGATGCTCCCCTCCCTCCCTCCCTCCCTCCTGGCTGGGCGAGGAGACAGGGCGGAGTGTGGGAAGCAACGAGAGCCCGCAGCTGAGAGGTGGCAGGAAGCCCCCAGCCCTGGGCCAGGAGCACAGTGGGTACCCCAGGAGCCAGCAAGGCCCACTGACCCCCAAAGCACTAGGCAGCTCAGATCCCTCCACCCTCAGTTACAAGCAAAGCCCATGGGGCTGTGCACCCGCTGAGGGACTCACAGTGAACCCCAAAGAGAAAACCGATTCAACGTCCCCGGAGAAGCATGAGACGGTTCAGCTGCAGGAAATGTGGATGTAATCGCCCCCACCAACATGCAGAGTGAGCCCCAGCCCCGGCAGGCCCCTAGCCCCCAACAAGGACGGAAGGCGCAGATCCCTAGACCAGCTCCCCAAACCTCCTGTGGCCCTGCACACATCTGAGAGAGCAACGCTCCTGGACTGTGCCCGTCACAGACTCCAGTGACAGTGGCCGCTGTGTAGAGAAGGGAACGTTGCTGCAGTGACGGGAACCACTGGTGATGCCCATTGCAGGGACTGCGCTGATGGTCACCCCCCGGGCAGAAGATGGGATGAAAGCGAAGAAGCAGCATTCCAAGGACAGCTCTCCCCAGCCCTCAGCGCCCCGCGTCCCGGCCCCCACCTCCAGCACCCACTGTGTCTGAGCCCACGGCAAGCAGAGGTGGGAGTCCCGGCTGGCCCTGGCATGGTAGTGCCTCTGGCTGACTCACCGCCACAGAGAACTTTCCAGAACCTTGCCCATGTCTGCATGGTAATACTTGGTCAGGATCAGGATCACCTGTGGGTAAGACAGAAGTGGGGTCAGTGGCATCTGGGTGTCAGGACACACCCCACCCCAGGGCCCGTAGCCCCCGCCTTCCTGCTGCTGGCACGTTCCTGCTCACACCATAACCTGGGGGCACCCCAGACCCAGAAGAGCCTGCAGTCACCATCAGCGGTGAGCAGGGCCCAGGCAGGCCATAGCCAGGGACGTGGAAGGCAGCAGGCAGGGCCCCCTGCAGCTGGTCCCCCCTGCCACCCACCCCAGGGTGTGGGGTCTCCACAGGAGGAGCTGGCATGGCCTGGCAGGGCTGGTGACGAGGCTCAGGGAAGCCAAGGGGGTGAGGACAGCCCAGCTGCTGGAGTGTCCCTTCCGTCACAGGTCACAGCTGGGAGGGCGACCTGCTCGCCCCAGGCCCTGCAGAACAGCTGCTTGCCAGCTGGAGCCCCACGTGCTCAGCCGCACCCCAACCTCCCGCAGACCAGCGGTGCCCACACCACCCCCTCCTCAGAAGAGCCACTCAGCACCCCCTGAAATCTCCCTTCCTTAAGCAACACAGTCTCCAGCGCACCCGGGGCTACTCCCGCCTGGGCGGTCCCCACCGCTGGTGGGCAGGGTCACCCACTTTGGGATAGCCGCCAGTTCAGCTCACACAGGACAGGAAGTGAGGGGCCTGCGGGGTGGGGGCTGCACTCCCTGGCTATCCCCGAGTCCCCACTGTCCTGGGAACCCCAGGAGGGCAACCATACATTTCCAGGCTCATGCTTGAGCCATCAGCTCCAGGAATTTGGGGTCACCACTGGGGGGCTGAGGGGTCAGTCCACATGTGGCTCCAGGCGCTCAGGCACCAGGGCGGGGCTGTCCGGCCTTTTGGGCAGTGTCCCCCACCCATGTCATGGGCAGGGGCTGCCATGACGGAAGACAACAGCTGCCTAAAGTCTCTGGGCTCGGGGGGACACACTTGCAGGTTCCGGTTCAGCCTGTGCTTCGAGGGGTTCTGCAGCCTGAGTGTGTCAACTGAGGGGCTCCAAGTGCGGAACAGACCCCCTTACAGTGATGCCTGCCACACACAGCCACCTCCTGCCCCGCCCTCTGGGCGCACCCACACAAATGCCCACACACCCCCACACACACACCACGTGCGCCCCCACACACCCACACACAGCCACATGCACGCACGTACACACAGCCCCCAGACCCCACGCAGCGCAGACACAGGGTCTAACTCTCGGAGTGGTCAGGGAGCCCTAACGGGCACCACTGGGCACAGTGTGTCCTGGGACCAACAGTCCCAGCCACCCTGGCTCTGGCCACCATGCTCAGCAAACAGGGCCACTCAGATCAATCTGCGTCCCCTGGGCCTGCACCAGCTCGGAGCAGCCCCCGGACAGCTGAGCCCACGGGACAGACAGGGCTGAGCCCTCAGATACACCGGGCTGTGTCCCCAGGACAGACAGACAGGGCTGAGTCCCCAGTATGACGGACAGGGCTCAGTCCCCAAGATGGATGGACAGGGCTGCGTCCATGGGTGGCACGGTGCTGTGGCAAGCGCTGGGTGGCTCCTCCAGCCGGGGACTCTCAGGCCGGTAGTGCCAGAGGGCAGCACCCCCAGGCTGTCTCGCGTGGGTTGACTCCCAGCCCCAGAATCAGTGCTCAGAGCCTGGGGGGCAGCGGAGGTCGGCGGCAGTTCTGGGCCATCGGGGCCCAAGTAGAGCCACTCCCCCACCCCACTGTCTCAGGAAGGGGCACTGGACCGGCTCCCTGAGGGACCCTGGACCTCGTCAGTGGACAGTGGAGGCATCTGAATGAACAGGGCGGTGGGACACAAATGCAGAAGCTCCTTGCTGACACCTGGACTTCTGCCCCCAGGGCCCCGGGGTCTCACATCTGCTGCTGAACCCGCACCACCACTGGGACACACACCCATTTTCCAGGTGAGAACACTGAGGCTGGCATGTCGGGAGCTGTCCGGCTGGGCTGTCCCAGGGGCCGCAGTTGCAGTGAGGTCCTCTCTCCAGGCCCAGACAGAGCTAGCTGGACAAGGTGGTAGGAGGCGGGTCCCTGCAGCTCACCAACCCCCAGTCCTACTCTGGAGGCTCCCCCCACATCTGGGCTGCGGAGACAGAAGGTGAGCGCCCAGCCCCTGCCCCGTCCATCTGAGCGCGGGAGGCCAGCCAGGCGCCCTGCACATCAGGCCCTTCACAGGAGAATGTCGCCACAGGAGGGGCTCCGGGCGACGCTGGTGCCTTCTGACTGGTCACTCTCGGCTCTCACCTGCTGGGTTTCCCTTCTGCCCTGCCCTCCCCCGGGGGGGCCCCGACTGTAATCACTAACACGGTCGCAGCTTTTCTTTCTGTCACTGTGAGTCCAGGCTGGGCGCTGGCAAACTTTCCCATCTACTCACGGGGAGGAGGCAAGCGGGGGCCGGGCGCCGGGTCTCAGGGACACGGAGGGGTAAACTCTGCCACTGCAGCTTCTGCGTCTCCCCAGGGAAGATCAACCCCCAAGCACGCGCCTGAGGGTCCCCCTCGGAGTCTCAGAGCAGGGTCACAGGAGCAGATGGGACTCAGGCTACTCTCGCTAAGGCGGGAGGGGAAGGCCGGGATCTGGGGAGCATGGGCCATGTCCTGCCATGGGCCATGTTCTGCCGTGGCCTGTGTGGGCTGTGTCTTGTGTGGGCTGTGTGTGGGGGCCATGTCCTGCCGTGGCCTGTGTGGGCTGTGTCCTGTGTGAGCTGTGTATGTGGGCCATGTCATGCCGTGGGCCGTGTTCTGCCGTGGCCTGTGTGGGCTGTGTCCTGTGTGGGTTGTGTGTGTGGGCCATGTCATGCCGTGGGCCGTGTTCTGCTGTGTCCTGTGTGGGCTGTGTCCTGCATTGGAGCTGTGGACCATGTCCATGGCCATGTTTGGTGGTGGGAGGTGTCTAGGAAGCCCCTCACTCTGAGCTCCTGAGTCTGGGGGCTTCTTCTCGCCGCGTCAAGCCCAGCTGGGTGCAGTCCGTCCCCACCGCTCAGAGCTCCTGTGCTAGGCTTTGCCCGAGGGGACCCCAAGATGGCGCCAGGATCACCCCACCTCAGGCTCACTGCTGGGTGGGGGGTGAGAGGCTTGCTTCTCCGGGCCCCCCACCAGGTGAGCCCACCATGGCCTTGGCTGAGAGGGGAGGAGGAAGGGGCTCCCCGAGCTCTCCAGAGTCTCACCACAGCTGTGTCCATGGATGTCCAGCTGTCCAGGCCTCTCATCCCGTGCTGAGACCAAGGGCAGTTCCAGCTGTGCCCAGAGACAGAGGCCAGGCTGCGGAGCCCTGTCCAGGGCCAGCCATGAGGGACAGACAGGTGAGGACCAAAGACTTCACATGGTCCCAGGGGTACTGTGAGAGGTGGACGAAGACCACGGTCCGACCCCGCACCCCTGCCCCCTGTCCCCATGTCAGCCGCCCCATCCCGTCCTGATGCTGGAGTCACACATCTGCTTGGCACACGCACAGCTGACTCGGTGTGTGCATCCCGCCAGGGTATGATAACAGCCCAGGAACCTGCAAGGGGAGAGCTCGGTTTCCCGAGCTCCCCACGGCAGATCCCAGGGAAAGCACGTGAGCGCTGGTAGCTTGGGGGGCAGCCGTGCCCGGGAGCAGCGACAGTCCCCACCCAGTGTGCCCCTCGGTCGCCTCAGCTCTAGGGGCACCCCGAAGGGCGGTGCCCGTGCACACATGGGCAGGTCGGCATGGCTCTCTGGTGCATGCACGTGCACTTCTGGGGCACAGCGGGCAGGCACCCCACAGACGTCAGCCGTAACCGTGCAGGTCACAGAGCTCAGGTCGTGGGCTGGGGCGGCCAGAGACGCAGGGGATGGGGAAGGGCCCCAGCAGGGAGGCATGAAGCCAGGCTCCAGCACTGGCACCCCGAGACGCAGGGAGGGGGTGAGCCTGGGCTCTGAGCATCCTGAGGCACAGGGGTGCAGGGAGTAGGCTCTGCACCCAGAACGCCGTCCGACCCCCAGCCCGCGGGGTCTCAGGCTGAGGCCGTGCCTCCCCCTCTCAGCTGCGTCACAAGCTCTCATCCATCACTGTCTAGCGGAAACGCCCACCAGATCCACCTCCCCAGGGAGGCCGGGCCGGCTCCTGTGGGCTGCACTGCCCACACAGCCTGCGTAGGGGTGTCATTCTGAGACGCGAGGGCACCTCTGGTGTGGACACAGCTTTCATCCACGCCCAGACCAGGCCTCGCAGCTCGCCTTCTCCCTCCTGCGCTCCAATCTTCCCGTGGTGCCTGGGACCCCCGGGGAAAGCCACATGAGGTCAGTAAGCGGCGACGGAGAAGGACAAAGGGCCCGTCAGTCCCTGCCACATCAGGATGATTCTGTCGAGTCCCTGGGCAGGAGGCCGCCATGCTGGCGCCTCAGGCTGGGGGCACATCAGTTGCCCTCAGTAGGGTTCAGGCTGAGGCGGCCCCTACGGGCTGGCCGGGGCTGGTTTGGGCCGACATTCCTACATCACACTGGGGCTGGGCTGTGACCCTTCTGCTCACACGTGCTGTTCACAGGAGCTGGGGGATGTGGCACAGGGACCTCCCTTCACTCCGCATGGATCCGGCCCGGCCACCCAGCTCAGCAGGGCACAGCGAGCTGTTCCAGCCTGAGCGCGTGGAACGGGCCTAGGAGCTCTGGAACTTTCTGCCGAGTGTGTGGACGGGACTCTGACACCCACAGCTGGCACTGTCTTTGTGGGTCTTGGGCCCCATGGTGGGCTCTGGGGGAGGGAGACACATTGGGGCCATGTGACCCTGGATGGAGGACCAGTGCCATCAGCTGCTGCCACCACCGGCCCATCAGTTCCAAAGTCACACACCAGGCCCAGTGAGGCCCCTTGGCCCACCAGCCGGCCCCTCCCTGCTCGTCCTGGGCTGAGGGTCCCCCCAAGCACAGTCTGTGCCCGGCCCGGGAGCAGCCCTGAATCTGCCCGCAAAGCACGACACGTGACTCCAAGGCTGAAACCCACATGTCATGCCACAGACAAACTTGCTTGAAAAGAACCCTGGTCTCAAACTGGGAAACTTCTAGAAGAGGTTCTAGGATGGAGACCCTGAAAACAATCTGCTTCACAGGAAGCACTCGGCTAGCACTCAGTGCTGCAGGAACCCTGGCCTGGCCCAGCACCTCACAAAAGGCGGACAGTGAACTGGGCCCAACTCTGAGCCCCGCCCAGCCCGACTATAGCCCGGGCAGGACCCTGTGGCGCCCGCCAGTGCCCAAGGAGCAGGAGGGGCTGCGCGGGGCTGGTGGGAGAGAGAAAGCACAATCACGGAGTGAGAGCAGGGACCGGCCCGAGTCAGCCGGAAGGGACCAGGTCAAGGGGCAGAGAGGGGTCACGCCGGCTGGGGCCAGGGGCCGTGCACAGACCCTCACTGTCCTGCCCTGCTCAGGGGCCCCACGCCTCTCACCTGCCACCACGGCACACGGCATGCTCAAGGGCCCGTGCTTGGCACCGGCTCGTTTAAGTGGGTGGTGGGACCCCGCTGGCACCTGCCCTACCGTGTCTGCCACAGGGATCGAGGGGGAGAGAAAAGGCTGCAGCCTCACTGGGCGCGGATGACCATCCTGCAGGGCCACGCCCCCTGGAAGCACAGTCCCCACAAGAGGGCAGGCCACGTCCCCTCCCGGCCTCGGTGCTGCACGAGGTACCCAGACGTGTCTCACTCTTGGCCCTGGCAGCTGGACGCCTCACAGGTGTGGTCCGTGGGGAGAACGGAAACAGCTGAGCCACCAGCTCTGCGAGGATGGCGTCCAGGGGGCTGGAGGGGGCCACACCCCCGCACATGGACAGTCCGCCAGGGCGACAGGGAGAGCCCCACGGACTGCGTGTCCCACAGCCGCTGGGCCTGGCGCTCCAGCGCCACCCCTTCATGCCCTCTCTGGTGACAGAGAAGCCCCCGGCACCGGCCCCCCGCACAGCTTGCCTCGCTGTGATAAAGGTGGTTCACGGAAGTTGAAAGTCGCCCCACGGAGCCGACACAGTTTGTGGGTGTTAATTGCGCGTCCATTAGTGCAGGCACTGTAATAATGAATTAAAATTTGCATCGTGTGTAATCTCATTAATTTTGCGATCAGGCCGGCTCTGACAGCTTTAATGCATTGCTGAGGGAACAGCCGAATGTGTGGCACTCAAGATCTCAGCAAGGTTAATTTGCCGGAAGTGGAGCTGCCACGGAGTCTCTGCCTCCAGTGTAGAGGCTGCGGCCCGGGGTGGCCAAGGGGTGGCCAAGCTGGTGGGGCAGGGCGGAGGGCCCACAGGGGATGCCAGGCCAGGACCTCATCACAGGGGAAGCTAGTGCCCGCGCTGAGGGGGCTGCAGAGGGCATCGGTCCCCATGTTGGGGAACGGGACACCCCGACACCTGCAGCTGACCTTGGGGTAGCACAGACAGGGTCAGGAAGCCAGGCCCCACCTCTGCGGCCCCCCGGCACCCCGCACTCACCTTCACCACCTGCCCAGAGACATGAGCAGTGGGGGACCACCCCCAATTTGCTAAACTTTGCAGCCCCCTGGGAAGATACCCAGAGCCCACCTCGCCTGGGCCCAGGCAGGGCTGTGAACAGCAGGGCTGGTCCGTGGGGAGGGAACCAACTCAGCGGACCCAAAGCCTAGTGAGCTGCACTCGCACCATTGGCCCTATTTCCCAGGTGGGGAAACTGAAACAGGCAGGTGATGGGGGGGAGTGGATGCTGCCACTGGGCTCTGCAGGGACCAGAGTCTGGCGGAGGGGGCGGGGAGAGGCAGGGAGTCCCTCCAGTTCCAGGGCGCACCCACACGGGCAAGGCTGCGGCCCCTGGCCCCTCTGCTCTGTCAAGCTACATCAAGGCCCAGTGCTCCGCGTGGTGCTCCCCTGCCTGGGCCCCTGGGGAGCCTGGCCAGAGCAGCAGAGCCCAGGCAGGACCCCCGCAGTTGGTACCAGAGCCGGGGTAGAGACAGTCACTCGGGGCCTCCCCTGCACCCGCACAGCTGTCCCCGTGTCCTGCCATGTGACCAGCTCCTCTCTCCACTGTGGCAGCTGCCACTGGCCAGCAAAGGAGTGAATGCCGGCGCCGGCTGCCCTGTCAGACCAGGAGGAGCTGAACTGCCCAGCTCAGAAGACGCAGCAGAGAGAAACCGGCCATAGCCTCTTCCGGGGAGGCCTGGACTGGGCCCCGTGAGCACCATGTGGGCGCCCTCCCCTCCCTCGGGGAATCCAGGGCCCCCGACACAGTCCCTCCAGAATCCCCCCAGCCCCATCTGGCAGTGAGGGATGGGGGCGTGGAGGACGCTCGGCCCAAAGGGTGGGGTCTGTGGGGCTGAGATGCAGAATGCAAAGGCCAGACCGGGGGTCAGACTGACCGAAGACATGAGGCGGAGATGCCCAGTAAGGCCACTCAGGGTCCTCCTGTTCCCAAGGCGACCCTGATGATGAGCAGAAGCCCCACCTAGGGGTCGGATCACCAGGAGCACCCCAGATGCCCACCGCTCAGTCAGAGAAGGGCCCGAGGGGCAGGGAGCCGGGACAGAGTGGAAGATGGGGTCCCCAGGGGCCACCTGGAGGTGACCCCAAGGCAGCTGGGAGAGAGCCCCAGGGCGGTCACCCCTCCCCGTGGTGGCCCCATCCCAGACCATCTGCACAGAGACGGGGTCCCCATGCCAGCCCTGTGGCAGCGGGGCTGTAGGCACCCATCCGGCCAGGTACAAGCCCAGGACACTCTGGGGACGTTGTGGAGCTGCAGCTTTGGGGTCGCAGGGACAGACAAACCATCTGCAGGCATGGCCCCACCCAGACCGGTTCTCTGCGGCCTGAGGATGTCTCCCTACGCAGCCATCCCTGGGCACGTCCAGGCCCCTCAGGCCCCAGGGCCTATCTCTGCCGAGGGCTCAGTCCATCCGGACACCTTCAACCGTGTGCCCTGCGGCAGTCAGAACCCGGGCAAAACTGTGGCTGCGTCTACACCACTACTGCTCTACAGAGGGGGTGCCGGGTGCCCCTGGCTGGCTGCGTCTACACCGCTGCTGGTCTACAGAAGACATGCCAGGCACCCACCAGCTGCATCTACATCGTTACTTGTCTACCAAGAGGGTGCTGGGTGCCCCCCATGGCTGCTTCTACACTGCTGCTGGTCTACAGAGGAGGTGCCGGGCGCCCCTGGCAAGTATCCCCAAAGGCCACTGTGACACCCTCACCTCCCGAGACCGGCTGGGTCCTGAGCCTTCAGGAGTCATTTGTCTTGTGCTCCCACCCCCTGATTTGCAAATCTGGGTGTGTCTACACTGCTTCCTGGCTCTGTGCATGTCACGTGTGGCCTCTGTCCCCCAAACACAGTGTTCGCGCCCACAGTCCCGGGGGCAGGCGCTCCAGGGACCAGGATCCGGCAGCGTGATGGAGCAACTCTTATCAGTGTGGGGGTTTCTCGGGGAAAGGGGCTCTGGGGGGTCTTCGGGCAGTGGGTGTTAAGGCACTTGCCTTGCATACCTGACCCAGGTTCCAGCCCCGTGGGGCATAGCCCAGGTGGTCTCCCAGAGTGGCCGGCCTGAGAAACGCCACCTCCCCTGGCCCTGCACTGACATGCTGGTCCAGGTGGCCCCAAGAGCACCACAGGGGTTCCCAAAATTTCAAAATGTAAATTTTAAACTTAAAGAATAGGTCAGCTGGACATGGACGGACTCAGGACCACAGCATGTGGGGACAGAGACACAGAAGACATGCAGCCTGGACCCCGGGCTGAGGGACCCCGCACTGACCCTAGGATGAGGGATACTCAGCACTGACCCCAAGATGAGGGACCCCCGCACTGACACCGGGGTGAGGGACACCCCCACACTGACCCTGGGTGAGAAACACCCCTGCACTGACCCCAGGGGCACCTTGGGCCAGTTTCCGCTGCAGGAACCCCCAAGTGTCGGGGTGCAGGGGCTTCCCTTGACCTGCTCTCTGAGCTCCCGGCAGGGTGACGGGGCTGGTGGGGGTGGGAGACTCGCAGGTACCTCGGAGGCTCCTTGGACAGAGCCCACATGGCTGGGGGCTCACCTGGGCCTGTGGGGGCTGGTCATCAGGATACAAAGCTGCTGGTTCAGCTCCAGGGTACCCCAAGCACTCAGCCCGTCTCTGGCTCGGCAGCTGTCTGGGGCCGGCCGCAGGGATCAATTAAACGGCTCCCAACTGTGACTGATGCGGCACATAAAATATTTTAAATTAATTTTTGGAGAATAAATGAGGACATTACCATTTTATGTGTTCACAAAGAGATAGGAAGAGCCCCAGAGTGGGTGCAGGGGGGAGCGCCCAGGAGAGACCCTGTTGGACGGCCGCCAGCACAGCAGGATACTCACGGGGACCCCCTGTCCACCCACGTGTCCTTCTACCCAGCTGCCCATGGGGCGGTGCCTGGCCTGGTGCCAGGCTTTAGGCCATGCTCACGAGCTCCAGACCTCCCAAGGAGTCAACTACGGGAGACGGGGGTCCGACGGCCCCGCACACCTGACTCCAAGAACGCGCACAGGACACGGGCAGGAGGACGAGTGCCAGTCCCAGAACTCAATGGCACTGGGGTACGGGCCAGCAGGCTCCAGGGACAGGCCCGGAGCCGGCTCACGGGCACCACTAACATGGCTGAGGACCTTGGCAGCTGGCTCCACTGTCCCCGAAGCCACGCCCCTTCCTGCACTGGCCCAATGGCCAGGCACTCCACTTCCTGCTGGTACCTCCAACAAGTGGGGTTCCAGGGATTTGGAATTCTGCCCCCCAGAATGTGCCGGTTTGACCTGCCCTTCTGTCATGGTTATCTCAGAAGACCCTTCCCTGGCCAGCTCCTCCTGACACCCCATCCTTGTCACTAACCACTATGGGACCACAGTCGCCACATCCTCCCTACACGGTGCTCTGCTGGCCCCTCCAGCCCGGAACAGGAATATGAGGAAGCCGCAGGAATGAGTGAGCAGGTGAATGGGTGGGTGAGTGCGAGTGAGGGATCGAGGGAGCAGTGAGTAGAGGAGTGACTGAGTGAATGTGAGAGTGTGGAGAGTGAGGAGATGAGTGAAGGAGTAAATGCATGAGGACTATAGGAGATGAGTGAGTGGGTGAGTAAGTGAGTGTAGAAGAATGAGTCAGATATAAACATGAGTGGACGCGTGGCTGAATGAGTGTGAGTAAATGAGCGAGTGACTGTGTGAGTAAATGAACAAGTCAGTGAGTGAATGAACAAGTCAGTGAGTGAATGAGTGAGTTAAAGAGCAAGTTAGTGAGAGTGAGGGGTGAGTGAGTGAATGAGTGAAAGAGTGGAAGTGAGGAGAGAGTGACAGTGAGTGAGTGAGTGAGGAGAGAGTGGGTGAGTGAGGAGAGTGAGTGAATGAGTGAGAGAGGAGAAAATGAGTGAGTGAGTGAGTGAGTGATAAGCGAGAGTGGGGAGAGAGGATGCCAGTGAGTGAGTGCGCACTGACCCCCGGTGTGTAGAGAGCTGACACCTGCTCTCTGCCCGAGACAGGGCTGAGGGGCCAGTGTGCAGACGGAATTCTGGTCGGAGGCCAACTGTGAGGCTGAAGTGGAGTCACGACAGGCTCCACTTTAAGACCGAAACTCAGCAGGCCTAAGTGTCAGTTTCCCATATCAGAAAGTCCCGACTTCTCAGAAAACAATATCACCCTGGGCAGATACCGCCCCGTGGCAACAGCCTATCAGAGCAGGGGGCCTGGGCAGTGGCGCCCGGCCAGGTAGAGAGGGCCGAGGACTGGAGTCAGGGACCGGGCAGGGACTAAGAATTGGAAACATAACGTTGGTCCCCGAAGTCACAGGACCTACGGGGATCAGAATTGGAAGCATATTGCCATTCCTAGAAAAATGCTATTATGTAACCAAACCCTACATAAACTGCTCAGAATTAGGAGTTGGGGTCCTTGTCAAGACTCCACTGCATTGGATGAGACTCGGACCCTAGCTCAAGCTAGCAATAAAGGGGCCTTGCGTTTGCATCCTCACATCTGGTCTGGTCAGTGTGCGAGCGAGACTCCCTTCCAGGGATATAAAACACGAGTGTTAATGAAATGCTGGTGCCTGTGGCCCTTTCACACTTGGCACCTCCCAAGCACATGCTGGGTTGCAGTGGGGACCTCTGGGCTTGCTGACCTGCCCCAGGGCCCTTGAGCCCTCCCGGCACAGATCCTTGGGGCACAGGAGCCTGCTCGAGGCGCCTGGCTCCCCAGCCCTGCACCCCGGCCGCGTCTGCCTGCCCCCTGCGTTTTCCCTTGGGGCCCGGCCTCGCACCATATCCCCCTGTGCTGAGGATCCAGGGCACAGCCTAGGGGCACAGCAGGCCATACCTGACCCTTAGCCCCACCCAGGCAGCCCCCGGGCCCTGCGGGCACAGCACTGAGGGGCTCTGTCCTGAGTCATCTCCTGGTAGCAAATGAGAGGCCACCCCCAGCCCGCCCATCAGAGATGGAGCTGATCAAGCGGTCCCAAGGGTGGGGATCCCCCCACGCCCCACCTGCTCCCAGCCTCCAGGGACCACCCCAGGTACCCCATGACAGCCCCCAGACACTTGGACAGAGCCCACCTGCGGGACCTCCCACCTCCTGATGGTGGATGTGGGGAACAGCGCTGAGCCTGCCCCAAGGAGGACAGACCCAGAGAGTGCTCCAAGAGCACAGCAGGGTGAGCTGGAGCTGGGGGAGGGGAGAGGAAGGAAAAGCAAAGTGAGAGGGCAGGAAAGAGAAAGGGAGAAGAGAGAAGGAGAGGAAGGGAGGGAGAGGAGAGGTGAGGAGAGGAGGGGAAAGGAGGGAGGTGGGGGTCCTCTCCAGTGTCTGAGTTCTCTGGGTTCTCAGCCTCTCCCCCTTTCACAGCAGCCCCCGCCTCCCCCCTGCACCCTTTCTGTCTTGGCTTTGCTCTTGTTTCCTTCCTCCGACTAGCAGAGAGCTGCAGGAGGAACCCCCAACAGAAAAGGAGGCACTGCAGCCTGCAGCTCAGCAGCTCATCGGGGAGGGCTGCAGGGAGGAGGGGCAGGGAGAAGCCGCACTTGGGCCTGAGTTGGCTCCTTCACCTTCCAAACCTGCCAGAGGCTGCAGTCGTGACTGGAAAAGGAAAGCAGGGGAGAGAGTGGGCGGGTGAGAGGGGCGCAGGAAAGAGGGGTGCAGGGAGAGAGGGGCGTGGGGAGAGAGGGTGCAGGGAGATATGGGGTGGACAAGAGGGGTGCAGGAAGAGGGTGAGGGGTGAGAGGTGTGAAGGGAGAAAGCGGTGTGGGAAGAGAGGGCTGTAGGGAGAGGGGTGCAGGGGTGGGGAGAGATGTGGGGAGAGGGAAGAGGGGAGACGGAAGAGGGGAGAAGGGTGTGGGAAAGGGGAGAGGGGTGTGGGGAGAGGGGTTCGGGAATGGGGAGAGATGCGGGGAGAGGAGTGAGGGGAGAGTGGTAAAGGGAGAGGGGAGAGGGGTGAGGGGAGAGGGGTGCGTGGGTGGGGAGATGTGATGTGGGAAGAAGGGTGAGGGGAGAGGGCTGTGGGGAGAGAGAAGAGGGAAGAGAGGTGAGGGGAGAAGAGTGTGGGAGAGGGGAGGGGGTGTGAGGAGAGGGGTTTAGGAGTGGGGAGAGATGTGGGGAGAGGGGTGAGGGGAGAGGGGTGGGGGGGAGAGGGGTGTGGGTGAGAGCGTGTACAGTGGAGGGGCCCGGACTCCGCCCCTGGCTGCGGGGAGAGGTTGTTGGCAGGAGGAAACGGCAAGCTCGTTGCTTCCTCTGGAGCATTTGGACCGTTTCGGGGCTCAGCTCAGACTGTTCCCAGAGGGTGGGAGATACCTGTGGGCCGGAGGGGCTGGCTGCAGGGGCGGGGCGCTGCCCCTCTGTGCACGGGGACCCCCACTTCTGAGGGTGGACAGGCTGGCTTCTGGCTGGACGGCCGGGTGAGCACGTGGGCCTCGGGCAGCCCTGCTGGAGCCGGAACTTACCAAGATGTCCTGTGGGGTGGGGGACAAAAGGCCCCCAATATCCACACTCTGATTCCCTGAGCCAGGGGAGACGGGACAGGTCTGCAGGCCCGGGAGCCCTGCACACAGTCCCTGGAGAGGGTCAGGAGGGCGAGGGCTCCCCGAGGCGGGGGCAGCCCTGGGGTGCCCCGGAGGTGCTGCCAGCGCTCAGCCCACCAATTCCAGTCCAGCCCCGGCACCGCAGGTGTGTCCCCAGCTACCTGCCCCCCAAAGCTGTCCTCGGACAGGAGGGGAGGGTCGCTGGGCGTGGGGTCCGAGGCGGGGGCCCTGGGAGGGAGCACTGAGCTGGGGGCTGTGCAGAGCCGAGTTGTGCCCAGATAGGCAGGTCCGAGGGTTCCCGCTCTCAGCCCCTGCCCGTCTGCTCGGCCGGGGGAGCCCGGACGCTGCAGAGAATCGAGGACCCGAAACAGAATCTGCCAAGAGGCTCCGCCATGGGTGCCAGCGTTGATGATGTCAGAGCCTGAGGGACCCCGACAGAGCTGGGAGCAGGGGGGACGGGCTTCTGGGGGGTGCACAGCTGGGCGTTTCCCTGGGGGTCTCCACCTCCTGCCTGCAGCCCGGGAAGGCGTGACCCGGGAGAGGGGCCCGGGAAGTGGGGGGTGCATTCCAAGAGGGAGACCTCCTGCGTGTGTGCACCGTCCAACTCTCCCGCTGAGTGCCCGCCAACGGGGGGAGGTTACCCTGAGCAGTGAAGCCCGTGAGGCCGGCATGGGGGTGGGCGGAGAACCCCACCCCGCTTCCCTCCTGCAGCGCCGCCTTCCATCTGCTGCTGAAAATCATCTGGGGGGTGTGGAGCCCCCCTCCCGAGCCCCGCCTGGCTCAGAGTGAAACCTGGGGGGCAGAGTGCTGGCCCAGCAGGCCGGGTGCTTGCGTGCGCGTGGCCCACCGGTGAGCCCTGAGTGACCCTGAGAGCAGAGCCAGGAGTCAGCCCTGAGCACCCCAGGTGTGGCCAGAAAGCAAAACAACAGGAAACCCTGGGCCAAGCAGAGGGCGTGCTGGGGCCGTCCCTGCGCCTGTGGGTAAGGGGCAGCCCCTGTCCCCTGGGACCCCCACAGGGCTGCCTCTGTCTTTGGGGCATTCCTGGTGCAGAGAACAGGCCAGAGCCCGCACAAGACCCCTCACGCACAGACCCGAACCCCAGTCTCAGGCTCAGACTTGCAGCCTGTGCACCCTTCAGAAGGTGCCCAGCAGGGAAGGGGTGCGGCCTGAGGGTCAGAGACTCCACAGAGCGAGCTCCCTCAGAGCCTCCGCTCCAGCCTCCATCCATGGGGACCAGCCAGACATGCACCACCGCACCCCTGCCCTCCACCTACCAGTCTACGGGAACTAGCCATTTGCACACCACCTCACCCCTGCACTCCACTGCAGTGTCAGTCCATGGAGACCAGCCACACATACCACCTCACCCCTGCGCTTGGTGCTATCTCTTCAATAGAGCTGCCAGCTCATGCCACCCAGCCCAGCTCTTCTGCCCTGTTCTGCTTTGCCCTCGGTGGTGCTCCCCTGGTTTCCAGAAGCCCCAGCTCTATCCAGCAGGCTCCCAGAGCTGCATGCCGCCCCATGGACTGCGTATGAGACACCCCTATGCCACAGAACCCAGACCAGAGCCCAGAGCAAGGAGACGTGCAGTGATGGGAGACACGTGGGCAAGGACAGCCAGCCAGCCATGTTGCAGCGCCACTGACAAAGCACAGGAAGCAGAGCCACTGGCCAGTGGAGTGTGGCGATGACCGAGCCTCTCACACCGGGGCCACGCTCCCCTCACTCGGCCCAACCCTGGGTAGCCCCCTCGCCCCTGCCAGCCCCCACATTGCCACCTGGAACCGAGTCCTCATCGCTTGGAAACCAACTGGGTAGGGTCCAGACCTGCTCCGCCCTGGGCGTCCACGTGGAGACCTCTGAGGGTCGCCCGCATTCAGGAAGCCACAGCCAGGCGCCGGGTGCTACGTCCACTGCCAGCAGGTGTGATCAGCCTCCCGGGGGTGACTGGGCTTTTGGGGCCTGGGGCCAGACACACACAAACCAGCGCACAGGAGTGGGGTGTCAGGGCGGCAGGGGAATCTTGGGCTTTCCAGAAAAGCACCCATGAAGGATGAGGCCATGAGCTAAGCAGGGTGGGCAGAAGGGACAGTCGTGGCACAGTGGACCCTGGATTCAGGGGAGTCTGGTCAGGCCATGGGGGCTGTGGGGGCTCCTCTGTGGGTCCCTCCTGAGGATCGGGGGTAGGCAGAGGGAGCAGAGCAGAGGGAGGAGGCTCTGCCAGAGCCCAGGGACCGAGACCCCCGGACACTCCAGTGACCCCAGACTACCCATCCACTGGGCAGTCAGCAGTCCCTGCCGTTCCCTGAGAAGTCTGATGTCCAAATCCAAGACCGGGCCCAGGGATAGGACCTGCGCCCCCTGCTGTGGCCACGTGGGGAGGAGGAAGCCCATGACAGCAAGTGAGGAAAGGAAAGGGGCAAAGGCCATGCTCACAGAGCACACATGTGCAGACATATATGTGCACACACACAAACATGTTCACATGTTTGTTGCAAATATGCAAACATGTGTGTGCAAGCAGATGTGAAAGCATATGTGAACATCACATATGAGTACAAATGCAGACACTTGAGCATGGGCATTCAAGCACAGTACAGGTATGCATGTGCAAACACATGTGCCCTTGCATGTGAACATGTGTTTGTGCACACTAAGGCACATGTGGACATATGTACGTGTGAACAGTACATCTGCACATGCTAACACGCCTGCACAGGCATGCATGTGAAGACATGAGCACAGACACAGACATGGCACACACATGCATGCACACACATGCACATGCATGCATGCACACACCCTGTGTGGGCTCCCACTGGCCACTGCATCCCCAGGTGATTCTGACTCTGTCCCTGAAGAGACAGGTGTGGAGAGAACAGCTCTGTGGTGGGGCCTGATCCCAGAATGGCTGGGCAGCGCCCCCAGAGCTGCCCATGCAGACGGGCTGCTGGCCCCGGGCTATCCGCAAGGATGCTGGGCTCATCCTAGTCTGCTTTCTCCTCCGATGAATCTGTTTTGCAAAGAATTTTCAGGCCAGTGGGATGGGAAGGCAAGGAAAGCCCTGTGTGGAACCTTCCCGCCCCGAGAGCTATCCTTCCAGACAGCGCAGCCTTTGTCCGTGCCCGGAGTGGCAGGACCCAGAGAGGGCCGCCCAGAGCCCAAGATGTGCAGTAAATGAAGGAATGAATGAATCAGAGAATGAATGAACGATTCAACAAAGAAACGAGTGAATGAACAAATGAAGACATGAAGGAATAGATGAACAAATGAACGAAGAGACAAATAAAGGAATAAATGAACAAATAAAGAAATGAAAGAGCAAATAAATGGACAAATGAGTGAATGAACAAATGATTTAAAAATAAATGAACAAATGAATGGATAAACAAATGCAGTCGTGAATGAGTAAAGGAAAGAGTGAGTAAATGGACAAATGAAGGAATGAAGGAACAAATGAAAGAACAAATGAATGGATGAATGACCAAGCAAATGAACAAATCAGTGAATGAATGAACACTGAACTAATGAGTGAGTGAGGGCCAGGGTCAGGGGACCAAGTCCAAGATTCGTTCTTCCACATGTAAAATGAGCCCAACCACTGCATTCACTCCCCAAGTTCTAGGGTGAACCCCACAAAATCCCAACACACAGGGCCTGTCTGGGGAGGGGTGTGTCAGGGAGGGCCCCACCCGCACCCTCCTTACCCCGTCTCACTAAAAGCCCTAGTGAACATCATACCACTGGCCTGAAGAAGGGTCAGTGTCCTGGCTGCACCCCTAAGTGCCCCGTGGCCTGAATGGCGGAGAGCACCTCCTGGGTGCAGAGCCCCTTCCAAGGTCTGACCAGTGACTCTGGCTTCAGGCCCAAAAACTTCCAGAGCCCCACAGCTGATGTGGGGGTGCCCCCCGCCTCCCGCCACAGACACACATGCGATCAGCCAAACCTGGGCCAGCCACAGCAGGAGCGGGGAGCACGGAGATCTGCCAGATGCTGGCCAGGGCACAGCCGGAGGGGAGGGAGCACAGAGATCTGGCAGACCTAGGCCAGGGCACAGCAGGAGGAAGCACAGAGACCTCCAGGGCCACAGGGAGAAGGGCCAGGCCAGGCCAAGCTGCTCTCCGCCTGTGTGCCTGGCTGGCTGGCAGCAGGTGTGTGCACAGGCAGGGCAGGTGCCTCCCTCCCCCCTCGGAAGGAACTGAACCTCAAGGGGGTGCCCTGTTTTCAGAGGGGCCGGTGGGGTTCATCTGAGCCGCTAAGCACCTTGGACCTTTAAGAAGAAAAAACAAGAGGGCACGGAGTCCTGGAATATTCAGGAGCTGCAGTGAGGGGTGTGGCAGTCAGTGAGGGACTCAGCCAGTCTCAGCGAGGGGCGCGGTCAGTGAGGGGCGCATCTCTGGAGAAGCAGACCCCTTGGCGGCTCTGAGGGGCCAGTGCGCTGCACCGGAAGGAGCGTGCGCAGTGGGGCTCTGTGCGGGGCTGGGCGGGCAAAGTGCCCCTGTTCATCCCGGGAAGGCCGGTTCCCAGCGCGCCCCTCCCCCAGCGCTCAGCCCGATTTGTGCAGCCTCGCTAATGCCCCGCTAATCCTGCAAATTTGCACAACTCTGGGCGGGGGTCACCGTTAATGATCTCCCAGCAGTGCCTCACTGAGGAGGGCAAGCACGAGCCAGAGGAGGGGTGCTGTGGGCGGGATCCCCCAGGCTCCCACAGAGCACAGCCTGCAGCCCGGGAGGCCAGGGCAGGCCAGAGCTGGGCGTCCACACAGTCTGGAGCTGAGGTGTTCCCGCAGCCTGGAGAAGCCGAGCACCCGCCCTGCATCTCCCACTCCCACACCCGCCACTCCTGTCACAGGCCACCCCAGCCCCTGCCCGGCACCACACACACACACACACACACACACACACACACACACACACACACACACACACACACACACCCCACACACACAGAGCACCAAGTTTCTAGTGAGAAGCAGGGGGGCAGGGGGCAGGGAGTGGGTGGGGGTGTGAGCAGGGGACAGGGGACGGGGTAGCAGGCAGGAGGGAGCAGTGAGGAGCAGGGGCAGAGCTCTGGGTGGGGGGCAGGGCAGGGGGCAGGGAGCAGTTAGACTCTGCTGAGTCGAAAGGGTTGACCCCTCCGGCCCCTCACTGGTGTCCAGTCTCCGGGGGCCTGGAACTCACCGCAGATTCTAAGTCAGGAGGGTCCATTGGAGCCTCAGCCCCAACACGGGTGGGGCTGGGGTCAGGCAGAGGGGCCGGAAGCTGCCCCTTCCCACCCGCCACACTGGACCCTCTGGTCCCCTCAGCAGCCCTCGGGCCACACCAGACCCCCTGACTGCCCGAGAGGGTGACCCCAGCCAGATGTTCTCATCCTGGCCCCATAGGCTCGTGCAACGGAGAAACCCCCGAAGGGCACTGGCCATGTGCTGCTGGCACCCGAGTAACCACAGTGCACGCGGGTGCCCCACAGGAGTCCCCGGGAGCAAGCAGGAACCCTGAGGATGGACGGAGGCAGGTCACAGCCTCTCAAGGGGCCCAGGGGTGGGGCAGCTTCCGGGAAGGCAGCGGAGGGCAGGGGTGGGGGAATCGGCACAAAAGTGGCATTCATGGGGGACAAGCGGGAGCAGCAGAGGACAGAGGACAGAGGGGACAGGCAGGGACAGGCCCAGTCCAGCCACGGGGCCATCCCCCCCTTCCCTCAGCCTCAAGGCAGGGGGGTATTGGGGCACCTATAACTTCCTCCTACAGCCAGCCCCCATGTCCCCACACACAGCCCCGTGTCCCCACACAGCCCCCACACCCCCGTGTCCCCACACAGCCCCTGTGTCCCCACACACACCCCCTTGTCCCCACACACCCCCGTGTCCCCACACAGCCTACACACCCCCGTGTCCCCACACAGCCCCCATGTCCCCCCACACACCCCCGTGTCCCCACACAGCCCCTGTGTCCCCACACAGCCCCCATGTCCCCCCACACACCCCCGTGTCCCCACACAGCCCCCGTGTCCCCACACACACCCTCGTGTCCCCACACAGCCCCCGTGTCCCTACACAGCCCCCGTGTCCCCACACAGCCCCCATGTCCCCACATACACCCTCGTGTCCCCACACACAACCCCATGTCCCCACACAGCCCCCGTGTCCCCATACATACACCCGTGTCCCCACACAGCCCCCTGTGTCCCCACACAGCCCCCGTGTCCCCACACAGCCCCCTATGTCTCCAGTCCGACACTGTGACTTCATCTAATGGGTAGGGAAACTGAGGCTCAGACGAGCAGTCACCTGCCTGCTCCACACGGGAAAGTGCAGTGTTGGGGGTGCAGGTGGGGTCCCATCTATAGCTCTGGAACCCAGGGCTGTAGGCTCCCAGCTAGGCAGAGGGAAGGGTACCCCCGCTGGGGCATGGGGTCTCCAGAGAGCCCCTCCCCCCAACCCCAGTCCCACCTGCCTCAGTCCTGTGCCCCATGGCTGGTACCTCCCTCGGAGGTGGGGGGACCTGGGCACATCTGCACCCCTCAGGGCGGGGGGTTAGGGAGTCCAAGGGGGCTCAGGGGCACTGGGAGGATGGGGGCTCTTGCCCGGCGGGAGAGCCCCCCTCTCACGTGACAGGAGAGTGGACACTGGGATAGGCACCCTCCCTGCACAAGCCTGCTGCGGGGCGGGAAGTGTCCATCCCGCCCCAGGTTCCGGCCCCCACCCCGGCGGGGCATCTGGCCGCAGGCTGGCCGCCGGCACATCTCCAGCCCTGGCCGCGGCTGCGCAGAGACTGGCCCCTGGTCCCAGCACGCCGCTCAGGTTCCAGCCCGCTGGTTCTTCATGGAATCACCACACAATGGACTCATTGTGCCCACAGGGTCAGCGGAGCCCAGGGGGAGGAGAGGGACGGGAAGCAAGGGACAGATGAGAAGGAGGCTGTGGGGAGCTGAAACTGGAGCGAGGGAGGAGGGAGGGGGAGGAAAAGAGCAGGACAGGAGTAAGAGCAGAGAGGAAGGGGGAGGGAGGGGGAGGGGAGAGCTAGACCAGAGGAAAAGGGCAGGACAGGATTAAGGAGAGTGGGGCGGAGGGGCTGGGCAGGGCAGGGAGGGGAAGGGGGGAGGGGAGGTGGAGCTGGCGGGGAGCAGAGGGGAGGAGGAGGAAGAGGGGAGGAGCTGGAGGTCCCTGGGCAGATGGCCCAGTCCACGTGCTGACGGAGGTGCTCCTGGGACAGCTGCAGCCTCCACTCTCCAGGGAAGCCCAGGGGCAGGGGAGGGGCTGCCGCCCATGAGGAGCCAGAAAGCCAGGGAGGCCCGGGAGAGACCCCGTGGGTCCGTATCCCCATGCCGCCCACTTCTCCGTCCCTCAGAGAGAAGGCACCCTGCACGCCCCGTGGGAGCCACCGGCCAACCGGCTCTCCCCAGAGCCAAGAGGCGACTGGGGTCCCCAGACATGACCCCACATCCTACCACGCTGAGCCGCCTTCCTGCCAGCTGGGCGCCCTCTGCCAGGGGGTCACGCAGCCTGCCCACGGAACCACAAGCTTCCCCAGAAGCTGGAGATGGGGTGAATGGTCGCACGGGTGGCACGAGGAGGGCAGCCGTGGGGAGGACTCAGTCAGGTCTGCAGGGGTGAGAGCAGCGTTTGGCCCTCTGCACACACGTGTGCATACCAGGCACATGTGCACATACACGGACACTCTGGGAGGTGCGGCGGTGCAAGGAGAAGCCTGGCCGTGGGGCACTGGACAGCCACTTCTGTCCACCCAGACACCTAGTGAATGCCCACAGGGAAGGAGCTGAGAGCCCGCTGCCACCGCAGGCCAGACGGTGCCTGGAGGAGGTGGGACAGGCTGGATTCCAACAGTGGGAGGACAGCGAAAGATCAGTGGGAAGGTCAGCGGGAAGGTCAGCAGGAAGGTCAGCAGGAAGGACAGCGGGAAAGTCAGCGGGAAGGTCAGTGGGAAGAATAGCAGGAAGGTCAGCGGGAAGGTCAGCGGGAAAGACAGCGGGAAGGTCAGCAGGAAGGACAGCGGGAAGGTCAGCAGGAAGATAAGAAGGTCAGCAGGAAGGACAACAGGAAGGTCAGCGGGAAGGAGAGCGGGAAGGTCAGCAGGAAGGTCAGTGGGAAGGACAGCGGGAAGGTCACCGGGAAGGTCAGTGGGAAGGACAGCGGGAAGGTCAGCACGAAGGTAAGAAGGTCAGCGGGAAGGACAGCAGGATGTCATCGGGAAGGTCAGCACGAAGGACAGCAGGAAGGTCATCGGGAAGGTCAGCGGGAAGGACAGCGGGAAGGCCAGCAGGAAAGATGGCGGGAAGGACAGCAGAGGTTTCTAGAAGGACGGAGCCCTCACAGAGCCTCAGCCAGGCTTCCCCCAGCACCACCCGGCCACATGCCCTCTGCAGAAATGCCCCAAGTGCATCTAGGGCCCCACACCCCAGGTCACAGGGGCTCCCCATGACACAGTCACCCTCCAGAGTCGAACCCGAGCACCAAGTCCAGAGCAAAAGAACCAGAAAGCAAACACAGAAAGCCATGACCCAGGATAGCCTTGGGCACCCCGACACCCAGAGACCAGCGGGGAAGGCTTCCTGGAGGAGGTGACACCTTCAAGCCAGAAGGACTCATGCCAAAAGCTCGGGCATGGACTAAACTATGTCCTGCCCCCAAATTCATACGTTGAAGTCCCCACTCCCAGTAAATTAGGGCACCAGGGTGGGTCCTGAACCACAGACTGGTCTGTAAGAGGAAAGGACCGGGTAGCCTCTCTTGGCTCTGAACGCACAGCAGGAAGCAGGGTCCAGCTGGAAGTCAGGCAGGGTGCCCCCCCACCCCCCCAGCAGCAGGGCCTGCCCGCACGCTGGTCTTGGACTTCTGGCCCCCAAAAGTTTGAGTGAGGGGAATGTCTGAGCACCCCGGCCTGTGGGACTCCGTCCCAGCAGCAGAGCTAAGACAGCTGCCCGGCTCCCATCCAGGAGCACCCTCACCCCCACCCCCAGGCCCACCCCAGCTTAGGCCGTGGCCCACGGGCTCAGGGTTCAAGTTCTCACGGGCAGCCGGCCTTCCCGTCAGGTGCCTCACAGGCTAACTCCTGGGGCTTCCCGAGGATTAACGTGCTCATTAAGGGACCACACGGCCAGGCTGAGCCCAGACGCTGTCTGGGATCATCGGGGAGCCGGATTAGGGGGCCACCAGGCCACAACTGCCCACAAAGCCGCAGAAGAGGCTCGGGAGGGGGCCATAGGCTTTTATGGGCCAGTTTAAACCTTCCCTCTACACAAGAAGCGATGTTTAAAAATAGCAGAGTGGCCTCCCTTGGCGCGGGAAAAGTGTCTTCCATAAATCCGCTGCTGCCCTCGGCCTCCCGGGGCAGGAAGCTGGCTGGAGGATCAATGGGCCTGGAATCCTTAGAAGCGCTTGTTTCTCTGGTCGGCAGATGAAACGTCGCCCGACCAATGTAGTTGTCTTTCAGATGAGCCCAGGGACCAGCCACACCTGAAGGCGCCTGCTGCCTCCCCCCGCCTGCCGCCTCCCCCCGCCTGCAACCCCCAGATGAAGGCGGGCACAGCTAAGGGATGTGGGGCTCCCCCGGGCCAAGGACAACAGGCCCCAACACACCACCCCGACAGCAGCTTCCAGAGAGCGAATGAGTGAATGGGTGAGTGTGGGAGTGAATATGGGAGGAAGGGAGAAAGTGAGTGACTGAGCGAGCTAGTAAGCAGTGAGTAGAGAGTATGTGTGAGTTAATTTGAATGTGATCTAGTGAATGAGTGTATGAGTGAGTGAGTGAGTAACTGAATTAAGTAAATGAATCAGTGTGTGAGTGTGACTGAGTGAGTGTGAGTCATTCAGTGAGTGAGTGAATGAATGAGTCAATTTATTCGGTATGTAAGCAGTGGGTAGGGCATTTGCCTTGCACGCAGCTGACCCGGGTTCGATTCCTCCATCCCTCTCGGACAGCCCGGCAAGCTACCGAGAGTATCCGCCCGCACGGCAAAGCCTGGCAAGCTACCCATGGCGTATTCGATATGCCAAAAACAGTAACAACAAATCTCACAATGGAGACATTACTGGTGCCCGCTCAAGCAAATCGATGAGCAATGGGACAACAGTGCTACAGTGCTAAGCATATGAGAGAGCAAGTGAGTGTGAGTGATTAAGTCAGTGTGTGAGTGTGAGTCAGTGTATAAGTGAGTGAATGAGTGTGTGAGTGAATGAGTGAGTGTAGTTAGTGACTGTATGAGTGGATGAGTGTTAAGTCAGTCAGTGAGTGTGTGAGTGAATGAGTGAGTGTAAGTCAGTCAATGAGTGTGACTGAATGTGTGAGTGTAAGTCTTTCAGTCAGTGACTGTGTGAGTGAATGAGTGAGTGTAGTCGTTCAGTCAGTGACTGAGTGAATAAGTGAGTCAGTGAGTGACTGTGAGTGAGTGAATAAATGAGTTTGTCATTCAGTGAGTGAGAGGGAGAGGTGAGAATGACTTCTCAGCCCGAGACCGCACCCTCTGTCCAGAGTTCCCTGCAGTCAGTAGGCCTTTGCAGGGCAGGGTCCGGGAGAAGAGTCTGCCACCACCCATCTTTGATGGTCCCACCCCTCCCCTGCAGCGCTGGGCCTGGTATAAAGGTTATTTCCCCTCCAGCCTCACCTTCCCTGCTCACTGATGCCCGGAGAGGGGCCTGGCTGCTGGCGTGGCCCCCCGTGCAGCTCAACAGGGTCCACGCTCCAGCTGCTGTGGAGCTCCCCGCAGTCAGACGAGACACAGGCCTGATGCTGCGGGCGGCGCACAGCCCCGCCTGGCCTGGGAGCCAACTTCTCGGCACTGGGCACTAGCAGGGCCTTATAAAACTCACATCCCCGCCAAGCTGCTCGGCCACGTATCACCATGTAGCCCGATCCACGGTCCTGGCCCGGCACCGAGACTCTGGACCTCAAGGTGGGTCTGCCTCCCAGACAGTGCGCTGGCCAGCCATGCCATTCTGTCTGGGCCACAGAGCACGCCAGGCACGGAACCTGGAAGGTGGCCTCGGGCTGAGACATGGGGAGGACCTGCACCGAAAAAGGCTTCTCCCTGAAAATAGCTTGGTTTCTCCTCAAAAGCGCAGCCCCGTGTCCAGAGCAGGGTGAGCCTGTGCCCAGGCCAGCCGCAGAACATGCAGAACGACATGAACGACATGGCCAGAGCCTGAGCACAGCGGCCAGGGTGCTTGCCCTGCATGGAGCCGATTCCGCTTCAGTCGCTGTCACCTAACAGAGTCCCCGAAACATTCCAGAATGATCCCTAGCACAGAGCCAGAAATAAGTTGTGGCCCCAAAACAAACAAATGGGCAAAAGTGAAGGTGCTTAAAGACATGGAAAGGGGGTTCCCCGAAACCCCATCCTGCTGTCATTTAAAGGCAAAGGCACCATGAAGGACCTTCTCAGAGTACCATGGGAGGACTTTCCGGGAGTGCCCTGGAGAGCCTTCCGGGAGCACCATGGGTGGGCTGGAGTAGGGGGCTTTGTTTTGTTATCACTCTCTTCCCGGCTGTTGGTGATGATGTTGGGAAGCTGCCTCAAAGCTGCCAGATGCTGCCATTTCCCACCCACCCCTCTTCACCTTCAGCTCAGGCTCCAAAAGCCAGTTAGGACAATGTGACGAGTCTGGAAACCCTGGGGGAGCTGAGCCCCCTGGGCACCCCCCCACCACACACATACATCCTGTGACCTCTGCCATGTGCCAACTGCACACACACACTTACTTACTGGGGAACTGGCCACTGTCAGGGGTGCAGAGCTGATCACAGCACAGTTGGGGGATGGGGGGACGGGGGGCTGGAGAGTTGGGGAGCTGGGGCAGGAGCTCCAGAAACCCCATTCCTTCCTCCCCACCCCCACCCCCAGCTCAGCTTACTCCCTGAAGCTGAGGTCTGTTAGGAAAGACAGAACTCCGCAGCTCACAGCCCGGCCAGCTCTGCCACTACATATGCCACCCCACGCACACACTGGCCACCACTCCCCTCCATTGCGCCAACCCTGTGCCAGACCCAGGGAGGTACAGCGCCCCCAGAGATGCCCTCCCCCTCCCTGAGCTCCCTCCAGAGTGGAGCACGCATGTGTGCCCTGGGGCAGAGCCCCAAGAAAGCACCAGAAGGGCCCGTGCAGAGGAGGCCAGGAGCATGCCGCCATGGGGTGAGGGCCGACCAGGCTCGGGGATAGAGGGCAGAGAAAGGAAGGAGGGTCCTGTCAAGTTGGGCTGCAGCTCCCTCCACCGGGAAGTGTTCCAAAGGGCCCTGTGACATGGGTGAGGAGCCGAGAGACCCCATCTGGGCTGCAGACATCACCTGGGCTCCTCACTGGGAGCTCCACCTGTTGTCATGGAAACGCCTGGTTCCCTGAGAAGGAACCAAGGGTCTCCCCGGTCTGTGGGGTGGACAGGCGGATGGATGGACGACAGATGGAGAGAGATAAACACAGGCTTAGACACTGCCTTCACTTCCTCGCCATGTTGAGCACACTCGGCGCCCCGAAACTCACTCCCCCACGGTCTAACTCAGAAAACACAGTCTCTCCTCCCTGATGCCTCAGCTCCCAAGATCCCTTTCTCCGTGCTCCCTCACCGCCGAGAACCTTTTTTCAGGGGTTACTCCTGGCTCATGCACTCAGGAGTTATTCCTGGCGGTGCTTGGGAGACCATATGGGATGCTGGGAATCGAACCCAGGGTCGGCCGCATGCAAGACAGACGCCCTACCCGCTGTGCTACTGCTCCAGCCCCGCCGCCGAGAACCATGCGGAGCCAGGGAAGCTCTATTTCGGTCGACGCGTCCTTGACGGGCTGGGAGGAAGGCGCTGGCTCTCGGAAGGATCTTTTTTTAGTGGAAAGACACGTTTTAATTTTAGGTTACACGTTCTAGCAACAATTAGTCTCCAGACGTGACTTTAAAAAACAGCCAACTTCTAGGAGATGTGGGGGCGGGCCCGAGAGGGGGCGGCGGGGAGGGAGGGAGGGAGAGAGGAGGGATGATGGGGGGGCCCAGTCCCTCCAAAGCAGGCAATGGGATTGGCGGGGTGAACACCCCCCCTGGAGTTCAGGCCAACTGTGCACCCAGTGGGAGCCTGCGAAGGACTGCGATATTTCTGGAACTTTGATATTTCTGGAACTCTCCGTGTTTGCAGGGTGCTGCCCACAGCCCCATGTCCTCACTCCCGCAACAGCTCGGCATGGGCCTTCCCAGGTAGAATACCTCAACCCTGGTGACTGGGGACAGGACGGGGTGGGGTGAGGCGGGAGGGTATCTGCACCCACATGGGAGTCCACGTCGTCAGCCCAGGACCTCACCATCCGCCCTAGGGTTCCCAGCCTTCCTTCTGTCCCCGCGTGGATCTCTCCCTCACCTCCCCGCTGACACCGGGTCAGCAAACCAGCGCATCCCCGACACACTCACCTCCCGGGATGAGGCCACCACCACCTCCAGGGACAGGCCTCGAGCACTGGACCAGCCCAACCCATTGCCAGGGCTGTATCGGCACTGCTGGGGCACTGGGGATCCCTGCCACCTCCCACTCTGAGCCAGCTCCCCATCTCTGAAAGCTTCGAGAGCTGGGACTCAGGTTTCCCTCCTTGCCATGGTGGCTGCGCAGCCAGCCCTGTGTTCCAGCTCCTGAGGGATGGAGGACAGCCCTGGGAGGATGTGGTCTCTGTCCATCCTCAGAGGGACCCAAGTCCCCGCTACATGCACCCCCTCAGGTGGACCCCACTGGGTGCCAGGACCATACTGCTCTGGGCCCATCTCCAGCAGGAGACACACAGAGGGTGAGGTTGGAGGTGAGGGGTCCTGAGCAGCTTGGGGGGTGACCCAGGAGGCAGCTGTAGGAGGCTGGGTGGAAGCTACTAGGAAGGGGCAGTGCAAAGCACACACCAGCCACCCTCTGAGTCCTGGGAATGTCTCCCTGACAAGACAGCCAAGGCTCAGGAAGGTTCTGGAATACTGGGCTTCCCCTTTTGAAGGTCTCTGGAAGCTCCCAGACCCATGTCAGTCTTATTTGGTTACAGTGTATCCCAACACATGTAACATGGGTGGATGCCAGGCTGTGTGTATGGATGGATGGATGTATAAGTGGATGCGTGGATGGGTGGGTGGATGATGGATGGGTGGATGGATGGATGGATGAATGGATGGATGGATAATGGGTGGACATATGGATGGATTATGGGTGGATGGATGGATGAACGGATGGATGGATAATGGGTGGATGGATGGATGAATGGATGGATGTGTGGATGGATGGATGGTTGGTGAATGGATGACAGGTGAATAGATGGATGGATGATGCTGTGGATAAATGATGGGTGAATATATGGATGGAGCATGGATGGTGCATACATGGATAGATGGCTGGGTGGGTGGATAGACAGATAAATGACAAACACATGGTGAGATGAGTAAAAGACATCCATCCACCCATCATCCATCCTTTCATCAATCTACACACATCCATCCATCCATCCATCCATCCACCTATCCATTAACTCCCATTATCTCCTGCCATTCCACAAGTAGGAATGGAGCGCTGTACTATTTCAAAAGACAGAAGCCTACAAAGCTTCTCAGAAGCAGTGACCTTGGAGAAATTCCCTGAGGTCTGGGCACTGACTGGGTGGAGCTGGGGACAGCCATATCTGGTCACACCTGCCCTCCTGGGAGTCTTCATCATCCTCTGCTTCGCTGACAGCAAGTTCACGAACTCATTCCCTCATATGCACCGCCACTCCCTATGCCCCTAAGTCTGCTCAAATCTATTTTGTATACACATAAAACGTATTTGTCAATATTGTTTGGGCTTTTTCCTGGAATGGAATGCAAATTACATTTCATACATAATGCAAATTCTCCCATGCACATAAATCAAATGAAAAAGTTTCGCTGGCTGGCTCGCCAATTTCCTCACCAAGTCAGGCCGGGTCTAGGCCCCACCCCAGGGGTCCTGGCCCAGCGGGGGCCCCTGCAGCCTCTGTCACGACCATGGACACTGTGGGAAGGCTGGTCAGTGGGTGTTTTCTTTCTTCATTATGTCCCAGGCAGTTCACTGAGGCACCTGATGCCCCATCTGCTGTGACTGAAAATCAATTGCTGCTTCCTTAATAACTGCATTTATTAAATGCAGAATATATACAGCTGATCACTCAAGGAACTGATTTGCAAGTCAGAGCTTTTGAGGGATTGTTTAAAGAGAATATGCAAATCAAAAATCTGGGCTAAAGAGGAAGGGGGGTGACGGCAGGAGAGAAAACACCACCACCCATGCTTGTGCACAGACCAGCAAAGAACCCGTGAGGGAAGCCACCTTCACCTGGGCCTGTGAGCAAGAAGTGTCGTGTCCCTGACATCACAAGTCCCCACCAAGGCTCACCAGAGGGACCCCAGAGCACAGAACCAGGAGCAGGCTCTGAGCACCACCAGGTGTGGCCCAACAGCCTCCCAAATTAAAACAATGTTGGTATACTTGTGCCTGGCCGCCTGGAAGAGGGGGCAGTGGGGAAGTACCTTTCCCTCAGGGGCCTCCGAGTCCCTCCATGACACAGGACCGGTGTCCCTGCGGTGGTCATGGCTTGCAGTGTGAGGGTCAGGAAGGCCGGCGTCAGGGCACAAGCCCGTGTTTGGGCCCCAAGGTGCATAGTCTCTGACCCCCCACTGCTGTGGGACTGAGCAGTGACCCTCCTGACCATCTGGTCTCACTGTGAGGGTCCCCTGGGAGGAGCCTGGGCCCCTAGCATGGTATGAGAGCCAGACCTTCAAAGTGCACATATATATAGCACCAGGGGCCAGGACAGGCTGGAGGGCACCAAATGGAGAGTCCTCAGAGGGTCTGGGTCACAGAGGTGAATGGCGGGACCCAAATGGCATGTCCTAAATATGGTGACAGCTGAGGAAGATCCAACAAAGCAAACACCTGGGTTCTCTGGCCAAGGAGTCTTGGGTACACTGTCGATGTGACAGCAGGTTTGGCTACTTGTCAAGGTTGCCCAGACGGGCCGGCTGTGGGTACAGCCACCCCCTGACCTCCACCAACACCACTCTCCAGGATCTTGTCCCCACTTGTCGAGGCTTCTCAGATGGGCCAGCTGCAGGTAGGGCCACCCCACTGACCTACACTGGCACCGCTCAAGGTCACCAAGACTCTGTCCCTACTTGGCTCAGGAACTGAACTGAAGGAGGTGCAATACACTGCTCTGTCTCCTGGCCTAGAGGTGGTTGCAGGGGCTCTGAGGGGTCTTGGGGGTCCTGTTCCTCCTGGGAAGGCTGTCAGGGGTGCAGGCTCTCTGGGGACAAGACAGTGGGCAGCTCCGCATGCCCCTGACTGATGGGGCTGGGGTGCGCCTGGTGGTATCTGAGGAGCTTCACGGTACCCACACCCCAGCACTCAGCAGGACACCCCAGCCTATGCACCCCGGCCCCACCTGCCCCCTCAAAGCGGGAGCAGAGCCCTGAGGAGCACCCAGCCCCCGGCCCCGTGTTCCGCCCTAGAATGGTGCTGAGGTGCAAGGCCCACGGGGAGACTGACCAGCAGGAGCCCTGGACCCACAAAGGGACAAGGGCATGTGGGAAGCACACGGGGGCTCGAGAGCTGCAGGCAGGACCCTGAGGCCTACAGCGGGGTGCCACATGGGGGTTACCCAGAAGATGGAGGGAGGCCCAGTGTGGAGGGAACGGGAGGTGCAGCAGTGGCGCTGGATGAAAAAGGAGGAAGGATGCTTGGCATGATCCACCGCCCCCTCCCTATACCTCCATGGAATGGGCACCTGGGCAGAGAAGACAGTCTCCTCCTGGAGGGCCACATTCCGGGGTGCAGATAGGAGAAGGGGAAAAGACCTTCTTTTCCATCGGGGAAGGATGGAGTTCAGAGGGCAGCCCCACAGGGAAGCGGGGAGCCTCCAGGGAACCCCTCAGACCAGAGCTATCAGAGCCACCCCAGTGGTCAGGAGCACCATCAGGGACGCACTGTGGCAGCACCAGGACCCAGTGGACAACATAGAGCAGAACCCCTGGCCCTTGTCCAATGCAGAGGGCACAGGGCAGGGTCAGGGCGGGCCTCAGGGCAAACACCCTTGGTCAGGCCCGAGGGGGCTGCCTACCCTTGGTCACAGCTCGGGGAGTGGGTAGGCGTCCCTCACAGGAAATGTCACTCGGGAGTCCAGGGGATTTGTGTATTTTCCCACCCTGCCCTCTCCTGCCTGCATCCCTGTGGGAGACCAGCCCAGGCTGGAGATTTGCGGGTTCAGGGGGTCCAGCACTGTCTTCAAACATGCTCCCCCCACCCCAACTGGTCCAGGGACCTAGGTCCTCTGGGCCTGTCCTGCCTGGGAGCAGTAGTCAGCAGGGATCGGCAGCAGGCCGCCCAAGTCACAGTGACGAGTGACTCCCACCCAGCCCGCCTCTGGGGCTGGTGACCCAGGCCAGGGGCTTGGCCGCTCTATTCCTTGGTTTCCCCTTCTGCACCATCAGGGCAGAACCACCCTGATGGGGCACCTCGGCCACACCACAGTCTCCTGGGACTCTCGACTCTGTCAAAAGTGAGCCCTGACTGCGGCCAGCCTGCCTGGCACCCCCGGGGCAGAGCCCCGTCCAGCACATAGCCTGGACGGACTAGATCCTGTGGGATGGGGTGCAGGAGTGGGCGGCTCCAGGCTCCCCTCACCTGCTGAGCCACCCACCACCCACGCAGCAGCTGGCCTGCCCCTACCCAACCCTGGCTGCTGTGGTAGGTGTCCCAGTCCCGAAAACAAGAAAGACAAAGCAAACAGGCAGTGAGGCAGCTCACCCTGGATGAGGCCCCGGGCTCTGTCCCCTCCAAGCCCCACCAGCTGTGGCCCCGGTGGTCTGTGTCCAAGCATTCTGGGAGGTGGCCCCTAAAACTATAACAACAAACCAAAGTACTGTTTAGTTCCCTCAGAAACGTTTATGATCACTCCACAGAACGAATCTCCCCTCCCTGAACAAACGCCTTCACATAGCAGAGCCCAGAGAAAAAGAGAAAAATGCTCAAAGCACACCCTGTGCCCTCTACCACACCCGACCCCCGCCCACACACACACACAACACATTGGAACTCCTGGATCAAACCATGCCTGAAGCTTCTCAGTCCTCCAGGCTGACAGTTTCCACTGGGCTATGCCGCCTACTCCTTTCCCTTCCCTAATGCCGGGCAACACCGGCCTTCCAAGAGGGCCAGAGTACCAGGGGAGGACCAGGCCGCTCGCCCCTGGCTCCTGCCCAGAATCCCCTCCGAGATTCCCTGCCGCCTGCCAGAGGCAGCTGGCAGTGCGCCTGCGGGCCAGCCGCCCAGCCGCCCGTTCAGGCCTTGAGGCTGGACTCAAAGGCCGTTCTTTCCGCCCAGTGAGAGCCGGCGCTGCTCGCTCGGGGCAGTGCAGAGAGGGGACCCGCTGTCCTTGGCAGACAGACTCTTCCCGACAGTGCGGCTGCAGCTGGGACGGCCCCGCGGGCCCACATGAACCCCGGCTTTGCCTCTTTGTCCCTGACACCAGGCGCGCCCCACAGACACGAGAACCCCGGCCAGCTGTGTCCAGCGCGCTGCCCATCACACACACAGACGTGCGACTTATTCCCGGGGTGGGGGTGGGGCGCCTGTGCAGCCCCAGCGGCCCCTTTGGCAGCGAATTCCTCCCTGGGATCCAAAGCTATGTTTCGGGGACATCAATCGGGGGAAGTCTCTATGGAAACGCAGAGATGCACGTTGCCTTTATTAACACAGCAGAATTCTCACAGAACAGCCAGCGTGGTCCGTCAGGACCCGGGTAGAACAGCCTAGAAAAGAGTGCTTCAAGCCCGGGGACCAGCGACACGCTCGCTGCTGGGAGAGACCGCCCTGCCCCTCGCTTCCATTAGACGGCCCCCCACGTGCTGAGTGAGGAGCAGCTGACCCCCACCCCTGCATACAGCAAGCCCAGATCTCAGCTGCCGCGCCCAGAAGCACAAGGCCTGAGCATGGACGTGACATGACCACACGTGTCCACTCCTCTGGGACATGGGGCAGTGAGGATGCAGCCTCCCACAGCATCACAGCCCCCGCCCGGGCTCAGAGGGCCCAGGAAGACCCCAAAGACATCAGGAAGCACAGCAGGAAGCTGTGTCCACCGTGCCCCAGACCCCTGGCCAGAAGCTGAGACGACTCAGTTGTGTCTTTGTTGCTTCCTCACCCCAGGCCTGGGGACAGGCGCCCCCCGGGCCCGACAGCCCAGGCCAGAGGGGGTCTCAGCAAGAAAGTGATGGAGGGGAATGGCGTTTGCCTAGCATGTGGACGACTTGGGTCCCATCCCTGGCACCCTAGACGGTCCCAAGTCCTGCTGAGTGAGCAGCAGGTCAGAGGTGAAGGTCAGCTCAGAGTCGCTGGGATCTCTGGCGTCCGGCGCAGCGCTGAAGCTGCTCAGTGGAGGTGCCACACCACGGACCCCCTGCCCAGGGCCTCCTCGGAGCCCCACCCCCTGCCTGTCCACAGCTCCCCGCTTCCCCCAAGCCTCCAGGCTAGGCCTGGACCCAGGGACCTCCAGGGGCTCCTCACACACCCCCACCGCGTGCTGTGGGTTGTGGCGGGGAGAGTCTGGGTGGTCCCAGACCACGTTTATTCATGCTTCTAGGGGGCAGCAGTGCCAGGTCACCCTCCCAGCCGACGCTCCCACTGCTCCCCAGGCAAACTCAGTCCCCCTCCAGGCTGAGGTGTGCAGCCTGGACAAGCTTCCCCGTCTCAGCCCGGTGGCTCTCGGCAGGGACAGCACCCCTGCCCCCAACCCCCACTGCAGGTCAGGCACCTCCCCGTACCCCCCAAGGCACACTTGGCCCCTCTGGGTTCCAGGGGGCGCAACAAGACATCCACCGCCAGCCACAGGAGCCTGCAGGGCAGGGCTGGTCACCCCCCTCTGGGGTTCCTGCTGGCGGGCGCTCACAGGGAGGAACACGGCGCCCAGCCCTGATCCCCCTGCAGACACGCTCTGTGCAGCCTCCAGGCCCGAGGGAGGCGGGGGGGGGGGGCGCCCAAACCACATCAGGAGGCGCTGCAGGCCTGGCCACCCCGATTCTGCCAGCGCCATCTTGGGGACTCGCTTCCCACAGGATTCCTGAGTGGGGAGTACCTTGGTGCCCCCCGCCCCCACTGCCCAGACCTGCTGGTTCTCCAGGGCGCAGGGGCGGGGGCCGTGCGTGGCCCCGTTCCCACGCTCGTCCTCCCCGGCCTCGTCGCCTTGCATATTAAGCACAGGGCACATCCCCAGCATTCTGGAACCTCCCCCTTGGAAGAACAGAAAACTCTTGGCAGGGCCTGTGGGGGCAGCCAGCACTGTTCCTTAATCGCCTAAAAGGGATCCCCCGCCCCACGGTGCAGAGGAGGTTGGGGGCGACGGTGACTTGCGGGGGGGTCCCAGACCAGAGTGTGGTGCCAAAGCAGCTTCTAACCTCCCCGACCTGAGAGCGCAGGCGCATGACCCTGAGAGACCCTGCAGGCTGGGGGCGCCCAAACGGAACACAGCAGCACCCAGAGGCCCAGCAGGGTCCCAGCTCCCAGGGTCGGGCCAATGCAGACAGCCACGAGGGTCTTCTCACACACACTCACATCCAGTCACACTCACACTCACACTTCCTGTCACACCCACATGTTCACACCCAGTAACTCACACACCCTATCACCTCACATGCATCCTGTCATGCTCACAGCCACACTCATACACCCTGTCACACACATTCACAGCCACACTCCCACTCCCCCACACACTCAAACACACTCCCTGTCACACTGTCACTCCTTGTCACGCTCACACAATCACTCACACAATTCCTATCACTCTCACACCCTGTCATACTCTCACACTCACACTTAGTTACTTACACTCCCTGTCACACTCACATACTCATACTCAGTCACACTTACACCCCCTGTCATACTCACATACATCCTGTCACACTCACTCATACACACTCACACTCACATACACAACTCGTACACCGTCACACACATTCACAGTCACACTCATTCACACACATTCACACCTACTCACACTCCCTGTCACACTCTCAGTCACTCCTTGTCACACTCTTCACACCCTGTCACACTCACACAATCACTCACACATTCCTTTCACTCTCACTCACACCCTGACACATTCACACTCACACCTAGTCACATTCTCAGTCACTCACACACTCCTTGTCACACTCTCACACTCACATCCTGTCACTCACTGTCACACACCGTCACACTAACACTCACACTGTCACACACATTCACAAAACACTTGTGCAATGGGCAGGATGAAATGAACCACAGATCATTTCTTAACAGAACTGGGGAGCCCCTGCCCCCTCCTCCTGGGGCCAACATACACAGGACCTTCGGCATTTGACTGTTCCTCTCACCCTGCGGAGGCCAAGCAGGGCAGACGCCATCAGTCTGGCTGCCAGTGCCCCCTCCCCTGCCTGCCAGGCCTGGGCAGCACTGCTGTGGGGGTAGCTGAGGGTTCCAGCAGGCAGCAGACTGGGGTGAGGCCACTGAGCAAGGCAGGCCCTGCTGACCCAGGGCCATGTCACACCCAGCTGCGCTTTCTCTTGGCTCCATCCTGCGGGACAGGGGACCCCGAGAACCAGGAGGAGCCGATCACTCGGTCACTGATCACTCGAGGGAGAATCACGGCTGACCTTCGTTCCCTCGGCAGGCCGCCATCCCCCGGGAGAGCACCTGGGAATTCAGCTAGAAGCAGACTCCGCAGCAGAAACCTGAGCAAGAGGAGGCCGCCTGCCTCCATCTCCCCCTTCCCTCCTCTCCCCTCCCTCGTCCTCCTCCTTCCCTGCTCCTTTCTCCTTCCTCTCCCTCTCCTTCCTCTTCCTCATCCCTCCTTTCTTCTTTCTCCTCCTCCTCTTCCCTCCTCCCTCCTCCTTCTCCTCCTGTCCTCCCTCATCTTTCTCCGTCCTCATTCTTCCTCCTCCCCCTCCTCCGCCCCTCTCCCTCTTCCTCCTCACCGCCTGGTCAGAGCATCTGGGGGTGGGGGCAGGACAGGTGCTCCTGGGGAAGCCCCCACCTGCCTCGGGCACAGGGCTACTATTCTCGGCCAGGCCCAGCAAACTGATAACCCCCAACTCCGGGTTCTAGGATTCCCAGGAACAAAGTCTGTCTCTCCCCCAAAGCAGTTGGACCCAAAGGGGGTCTTGCACCCCCTTTGGCAAGTCCTCAGCCTGGAGTTTCGATGGCAGACACAAAGGCTCTGCTCCCTCTGTGGTGGCCCACTGGGTGCCAGCCTCCTGCCCACCCCCACCAGGCTCTAATGCCCGCACTGTGCTGCAGAGTGCAGGCTGGGACGGATCAGCTCCTCGGAGTCCCCAGCTGTATGAGGAGGCGAGGCGCAGCCCCAGGAAGACTGACAGACTGTGCAGGACGGGGGCGCTGGGCGGGGGCACTGTGAGTATCCTGCTCACTGGGGCTGCCCCCACTTCTCCACCCATGTCCCCTGGTCACTGGCCAGGCACGGCCCACCCTTGCCCCCATGCAGTGCCTGAGCAGGATGCTCCCAGGCTGGCCCTTGGCCCTGACACCCAATGCGCCCCAACCCTGGGAAGACCAACCCGGGCCCCCTGGACGGCAAGCAGCCATGGAGGGGGGCCCACGGTGCCCACCCCACTGAGATGAGGGTAGGGCAGGCCTCCTGCAGACCAGGCGGCAGCTGGCACGGCAGGAGCCCCCACATTATCAAAGCCTGCAGCCAGGCTGCCATGGAAATGTTGGGCAGAGTGTAAAGGGCATGGACGCTGAGCCCAGCAGGAAAGCAGATTAGAGAGACAGAGAGACGGTGGGGGGGCACGCACAGCCTTGGACACTGGCTCCGGGGGCCCAGTGCCCACCCCGCACCCTGAGTCCCCATGGTCCCCAGCTCTGCAGGAGGCCCTTCCCCCTCTCCCCACCCTCCTGCACCCCAGCCGTGCCCCCCATACTCTCCCCTGCCCCAACAGGTGCCCCAATGCCCGCAGCTGCTGCCCCGCTGCCACTGTCCACACAGGGGGTGACACGAGTTCCCCACTGCCCGCAGCCACCGCCTCCAACTGGAGGGTGACACAGGTGCTCCACTGCCCTCGGCTACTGTCTCTCTGCCACTGTCCACACAGGCTAAAGTCCAGAGCTTGCTGCTGGGCCAGGATCAGTCTTGGGGGGGGTGCACCCATATCTCTAACGGCAACCCCAGGGGTCAGCCTGGGGGTCCTAACACCCAGACTCTCACTGCAGCTGAGCCTTGCCCAACCTCACCCCCATCCACACACCGCCACTTCCTCATGCATCGCCCCCATACTCCCCACGCCCTCACTGTGCCCAGCTGACCCTCCCCGCTGACCACCCAAAGCATAGCAAGCATTCGTCCCACCGCAAGGAGGCTACCTCCAGCACGAAGCCCTCCAGGGCCTCCCCTACAAGGAAGGACCCTCCCTCCACTGTGCTCCCACCAGATGCCCCTAGGAACCTTTCCAAGGACAGGCCACCTAGGGCCACTCTCCCTCAGCAGATCACTCTGGTTGCCTGGATATTCCCAGTGCGCAACTCAATAGAGGGTCTCCTTAAATGTCTGTGGAGTGATCGGGTGACTGAAAAGGATGTGAGAGGGTGAGTGGACAGAGGCCTGCACGGACAGAGCAGAAATGGACAGTGGCTGGGTGATGCATGAGTGATGGTGCACGCTGGGGCGCTGCACCCAGGCCCTGAGCGGGCATGATGGAGGGCCCTGCAGTTGGTTCTTGCTCCCTGTTAGCAAGCACAGACCAAGGCCGTGCAGGGGACCTGAGCACAGAGGGCCACCTGGTCACATCCTGAGGAAGGGTTCCCAACGGTGGGCCCGTGAGACACTGACACAGCGATACCCTCACCCAGGCCATCTGGGGGTTCCTTGTGCCTCTGACTATTCTCCTGAGTGTCTGCTGTCACCAAAACCAGGGCTGGGGTCTATACCAGGCACCAGGTCACTAAAGCATGGGAAAACCTGGACCTGGACGGGACACTGCGCCCCCAGGCTGGGCTGACGGAGGAGGAGGTGTCGCCCACGCGCCCCATTAGGGCTGATTAAACTGCGCTGCTTATTAGCCCCGACCCCGCACGCACGCACGGGCCCTGCTTTGCTTTGAAGATTCAGTCTTTTTAAAAGAAAAACAGTGTGGGTGCCGTTAATTAATCCTTGACTTCCTACAATGCTTGGAAACGGAAATGAAGGGAAGCCGCTACGCACATCCTCCTCTCGTGTGCCGGGGTCTCACTCAAACACCCTTCAGGCCCAACCACGAGGGCCCTGGCAGTGGACCCTGTGGGTCTCCCCTCCAAACCCTGGTCCCAGTGAACCCTGCTCATCCCGGCCACTCACTCTCCAAGGCCAGTGACCGAGACATCCCGTGGCTGCAGGACCCAGGCGTTGGCTCCCCCCTCAGCCTCAACCCAGCCTCCCGCGAGCGGTGGCTCAATACACACACCTGTGCACACGCTATGAACAGAAGAACGAGCCCGGTGTGCCCACCGCACTCTGTGAGACGGGGGGAGCAGAAAAGTGGGAGTCTGGGGTGCAGCCCCAGGCGACATGGAGCCGGGTCAGTCTGGACAGAGATGCCAGGGCCAGGGGGGAGGGTTGGCCTGTCCCAGAGGCTGCAGCAGGGACAGGCCAGATGACCCCCCCAGGCTGGGAGTTGGGACCCCATGTGTGACAGGCCCTGACACTCCTCTCAGGAGCTCCTGGTCAGCCCTTGGGGCTAAGAGTTTCAATACTGAAGGCAGACGCCCCTCCTGGCGATTCTCAGCCAACTGGACGGCGGCAAGTCCCAGAGGACGCGGGGATGCTGGGGCAGAGTGGGGATGACTGGTCAGCCAGCGGCTCTCAGGGTCCTCCAGAGACTGCAGGGGGCGGGGCTTGAACCGAGTCCCTAAGCGACAAAGGTGAGGTCACGTTCCAGGTCCCTCCCTTCCCCTCCGCAGGGCGGCGCTGTTTCTCCAGGTCCGTGTCTGCGTGACTTCCTCTCCTGCGAGAGGAATTACTCAGCCGCCAAAACAGGCTAATCTAATCTAGAATTAGTATCTGCAAAGAGTTGGACCCAAGGAAAAGACTTTTGTCAGGCGAAAAGTGACTTCCAGGCAATTAAGAGGTCGGGCTCCGCCTGGAACTGATTTCCTGCCTGGCTCCAGTTCTGCGCCAGAGGAGGGAGCTGTAGGATCTGCTGGCAGCAGCCGGTGGACACCTGCGGGCCAAGCCCAGGTCTCCTCACTGGGGCCCTGTGAGCTGCCTCCTGCCTCCAGCAGCCAAATCCCAGACTTCCAGGGATGTGCGGCCACCCACCCTGGCCCCGGCCACATCTGCAGCCTGAGCCCCTCCCAGTGCTGGGAAGCCAGGCCTGGGGAAATTACGGCCGGACCTGCTCCCAGCTCAGCCTCGCTGGCCCCTCCAGGACACTCACCCTCTTCCGGCTGAGCAGACGGTGCCAGCGCACTCAGACCCCCAGCACCAGGAGGCCTTCTCCCACCTGTCTTCTGTGCTCTGCATGGAATCCCATTAGGCATGCTTCCTCTGTCTCCTGAATGTGTGGCTGACACACACATGCACACACATACACAGATGCGCGCATACAGGTATATGTGTACACAAATATATGCATGCAAATGTGTATGCACACAGATACGTGTATGCACAGATGCACATACACACAGATGTACACATGCACACACAGATGCACACATATACACAGATGCATGCACAGCAAGTATATGTGTACACAAATACATGCATGCAAATGTGTATGTGCACAGGTGCTTACGTGTATGCACAGAGGCACATACACACAGACACACATAGGCATGCATGCACACAGATGCACATAGGCACGTGTGCACACAGGAGCACACACAGGTGCACACAGGCATGCATACACACAGATGCACACAGGCACACATGCACACACAGGTGCACATAGGCATGCATGCACATAAAGATGCACACAGAGCCAAACAACCCAGATTTGGGTAGCAAAGCCACGCCTCAGGCATTTTTTTCACAGCCATGTGTGCCACCTCCCTGGGATCCTCCTGCCACTGGTGCCCGCACAGTGAACAAGCATTCCTGTATCTGATGTCACTTGGTGTGGACGGGTCGTTGCCTGCTCCTGACTTTAAGCCCTTTGTCTGGGAAGAGCCAGCCTCCAGCGCTCAGGCTGGCAGCCCTGTAGGCACCACAAGGGCAGCAGGCAGGCTAAGCAAGGTTTCCCTCCTGCCGCCGGGGGAGGGGTCTTCCTCTCCCCTCCAGGCTCTGCACGTTCCTGAGCGCCACAGGGCTGTAGGGTCAGCACTCAGAGGGCACAATGGCGGGGAAGGTGACAGGGACAGGCATGGTGGGCCCAGGCTGAGGAGTGGTGGGGACACGGTGAGGGGCTCCGGGGAACCTAGGAACAGTTGGGCAGGGCCTCAAGGGCTTGCTTAGGAAAAGCTAAAGCCCAGAAAGGCCACCGCTGCTGGCCCACCCTCCCTCCCTCCTCCGTCCACACACAGCTGCCGGCCGGCCCCTCCTCCTCTCCCTCCTCTGTCCACTCACAAGCTGCTCTTCTCCCCCTCCTCTGTCCAGCACACAGCTGCCCACCGCCCCCGCACCTCCTCCCCCATCCATACAAATGGCCAACCTCCTCCCCCGCCTCTGTCCACGCACAGGGCTGCCCTCCTCTAGCCAGCACACGGCTACTGGCCCCTCCTGCACCTCCTCCTCCACGCACACACATATGTGGCCACCACCTGCCCCTCCTCCCCCTCTTCCATCCGGCACCTGGGCCGCCCTCCTGACCTCCTCTGTTCACACATGCGGCCACCCTCCTGCCCTCCTCCTCCTCCTGCTGTAGCTCAGGACTGACCTGGTGCCCCACCCGCAGAGGTCCCGCTGCCTGAGGGATCCCGACTGAATGTGGCTTTGAGCGTCCCGGAGTCAGGGATGCTGTGAGGAGCCTCTCCAGAAGCCCCGGCTGGCGTGCAGCCCGCGCCTGGTAGGTGCCCACGAGTGTTTGCGGAACAAACCCACCCAGGGAGCCTGCCCACTCGACAGCCAGGAGGGGGGCAGCAGGAGCCTCAGCAGCCTGGCTCTGACTCACCTTCACCCACCACTCTCTCCAGACGCCAGGCAGGGCGTGGGCAGTGGCACCCAAACAAAGCAGAGGCAGCAGGCGCTCGGCTGCCTTCAGCCCCCACTCGGGGATCCCAGAGACGGCGGCCAGCGTCTGCAGGCCCGCTCCCGCCCCACGGGCTCCCTCAGGCCCCGTCTACCCCGTCTTCAGTTGCTGGTCTGGTCCAGTGAATTGTGGGATGCCCATACCCACTGGAGAAGGTTCTGGGCGCAGGGCATGGGGTAGCACCGCACCCCCATCAAGCACCCCCATTCCTTTGAGTGCAGGTGTGGGCCCAGCAGAGTTGAACACCCCCAGCGCCTGAGCCCAGCAGAAAAGACAGAGGACAGTGGGCAGTGGGGTGGCATCCCCCAGGGCCACAACATCAGACACCGGCAGTTTCAGGCAGTGCCCAGTGGGACAGCATCACTGCTCTGTCCTCTCTGTCTTGGTCCACGTGGTGCCTGGCGGGGCCCTGGCCAGGCCTGACCATCAAGCCACTATGAGACGAGGGGTCAAGGTGGGCTGGGAGCTCTGCGGGGGGCTGCTGGCAGGGGCAGGGCCCATGGCTGCGTCTCCTGGGCTGTCGGCAGCAGGGAGTCCAGGGAAGTGGACACCAACGGGGGAGCTGGTTTCCAGGGCAGCGCTTGCCCAGCCGCCTCCTTCCTCGCTCTGGGAGCTCAAGTTGGGTTTCTGAGGCGTGTAACCAGACTCCAGCTACTAGGCTGGGCACCGGGAGAGAAGGCGAGGGGCTTCCTGTACCCCACCCTCAGACCCCCCTAATCCTGGCCTGAAGACCAGACCCAGAGGCCAGAACACAGGGACATTTCCCACTGGGAACAGAAGACAGAGCACAACCCACACAGCCCAGCGATAGAAATTAGGCTCCAAGGGGCAAAGACTCCACGAGATATCTCCTCTGCCCTCTCCCTCCCCCCCCCCCCAACCCCTCTACACCCGTCTTTTGTTTTCAAAATCCTTCTCCCCCATGGAGGGGACAGGAGCTCTGGGCGGGAAGGGCGCAGAAACTGCAGCCAGTGAAAGGGTTATGCACACAGGCATGCGGGAACATTCCTGGTAGAATTATGCAGAAACGGACACCCTGTGCTCCATCTGTTTGCGCTGCTGCCAACAGAGCAACCGGCTTTGTCTCCAGGTGGGGCGAGGGATTAAGGATTAACCAGGTCCCCCTTGGGCTCCCTTCGCCCAGGTCCCATCTGCGTTTTCAAGGCCTTTAACAAAAGCAAGGGGCCTGCTCCAGGTCTGGCCCCGCCTTCAGTGTCGGCCACGCCTTCCTAGGGCCACGCCCTCCTCAGGCCACGTCCCTGTGTGCCATGCCCTCCTGCCTGGTTCCGCTCTGGGCCTGGCCATGGCCCCTTGTTGGTCACACCTGGGTCTACCCACTGCGTCCTGCTGTCCCCAGCAGCCACCTTCCTCTCCTGTCCCACCACCGTCTCTGGGAAATGTTCCCAAATTTCCCCAGGGCTCCCTGAGGCGGACTGGGGGCTCAGAGTCGGAAGTCACAGAGTTCAGGAGAAACGCAGGAAGGCGACATCTCTGCAGAGCGTGCAGAACCCCACTACAAACATGCAGGGGTTCTCGGGGAAGCGGGTAGGGCAGTTGCCTTGCATGGCCGACCAGGATTCAATCCCCTGCATCGCACATGGTCACAGGGTCCCCCAAGCCCCGCCAGGGTGAATCCTCAGGGCAGAGCCAGGAGTAAGCCCTGAGCGTGCACTGGTGAGGCCCAGAAACAAAAAGACAAGACAAATGTTCAGGGGTTCTGAGAGCAGAGTGCGGGCGTCCAGGTGTTGGCAGCTGGCTGCCTTCTCCACTCCAGCTCCCCAAGGCTGGCAGATGGTGGCCCAGGAGTGATGGGTCAGCAGGTATGAGAGCAGGGCGGGGCCAGCCTGCCCCCGCCCACCCCGCCAGCGCTGTGCCTGCCCATTCCCCTATTTTTCTGCGGGGCACAGGGACACACTCCTCACAGAACCCCTGCGATTTGCTCCTATCCCCAGCAGCCCAGCGGGCGCCCCCCCTACCACCACCACAGCCCAAGCCCAGCTAGTCAGTGGGGGCGTGGGCAAGGCCCAGGATGGCCCTGGGGTGAGCCCTGAGGCTGGCCAGGCTGTGTCCCCTGACAGCCCCACCTGGTCTGGGTTTCGGGTTTCCTCAGCCTGGCCCCGCCTCTCACTGGGGGCCTCCTGCAGGCCAGACGGAAAGACAGTCTCAGGGGGCCTGCAGAGCGCACATTCCTAGCAGTAACTCAGAGCCAGAAACTTGCTAGAAGCCTGGCTTGAAGGAGAAATTCCTTCTAGAAAGGCAGATTCTCAGAGTCGACAGTTTCCATAAGCTCCGCTGGGCTGGGCTTCAGCCAGTGACAGCCTGCCCGGCACCAGCTGATCCAGGACTGCACGCTTCCCCCAGCACGAGACCCCTTGGAAAGACCCCCACCACCAGAGCCAAGGAGGAGGAGGGCAGAGGAGGGGGGGAGGCAGGGAGGGGGAGACGTAAGGGGCCGGAGAGGTGGAGGGGAAGGGGTGACAGGGGGAGAAGGACCAGGAGAAGGAGGAAGCAGCGTCTCCCTGAGCCCCCTGAAACTGCAGGGGTTTGGGGCCTCCAGGCCCCTGTCCCCAGAGCAGACAATCCCGGCGTCCACCCCAGAGGGGCAGGATGGGAAAGAGGTGGAGACATCTCCCCAGGACCCTCTTGTCCCCTTGCTTGTCCCGCGAGCCACAGCCATCCTCAAACCACCGTCCTTTCCAGCTCACAGGCCACGGAGTACAGGGGCCCAGGAGGCAGCTGCCCTTCACCAGCTCCAATGAGGCAGGCAGGTCTGTCCTCTGCCGGGAGCTGAGCAAGGCCCAAGCACACGGCCTCGGGACTCCCAGGGCATGTGGGACCCTGACCCTGGCTCACGGTGGGGGGTGGAGACTCACTGCCCCAGGAAGAGCCTCCCCCACGTGTTGTCACAGCACCCGATTCTCCCTAACCCCGATTTGTACCTCACGATGATCATGAAACTACATTCTGGGCCAGAGAGAGCAGGGCCAGACACTAGCCTGGCCCGCAGCCAATCCCAGTGCAAATCCCCAGCACCACGCCGGGTCCCCCCAAACACCACTGCCGAGCACAGCTGGGCATGCCCGCCCCCCCCAGATAAACACCTGCATCCCGAGAAAGCTGCGTGGACCTCCCGCTGGGTGGGGGCGCAGGGAAGCTGCGAGAGCGGCCAGGCAGCCTGGGGGTTCCCTGCACCGGGAGCATGGCCGCCACCACGGTGTCAAACCACAAAAGTCCACTTTGAGGACCAAAGTGCAGCCGCATTCAGGGTGGAAAGCAAGGTGGGTGGGCCTAAGTGGGGTCTGCATGGTACTGGGGGGGCGGGTGGAATTACTCTCGCTAAGAGCGCTTCATTTTCGGGGCTGGAGCGATAGCATAGGGGGTAGGACATTTGCCTTGCACGCGGCCAACCCGGGTTCGAATCCCAGCATCCCATATGGTCCCCTGAGCACTGCCAGGAGTAATTCCTGAGTGTAGAGCCAGGAGTAACCCCTGTGCATCGCCGGGTGGGACCCAAAAAGAAAAAAAAAAAAAAAAAGAGCGCTTCATTTTCACAGGGCAGAGACTGAATGACTTAATAGTAGGTGAGGTGGTCCAGATAAGACTCAACTGAGGGAAGCAAGAAAGGTGCTAACTCTCCCCCCCTCAGCAATGCAGCCCCTCCCCAATCCTCGACCCTCTGCCCTGCACGAATCTGACCCCAGCACCCAGGGTCCCGCTGTGGTCCTCCCAGGGAAGGGACCCCCTTCGTCCATCTCTCCTCCCGGTCAGCCAGTCAGGGGACGTGGCTTTAGGCAGACCCCCGGGAGGAGAGCTCACTCATCAAACCTGCTCAGGAGCCTTGAGACAGAGAAAGCAGCGGCGCACGTGCCAAGCACAGGAAAGCCCCGAGTGGGCACTGTCTGGCACCCAGCTCTGCCAGCACTGGCCAGGGAGCCTCCAGTGCTACTGACGCTAAACCAGAAGACCTTGGGCGCAGTCCAGTAACTAACCAGAACCCCCGCTCCAGGTGGCCAGCCCAGTTTCTGGGCTTAGACCCAAAGAGGTGGGAAGCAGTGACGAGAACTGACAGTGGCATCCCAGGTCAGCACAGAGGGTGCAGCTCCTGGGGACAGCGCCACGGGACATGCCCCAGGGGCAGCACTATGGAATGTGGTCCCGGGGTGCAGTTCCCAGTGACAGAGCCACGGGGTGTGGCCCTGGGGATGCAGCACTTGCCTTGCACATGGCAGGCCCAGGTTTGGTCGCTGGCACCCCATATGGTCCCCTGAGCATCAGCAGGAGTGATCCTGAGCACAGAGCCAGAAGTAAACCCTGAGCACAACTGCTTATGGCCCCCCAAAAGAGAGGGGGGATCTGAGTGACTTCGGAGGCATCTGAGCCAGGGGTTGCTGGAGCCAGTCTCCTGGTCGGCCTCGGTGTTAACTGGAGAGTGACCAGCATGGTCGGCGCTGCCCTGTCCAGGACTTGGTCAGGGAGCAGCAGGAGACACTGGGCACGATACCAGCAGTGACCGGGAGCAGTGGGTAAAAGTGGACTGGGACAACAGGGCACAGTGACTTCCACTGGGAGTAAGGCCAGCAGGCCCTGGGGGGTTGGGGGTGAAATCTCTGCTGGTGACGTCGCAGGCCTCTCTGGGCTCCCGAGGGGTCGGAAGGGCCGTGGAGTGCACTGGGCCTGGCTTCCTCTGACTCTAATTAAACTTAATTTCTCTCTGAGCATGGGGAAATGGCGTTGAGCAAGTGACGTGCCCCCCAGCGCCCGGCGAGCTCCTGCTGCAGGAAATTAGCTGCTTTTGCCAGAAAATTACTAAGGAAGGGGAGCACGGATATTTTAAGATCTGTGAGCTGGTGTGAGAAGAAACTAATTAAATGATGTGATTTTCGGCACAAATACAGTAACTGACTGCTAGAGAAATGCACAGCCCAAACGGGAGGCCTTCCCAGCCCCCAGGAGAGCATCGTTTCCTTTTTCTCTTTCTCCCTTTCGAGCTCTCTGGGGAGAGCTCATGCGCTGGTATCCACCAAATGCAGAAAGTGACAAAGATGACACTGCCCATCTGTGCGGTGTCCCCGGGAGTGGCCAGGAACGTGGGCCGGGCAGGCAGGAGCACTGGGGACTCCCCAGGAGTCTGAGCTGGACAGGGCAAGGTCGGCATGTTGGGGGAGGGCTGGGTGCTGGGAGCACAGGACAGCTGGGTCTGTCAGAGAATCCCTGGAGCAGCGGCAGGAGCAGCTGTGCAGACACAGCAGCGGCTTCACCAAGGACGGGCGGGGGGGTTCCCGCTGCAAAGTGTGGGGGGTGTTGGCCGGGACTGACTACAGCCTCGTTGCTGGGGTCGATGCGTCCCTCAGAAAGCACGAGCGCCTGCCCGCGGGCAGCCTGGAGGGAACCTAGAACTAGCCCCCTCCTTGGAGGCTGAACAGAGCGCCAGGGACCCCCGACAGGAGGCCCTTTCCCAGCCCCCCGCCACCCTTCCAGGGCTGGAGGGAGGAACAGACTGGGGGTCCTCTGGCATCCACGCCGAGCCCCCGAGCAGTCAGCTCAGCTCCCACCCCCGCTCCCAGTGCCCCCTCAAGTCTCCCTGGGCCTCGGACTGAAGATAACAGAACCAGCTTCCGAGCCGTGTGAGCCGGCGCCGGGCAGCCCCCTGGTCTGAGGGGCGCGCGGCAGAATGAAGCTAATTTACGGCCTCTTTGAAATACTCACAGGAACCCTCATGCAACTACAAATTAAAGAGCCACTTTATTAAAGGAAGAGTGGATTCGCGTCGTGTGTCCGGGTGCTTTATTAGCAGCCTCACGCCTGCCGCCCCCAACAGCCAGCTGCACGGCTGTGTCCTCCCGCTTCACTCCATCCAGGCCCCCCGCTCCTGGCTCCTCAGGTCTCCCCCTCTCCCCTCGTCCTATTACTCCCACCACCCCCACCTCCTCCCCTTCAGAGCTGCTCAATCGTCACTTCCTCCAGAAAGTCCTCCCTGAATTCCCCAATACAGATTCCCTGGGCACTGGGAGAAACTGACGCCTCTCCACACCTTATGTCTCCCCAGACTTCAGGGGTGTCACCAGCACCCAAAAGGCTCTCCAGAGTAGCGACCGGAAGGTTCTATGAGCCGAATCTCGCCCGAGGCGCTCACATTTGGTGTGGCCTCAGCTCACACAGGCTGAGTGCAGAAGAGAGCAGAAGATCCCAAGTCCCCGGAAGCAGGACATCCTTCCTGGCTGGACACTAGGCCCCGGGGGCGGTGGGCTGGCCCAGCAGTTCCCTGACCTGGGGTGGACGCTGACCGGACATCACTCTCTGGGCTGCGGGCCAGGGTCCTTGCGGGGGGGGGGTGTCCCCCTCACAACACGACTCTCAGCTATGGTCACTGAGGTGCCGGGGCTTCCCCGTCCATCCGCCCAGCCACAATGCAGCCATTGTGGACCCGTGAACTGACCTACAGGCCCCTTTAGATCCAACCTGTTCAGCCGTTCACGCCCCTGCCCCCGCCTCTCACCCCATCACAGTGCTCTCCTCCATCTCCCCCGGGCCACTCGCTGTCTCTGCCCACCCTGATGCCGCCTCTTCCGAAGCAATCCTCTGGATTTTGCCACTCGGGTCAGTGCCCCCCACCCCTCACCGGCGGGCTGTTTCCTGAGCACTCCCCTCCATGGGGCAGTCTGCCTGCTGTGAGGATCCCCACCAAAAAGTTCCCCAGCCTTCAGATGTGACCACATTGGGGCGGGGGCTTCACAGTGGACCTGAAGGTGACCCGGGGTGGACGGGGCATGCTTACAAGTGAGGGAATGAGGACATGGATACGCACCGGGGGACAACTGTGGGGACCCAAGGGGCAGATGGGGCCCACACAGCCTGGAGACAGAGCTCAAAGGGAACCCACCAGCCCACCTGCGCTTCCAGACACGAGGAGGAGTGATGGCAGGGCGAAGCCGCTGGGCTCTGGGCCCCCGAAAATGATCCCATCTCCCACAGGCGGGCAGGCCCAGCGGCCCAGCCACGACACATGCAGGGAAGGCCAGGTCGCTGTCCCGGAAGAAACTCGGGGTGACAGCCTGTTCTTATCCTTTTAGCTCAGAGAAAACAGTCTCAGAAGCCGCCTACGTCTGATTTGCAGCTCCGGCTCTCAGGCACAAAAGAGACAAATGTGAGATTCTGGAGAGCCCCGGGCAGCGGGGCCCGCGGGGCTGCCAACGCTCAGTCCGCACGCCCGGGCCTGGGCAGGGCAGAACGAGCTGACACAGGGGCGATGCTGGGTGGAAACAGAGTGACCCCACCAGGGGGAAACTGACCAACTGGGCCAGGCGCATGAAGCCCACGATCAGGCCCCGGAGCTCCAGACATGAAGTTTAAGTGCTGTGGGGAAAGGCACGCGGTAGCAGTGGGGACTCAAGGGTGGGCCACACGGGGCCCTGGCGGACGACTGCGCGTGCCGGAGGCAGAGACCCTCACCCTGTGATACCCGAATCGCAGGTCATACCTCCCCTCCCAGCAGCCAGGAGACGCTGGAGCCTGCCCCGGGGCTGAAGGAAGCAGGCACTCCCGGGTGAACAGCTGCCTCTGCCCCAGGGCGGACACAGCCTGCCGGAACTCAACACTTTCAAATTCCAGTCCTGGGGGCCGGAGTCAGCAGGGGGCTTACCTGACCGACCCGGGCTTATTCCTGGGCACCCCAGACGGTCCCCCAAGCCCCACCAAGCATGATCCCTGAGTGCAGAGCAAGGAGTAAGCCCTGAGCACTGCTGGGTGTGCCCAGAAATAAAAAATAGAACAAAAAGCCCATCCCGGCCAGAGAGGTCGTACAGCTGCGAGGGGCTTAGCTTGCGTACGGCCGACCCGGGTCCGACTCCTGGCTTCGCAAGGGCCCCCTGAGAACCACCCAGCGTGACCCCCAAACCAAAATAAACTAATGGCCTGTCCTCCTCCTAAGAGCCAGCTTATTGTGAAGACTCGGAGTGGCCCGCCCGGGCTTTTCCATCCCAAAGCGGTGAGGATGGTTCCTCCCCAGACCAACAACGCCAGAGTGTCCCCAAGACTCCTGGCTTCTTCCCCGGGGCCATGCTCGAAAGTGCCGCTTCCCGAGGGATGGGAACAGGTGTGGGACGGGGCCATCTCTGGCCCTGGCGCGGCGGGACGGGGGCTCCCTGCATCCTGACATGTGCTGGGGCAGGGGACAGCGTCTCTGCCCCCACCCCCAGATTTCTCCAGGCACGAGAAACCCCCAGAGCCTTGCTGGCTGCCCAAGCCAGGAGGCGAGGCGCCTCTCACTTCCCCTCGCAGAGAGGTGAAGGGTGGGGAGTGTGGGGTGCAGGGAAGACGCTTCAGCCAAGGGCCTGGCTTCAGCCACCCTCTTCCCTGCAGCCTCTGGCCCGACCCTGAGGCTGGTGGGAACCTTTCACCCCCGACTCCGCCCCCCAGGCCGCTCTGCTTCTGTGCTCCTACTTCCACGACAGAGAAGGCAGCAGCCCCCACCCTGCCCCAACACCCCTCTGCACCGCCGGCGTCTGAGGCATAAGGACACGGAGGAGTCAACTAGCCAGGCGGGACGGCAACTGCGGGACCCACAGTCCCAAAAGCCCATCAGTGGGAAGCGGTGCGGCGTGAGCTGGGGCAGACCCCCACCAGCCAAGGTGAACAGCGTCCCACGGGCCCTGGATCCCTGCATCAAAGGCTGCGGGGGCTCGAGGGCCGGGGGGTCCGTGCAGGGGCCTTTAGAGCTCGACTATTCTTCCTCAGAGCCCAGAGCCCCAGGGCCCCTCAGACCCCTCTCACAGACCCTCCACAGGCCCCTCAGGCCCCTCTCAGACCCCCCTCAGAGACCCTCTCCCGTTCCCCACTCAGACCCCCCAGAGACCCTCAGAGACCCCATGGCAGACGCCACTCACAGACCCCCCCACAGACCCTCTGCCTCTGGCCAGCCCCTCACAGACCCCTCACAGACCCTCTGCCTCCCGCCAGCCCCTCACAGACCCTCTGCCTCCCGCCAGCCCCTCACAGACCCCCACAGACCCCCTCACTCATCCCCTCGCTGGTCCCACTCACAAGGTGACCCTCCCAGACCCCACTCACGGGGTGCCCCCCCCCGGCCCCCCACAGCCCCGCGCAGACCCCCCCGGGCGACCCCGGCTCCGGCCCTCCCCGCCTGGTCTCCGGGCGTCGCGGGCGCGGGCGGGCAGGGCGGACGGGGCTCCCCGTCCCGACGGGCCCCCAGACGCGGGAGGCGCCGCCTCAAACTTCCCCGGCGCGAGGCTCCCGCGAGGGGTGCGGGGCGCGGCCGGGGGGAGGGGCCGGGCCCGACCCCGGGGACCCCCAGACGGCCCCGGGCGCCGCGCCTCGCGGGGTGCCCCGGGGGCCCCGGCGAGCCCGGAGCGGGGTCCGAGGGGCGGGCACTCACGCTGCTGTTGTCGCCCGTCCAGTGCACCATCGCCTGGTTGTGCGTCGCGTCCCCCTTGAGCACGAACGACGAGCTGACGAGCTGGCCCGGACGCCCGTCCCCGGGAGCGCGCCCCGCCGCCCCGCCGGCCGCCAGCAGCAGCAGCAGCAGCGGGGCCATGGCGCCGGGCGCGCGGGGACGGGGACGGCGGCCGCGGGGCCCACGCGAGCGGCCGGAGGGCGAGAGGGCGCGGGCGGGCGCGCCGGGAGCGAGAGGGCGAGCGAGCCGGCGAGAGAGAAAGGAGCCGCGAGCGCGGGCGGCGGCGGGAGGGGCGCGGCGGCCCGGGGAGCAGCGACACCTGGCGGGCGGCGCAGGCAGGGGCCAGCCGGGAGTCCCCGCGCACGCACCCGCACCCGGCACGCGTCCCGCACCCGGACACGCTCCCCGCACTCGGACACACGCGCCCGCACCCGGCACGCGTCCCGCACCCGACAGGCGTCCCGCACCCGGACACACGCACCCGCACCCGGACACGCACCCGCACCCGACACGCACTCCGCACCAGGACACGCTCCCCGCACCCAGACACGCACCCGCACCCGACACGCACCCTGCACCCGGACACGCTCCCCGCACTCGGACACACGCACCCGCACCCGGACACGCACCCACACCTGACACGCACCCGCACCCGACACGCACCCTGCACCCGGACACACGCACCCGCACCCAACACGCACCCTGCACCCGGACATGCTCCCCGCACTCGGACACATGCACCCGCACTCAGACACACGCACCCCACACCTGGACACTCGCAAACCTACACCCCGACAGGCATCCCACACCCCAACATACATCCCGCACCCGGACACAGGCATCCCGCACTTGGGCACATGCGTCATGCACTCGGACACACACACCCCGCACCGGGACACAGGCATCCCATGCTCAGACGCATGCATCCTGCACCCTGACATGCATCCCGCACCTGGACACATGCAGACCTGCACCCCGACATGCATCCCACACTCGGGACACACAGACCTACATCCAGACACACATAGACCCACACTGTCCTCTGTTCAGTGGGCCCTTCCAGAAGCTTAAGTGTGTGCAGCAGGAGGAAGAGGGCAAGGCTGGAAGGCCTGAGGCTCTAGGTCCCCTGGATAGTACCCAAAGAGTCAAGAAAGTAGGTGATGCCAGAGGCAAAGCCAGGTCTCAGTGCCAGCAAGGGGGACAGGCACAACATCTGCATGTGATAGGGGCGGCAAGAGGTTACCCCGCTATCACAAATACACACCCATGTGCTCGGAAAGTGCGCTCACTGAGAGAAACACAGTCCCTCACAGGTGGTTATGAGGAGATAAATCCATCTCTGAGGGAGTTGTGAGGAGATACACTTTGTGGTTTAGCAGTAGTTGTGACCTGAGAATAGCCTCTGAGACCTGGTGGTGAGGTGACATATGCCCTCAGGTGTAGTTGTGAGGGGAGATACACCCCCTCAGAGGTGTTTGTGAAGATACAGACCACCGTAGAGGTAGTTTTGAGGAGATACACTTGCTGAGATATGGTTCTGAGCTAAGATAAACAGCTAAGACACAATTGTAAGGGAAAATATACCCACCTCAGAGGTGGTTTTAAGGTACATCTTTTCAGAGGAGGTTGTGATGTCAGATACACCCACCTCAGAGGGGAGTTATAGCCATCTTAGAGTGTTTTAAAGGAGAGATACACCCACTTTGGAGATGTAGATGAGCAGGTATACCTGTTCAGGGTGGTTGTAAGGGGAGAAACAGACCCTCAGAGTTGGCATCATAGGAAAACACACTTGAACAGGCCCAGAACAACACGTGGAGACCCACCGAGGTGAAGCAGAGCAAGCACAGACAAGGGACAAAGATATACAATCCGCCTGGGAAGGGCCACACAGGACAAGGCCATGCCTAGAAGTGTGAAAAAAGCTAGGCCCTGAGGCTATAGGTCATCATGCTGAAAAGCTTGTGCTTGCTTCTGAGGCCAGAGAACCTTCTAGGGTTTTCAGGGAAAAGAATGACCTGAAGGGATGGAGCGCGATGGTACAGCGGGTAAGGCACTTGCCTTGCATGCGGCTAATCTGGGTTCAATCCCCAGCATCCCATATGGTTCCCCAAGCACTGCCAGGAGCAACTCTTGAGTGCACAACTAGGAGTAACCCCTGGGCATTGCCAGGTGTGACTCAAAAAGCCAAAAAGAAAAAAGAATGATCTGAGCAGATTTGTTTTCTAGAAAGCTAATTCTGGTGGTTTCTGTGAGTTGGGGCTTAGAAAAGAGTAGGAAAATGCATAAGGCAGCCATTGTGGCATTGTGACATTGAGCCAGATGAGGAAAGAAGAAACAGGACAAGAGGGTGGAGAAGAGGAGACAGAGATGGTCCCAGAACCTCTGGTTGTCCAGGTCAGAAGGACAATTGCTCTTCGGGAGAGCAATGCGCTGTTTCCCAAGGGGCAGGACAGATTTGAAGAAGAAGGTGGGACATGCCTGTGCAGTTTCCTCGGAGCATCTGGAGGCTCAGTCAGGCCAGACAGGCTGGGATAGAGTCACAAAGGACCCTCAGACTCCAGAGTGTGACCCAAGGAAAGTTTGTTCCATTCATTTTCCAGGTCTCACCAGATCAGGTGGTCTCCACCTATCTTGTGGCTCTGAGATTGGTGGGCACAAGAGATTGGCAACTGTCACAGTATGTGACCCTGGTGCTCCAGACACCTCGCTCACACTGCCGGGGCCTCAGGAAACGGTCGTGGGACACTGGGAGTTCTGAAACACAGATATGGGCATGAGCACAGAAAGGATCATGGGAGAGAGGGAGACAGAGAAGGGAAGAAAAGGATGCGATGGCATGGGAACGCCACAGATTCCTGGGAGGTAGCATTTAAGGATCCCCAAAGGATGACTCAAGGGTTAAGTTTAAAACAAAACCAAACCCAAAACAAAGTCTCTTGTTTCCAAATACCCAATTATTTGTTGTGATATAGACTAGGCATCCAGATTTTTCTCTGAATTTTTCGTTTTCCATATGGTTTCTTGGCATTGCATGGGCAGCCAAAAGCAGTTGGCAAGTGCTGAAGCCCCGTGCGGCTCCGTGGCGCTCTCTCTGTGTCAGGCCGAGGGCCTGACGATCATAGATGTGTCTGCAGGAGGGGTCTGCAAAGACTCCGATTTACAAAAGCATTTTGAGAGAGAACTCACAGCATTTTGCCTTTCGATTTATTCCAGAAACAAACAAAAAAAGCTGCCACCAAACTATTAAATATGAGAGTAACCTTTCAATGCCTCGCACACTTAAAATTGTTTCCAAAAATTATTTTTTCCACATATAAATTTTGATTGAACATCATATTTGAGAGATTTCAACTTGGAGGTTCATTAAAACTCACAGTCTTAATCGAGACTAACCGAGAAGCAACTTCCCCAAAGAGCTTGGCAAGGCCTTTTCCCGGGTCTTATGTCCCCGATGCCATTTTTTTTCTTTTTGAGTCACACCTGGCAATGCACAAGGGTTACTCCTGGATCTGCACTCAAGAATTACTCCTGGCGGTGCTCAGGGGACCATAAGGGATGCTAGGAATTGAACCCAGGTCGGCTGCGTGCAAGATAAATGCCCTACCCGCTGTGCTATCACTCCAGCCCCCCCCCATTGTCATTCTAAGGGCCAGGGCACCTTGGAACTTGTCTATTTATCCTTGGAGTCCAGCTCAGTTTGAAGGCAGTTGCATGCCTCAAAGGATGGATGGATGGATGGATGGATGGATGGATGGATGGATGGATGGATGGATGGATGGACAGACAGACGGATAGATGGGTGAGGGCTGGGTATATAGAAGACCTACTGCATTGGAATCCAAGATATTTGAGACTTTTAAACTGTAACTGCTGAGGTGAACATCAGTTTGGCAGGAGGGAAGATCCCTGGGTCAGGATCAGGAGACCCAGATTCTAAAGTCTCCGCTAACTGAGCCTGATGCCTCGGGCAAGCACGCACCCCCACTTTCCCTCTCTGCTAAATCAAGTATCGCCCAACCCCACCAACCTTTACTGCCTCAGGTCTAGTCACGTGCAAAGCACCGGCCCCCTTCCCCTAGGACCTTCGTCTTGCCTATCGTGTGCATAGTCAGAAACACACTCTAGGCAGGCAGAACCCCACTCCCGACACACACACACACACACACACACACACACACATACTCACACACACACACACACACACACACACACACACACACACAAACAGCTAGCTGGGGAGGTTGGCAAACCTTCTCCCCAGTCATCGATCATAGAACTGCACAGAGGGACAAGAGCAGCCACTTTGCGCAGACACCGTCCGAAGGCAGCTGCACCCTGATGAGGGCTCGAGCCTGGGATCTGCAGGACTTCGGATGAGAGCCTTGGGCGTCTGCAGGCCTCGGGCACAGGGCCACTTGCACGTCTTCTCCTGCTGGGAAGAGTCTGCAGAGTGGGCTAATCTATAAGCGCCAGCAGCGGCAACACCACCGCTAAAGGGCAATTCGACTATTTGGAACCACAAGTAATGCCTGGAACTGGTCATCACCTGCAGGAAAAAGCCTGTGAACACAATCCTCTGAGGACATGTCTGGCTAGGCTCTGTGTCCTCTAGAAAGGGCTCGAGGCAGAGCATACTCCTCATGGCCCTACAGCCATGCACGTGCTCAAAAGAAGCAGGCAGGCCAGTGGGAAGAGAGTGCCAGGCGGACGCCCTATGGGTTGAATGTACTCTTCTACCCCAGGCCCAGGTCTCGGACAGAAGCAAAGAGCAGTAGCTAAGGACGTGAGGACAGACCTCTGACCTAACCTCTAAGCAGAGCTACCGCATGCGCAAGGATGCTAGGCTCAAACATAAAACTGGAAAAAAGATGTAGAATCAGCAAAGAAGACAGATTTATCCCAGCAAGTCACTAAGCAAATGAACAAGCAACAGCAACAACACACAACAAAAAACACCTACCAGCTTCTGAGACAAAACCACAATGCACACTTGAAAATGAAAATCCTCATTTTCAACAAAGAACATGAGAAATGCAAACAAGCAGGGGAAAATGTCCATATGCAGGGGACAAAAATAAGAGCAGTCCCCGGAGATTTCGGGGTGTTGGGTTTGGCAGTGAAAGACTCCAAAGCAGCTACAGATAGGACCTGAAGAGTTAAAGGAAATTATTACAGCAACAAATCAATAAATAAAGACTCTCAATAAGGAGAAAAAATCATATAGAATAACCAAATGGAAATTCTGGCATGGATAAGTAGAATGACAAGAAAAATGCATGAGGGTTGGACAGTGGTTCTGAGACAGAGGAAGGATCACTGAACTGAAGACAGTAATGAATACTTCCGTAACAGAGAGAGCGAGCGAGCAGACAGCGGCAAGCAGAGTCTTTGAGATGCAGAGACCGGTGCCCAACATGCCGACAGAGTCAGGGTGAGCCAGGCAGAGAGGGAGGAATGGTCTGGCAGAGCAGGCTTGTGAGGGACAATGACAAAAGCACTTCCAGAACCATGAAACAGCTGGAGCAGAACAGCTAAGAAATGAAGCGCCCCACAAGGTTAGACATAAGGATAATGGAGCCGTGTCAAAGCCAAACTGCCATAGGGCCACCTGCCCGCTCTCCTCAGGAACTGGGCAAGGGTAATGTTAATAGTGTCTTTCTTCAGGACAAAAGGAGAGTAGAGGCAGCAGACAGTCAAAGCAAAGTGACTCAAGAAAAAAGCTATAAACCACAAATTTTGTACCGGGTGAAACTATCCTCTCTCCAGAAAAAAAAAAAAAAAAAACACATCAGCTTGAAATAAAGTCATTCCCAGATAAATAAAGATGGATCGAAATCATTGTTAGCAAACTTGCCTCAAGAGAAACCCTGAAGAGGCCTGAGAAATAGTACAGCGGGGAGGATGATTGCCTGGGTCTGATCCCCGATAATCCCAATAGTACCCCAAGCCCGACAGGAATGAGCCCCGAGCACAGAGCCGGGAGTGAACCCAAGCACAGGGCCAGAAGTGAATTTCGAGCACAGAGCCAGAAGTGAGCCCTGAGCACTGCCGGGTATAGCAAAAAAAAAAAAAAAAATCTAAAGTAAGTCCAATAAGCTGAAAAAATATAGCAACCGATGACTATTTAAACCCACAAAAAGGAATTAAAAGCTCCAGAAATACAACTACTCAGAAAATGACTCAATAAACATTATTTTTAAAGAGGAGTTAAAAATGTGAAACCAAAACCATTTCTCAACACAGAAGAAAACAGTGAAGGAGGATAAAGGAACAATCACAAAATCAAAATGGGAGACGTATGGAAAACAGAAAGAGAAATGGAATTATAATAGGAACTTAATCACATTTTACTGAAACATAAATAATGTAAGTACTTCAACTAAAAGGTAGAACTTGCTGGATGAGGAGCAGCGTTTCCCAAATGGGGCAGTTTCCTCCAGGGGTCTGGAAGGAGGCAGAGGGGCCAGCTGGGGGGGTGGCAGGAGGCTCCTGCAGAGGCCTGAGCAATGTGCAGGAGGTAAGTCCCATAGGTCCCTTGCCCTGCCTGCATCTGGCTCCGGGTTGGTTCCCTGAGCACAGAGCCAGACAGTCCCCAGTTGTGGCACAAGCCCCTCCTTCCCCCAGACGGCAGGGTTGCAGAGGGCTGCGAGTGATTTATTTGAAAAGGGGTGAGAGACCAAATCGGTGTGGGAGCATCTGGATTTGCTACAGAGCAGAAAGTGGATCTGCACCTCCTGCAAGACGCGGGGCCCGGCGTCACCACACCAGGGAGTTCAACGTCAAAGGGCAGAACAGAACTCCTGTGACGCGTGACCACGGGGGCAATCAAGGAGCAAGGAGCTCCGGGTTGAAAGGACACACAGACGCGTGTACCCCAACAGCTGAAGATACCAATAACCCGCATTCACCACGGACAGCAAGATGAAAACCAGGCAGGACACAGGAGCGAGGGCACAGTCCTGCAGGCACGGTCCTGCGGGCGCGGCTGGAACATCCTCCGGTACAGGCCGGTGGAGGCCGCCATGGAGCCTGTCACGTGCCAGGACTGAAACCAGATAAACGTGATCTCTGGCCACAAGGGAACTAAATTGTATATTGACAACGAGGATAAATCAAGGAAAGTCAAAACCACTTCAAACTTGAACACCATACCTCTAAATAACTGAAGGGTCATGAACAAAATCACAAGAAAACTGGAAAACATCGTGTGTGAAAAAACCCACGATCTAGGAAAATGGCGTGTAGTTAGTGCAAACAGAGAATTTATAAACGGAACTGCCTTATGCTAGAGAAAAGGTCTCACAGAGCTAAGCCCTTTTTTTCCTAAAGAAGCTAATAAACTGGAAAGGAAGCCGAAAGCAAGCAAAGAAATGAAGAAAGGCCAGGGCGAGCAGCCTGGGGATAGAGATAGAAAAAGATGGAAAAGTTGGGGGGGGGGGCAATGCGATGAGAACTTGTATTTAAAAGGCTCCAAATAGCACACACAGTTAGCAGAGAGAGAGAGAGAGAAAGGAAGACAGACAGAGAGACAGACAGAGAGAGACAGAGAAGGACAAACAGAGACAGACAGAGAGAGGAGAGAGACAGAGACAGAAGCGAAGAGCACGAACTCCCCTAATCAGACACAACCCAGGTCCCCAGCACCCCACACACAGGCCCTCGGTGGGCTAAGAGAATGCAAAGCGGCCCGATGCCAGGAAATCAGGCCCTTTCTTTCCATCTATGGGCGCATGCCTAGGAACACTCAAAGTGCCAAAAGTGACTCAAGGGGAAATATGAAATCTGAATGTACCTGTGACCAAAGCACTGGGTTTACCCTTTAAAATGATCTCATGAGAAAAACCCACATGACTTCACCAATAAATTTCATCGACTAAAGAAGATAGAGGCTCTCTCTCCAGGCCCGTGTTCTCCCTGGAACAGACATCTCACTTGCTTGTCCCTACAGTTCTGTTTTTTGCTTTTTCTTGCTTATCCACTCTGGAGAAGCCTGTGTTCTCTCTCAAACACATACTTTGCCATCTCTCTCCACTCACATCTTTTTAAATAAAGTTTCAATAAAACTATTTTGTGGGGCTGGAGCGATATCAAAGAAGGTAGAGTGTTTGCCTTTCACACAGCCAACCCGGGTTTGATTCCCAGCATCCCATATGATCCCCCAAACTTGCCAGAGTAATTCCTGAGTGCAGAGCCAGGAACAAACCCTGAGCACTGCCAGATGTGGCCCCCAAACAAAACAAAACATACAAACAAAAACCAGACAAACAAAAAAGCTCTTGCTTCACAAAGAAAAAGAATTAGTCCCAAACCCTTTACAAACTCTTTCATAAAATGTGACAAAGGCTTCTCAGTGTTCTCAGTGTCTCCCCCACAAACGGCAGGAGTACCTTACTAAGCGTTACCCAGGTGCTCTCAGCAACTCGGACAAAGGGTCTCCTACACAACCAAGTGTTAGCCTGGGAATTCGAGGGTAGGTCGGCATTCCGGGAACAATAGGGATGATGTGCCACACTTCACAACTTCTCTGTGCCTTTGACAATCAGACAGCTGCCTGCTGACAACAGAAATCCTCCACCAGCTGGAAGCGGAAGGGCGTGTTTTCAGTCTAAGGAGGTCTAGGAGTCAGAGCGATAGTACTGCGTGTAGGGCTCCTGCCTCGCACGTGACTGACCCGAGTTCAATCCTGGCATCCCATAGGTTCCCCCAAGCCCCCAGGAGAGATCCCTGAGGGTAGAGCCAGGAGTAACCCCTGAGCTCTACTGGGTGTTGCCCTCCCACCAGGGGAAAAAAAAAAAACAGTCTACAAAATATCCATGGGTGTTCCTTGCTACTTACTGGAGGGGAAGCGGGAGGGCTCCCGAGTTCAGGGGTGGGTGACAGCCTCTGTGCTCATCACGTCTATTCCACAGCTAATCAGGATTCTGCGCCAGGCACTCAGGCGCGGTGAGTCACCCACAGCTGAGATAGTGCAGATTCAAGCTGAGCTATCTTGATTCACAGAGATCAGGGCCCCTCCTGTAGAAAGTCCCCAAAAGACGCCCAATCAAGGCCATGAACAAGGGGAATGGGGCCACACAAGACAAGATCAATGTACAAAACTCCATCGTAAAACCAGATGTTAAAAATATTCCAACGAAAGCTACTATCATCCTGTTACAGCCTCCAAAGGAATCATCACACATGTAGGGGTGACTGTACAGAAACGCGTGCTCCAGTGGGCATCGCCAGATGCTGCTGAGAAAATAGACATGATCCGAATAAAGGAGACTCATCCCACATGCAACAGTCTGAAAGGCAGCTTCCCACCAACTGATCCACCCATTCAGTGTGCTCTATCCTAGCCAATCCACCACAGGCTTCTCTGCAGAAACTGGAAAACTGACCCCTCATTGTTATGCAAAAAGAGTGTTTAGACTATGCTGCTGCTAGTGTGGCCTCCTGACCTCATATCTCTTCATTCTCAGCAATGGAAAACAAATTACCAAATGCTTTCTTTTCAGCAGATTGACTTTAGGGGGGAGAAACTCCAAATCAATAATAGTGAATTTTTTTGTTTAAATATTGAATGTAATCAAAGTAAAGTGAAAGTAAAGTGAAATTTACCAGTTACACATGCGGGGTGGGGGGCTGGGGAGGTGGGGGGAAGGGGGGAGGTATATCGTGATTCTTGGTGGTGGAATATGTGCACTGGTGAAGGGATGGGTGTTTGAGCATTGTATAACTGAGACTTTAACCTGAAAGCTTTGTAACTTTCCACATGGTGAATTAATAAAAGAATTTTAAAAAAAAAGAGTGTTTAGAAAGAAAACTTTGGGGGCCCTAGACTACCTGATTTTAAACACACAAGAGGGGCCAATTCCAAATATGCAAAAGACTTGCATGCAACCACCCTGGGCTGGATCCCCAACTCCGCAGAAGGTCCCCCAAGCCCTGTCAGGAGTGATCCCTGAGGTCAGAGCCAAGAGTAAGCCCTGAGCACCCTTGGTGTGGCCTCAAACCAATAAAAGGCCTCAAACACGTAAGAATATGGTGCAATCTTGTTTTACAGATCAGTAGAACATAGTTGAGTCCAGAAATAAACAGAAGCAAACCTCTGGGTCCAGAGGAATAATGGGGAGCCTGAGAGTGCCTGCTTTGCCAGTCTATGGTCATGGGTTCAAATCCCTGGTGCCTCACATGTGCCTGGCACAATCCCATAGCTCTGTTGTCTATGATCTATGGTGACATGTGTGTGACTGTGTGTGAAAATATGTGTGTGATTGTATGTATAAGTGTGAGTATGTGTAAGACTGTGTGTAAAAATATGTGTGTGAGTGTATGTGTGTGTGAGTGTAAGTGTATGCATGTGTGTATACATGCATGTGTGTACATGTGTGAGAGTGTGTGTGAATGTATGCGTGTGTGTGCTGTGTGTGCGTGTGAGTGTGTTGTGAGTGTGTGAGTGTATGTGTGCTGTGTGTACATGTGTGTTGTGAGTGAGTATGTGTTGTGTGTGCATGTGTGTGTGCTGTGAGTGTGTGCATGAGTGTGTGCATGTGTGTGAGTGTGTGCATGTGTGCTGTGAGTGTCTGTGCATGAGTGTGAGTGTGTGCTGTGAGTGTGTGCATATGTGTGTGAGTATGAGTGTGTGCATGTGTATGTGTACATGTGTGAGTGTGTTGTGTGTGTGCATGTGTGTGTGCTGTGAGTATGTGCCTGTGTGAGTGTGTGGATGTGTGTGAGTGTGTGCATGTGTGTGAGTGTGTGCATGTGTGTGCTGTGTCTGTTCATGAGTGTGTGAGTGTGTGTTGTGAGTGTGTGCATGTGTGTATGAGTGTGTGCCTGTGTATGTGTACATGTGTGTGAATGTGTGCATGTGTGTGCGAGTGTGTATATGTGAGTGTGTGTGAATGTGTGTGTGCATGTGTGTGAATGTGTGTGCGTGTGTGCAAATGTGTGTGCGCATGTGTGTGAGTGTGTGCGTGTGTGTATGAGTGTGTATGTGTGTGCATGTAAGTGTGTGAACGTGCATGTGTGCAGCACAAATGGCTTGAGCCATGGTGACTGAGCACTGCAGAGTAAAAGCTGCAGAAGAGCCAGAATGAGGAAGCCCGAGGCCGGGTGCGCAGTCAGTGAGTGCTGCTGGCACCACACACCTCTGCTGGGAGCAGGAGTGTGAGCACGTGTGTGCAGGCCCTGAGGTGGGAGACCCAGTGAGCACCAGGAAGGGAGCACGTGCACCCCCTGGTGTGCACGGCAGCAACTGCTACAACCATGAAGACAAAATTGGTGGGGGAGGGTGGTGACAAAGAAGCATTGAATGGAGTTTGTTGGTGGGGGAGGGGTCAGGGGACCTAGAGACACGAAGGAGGGACGCTGACACTGGTGGTGGGTGTGGCACGGTGACACTGTAGGCCTGGACATCACTGTTAGCAGAGCTATAAGTCACAATGCCTAAATTCTTTCTAATTTTTAAGACTCGATAGAAATTTAAAAAAACGAACAGAAAGACAGATCATTGGGCTGGGTGCGAGCTTTGCATGGAGGGGCCTTGTTCCAGGTCTGCACCACGTGGGCCCAAGAGCACAGATCCCAGAGTAGCCCCTGAGCACCATAGGGTGTGAACCAAAGCTCCCTTCCCCACAAAAACAAAACAAGGAAAAAAAAAAGAATGCCTTGGTTTTTGACCAAGGGGTCGAAGAATTCGAAAGGGGGCAATGGGCATCTACCCGGATTCTTCAAAACGTATTTCTGACATTTCCAAAGGAACCAGAGAGGCAGCTCTGGCAGGACCAAGGGAGAAAGACAGAAGGGCGAGTGCACCAGACAGCCGGTGTTCGACTTCGCCCCCTCCCAGCAAACGCAGGATAAAATGGCTGAGTTCTCCCTGTCACCACAGAAGTGGCTGGGGGACGTGGACAGACAGACGGGACAGGGCTGGGTGGGGGCTGCGGGGCGCAGGCGCTGGGGTCTGGGGTCTGTCCCTGGCGGGAGGCCCAGCAGCTTCCTTCAAAGGCCAGGGAGATGGGACAGCACGTGCTTGCAGTCACCCAGACTAGACTGGCCCCCAGCACCCCAGCAGCTCTGGGCCATCGCGGGGCGGCCCTGGTCACCTAAGGCCCAGTGAGGCGAGCAGGAACCAAGTGGGACACCGGGAAAGCGAGTCGCCTTGCAGCAGCTGCCCACGGAACTCCTGGACACCGGGCGTCACTGCCAAGAGCCAAGCACGCTGCAAAGGGGTGGCCGGGCTGGGCCTGGAGGCCGTCCAGAGAGTGACCGCGCTCACGCCAGCGGGATCCAGGCCTCACTCCCCGCCCACACCCTGGGTGGTCTGGCTGCAGCGCCTGCCGGTGAGCGGGAGGTTGTGAGCTCCCATCCTTGGCAATGCGCACACACAGCCCTCGCCGCCCGGCGTCCGCCCCTGCACTGCGAGCCAGTCCCGCACACAACTGCAGCTGGGGTCAGCTCCCGTCACACATCATGACCAAGTAGGCATGGCACAAGCTATAACCTGGCATACCACCCCTGATGGGAACTGCGATGTGTGAGCACCAAGACTGAGCACCAGATGTGTGAGCACTGGATGTGTGCCAGATGTGTGAGCACCAGATATGTGAGCATCAGATGTGTGAGCCCCAAGACTGTGAGCACCAGATGTGTGTACACCACAGCACGAGATTGTGAGCACCAAACTTTGAGCATGAGGTATGTGAGCACCAGACTGCGAGCACCACACCAGGCAGGCATGTCTGGACGAGGACAACAGTGATGAAGGGAGGCAGGGAGGGGTGAGGAACGAGGGTCTGGAAGCCCCGTCGTAGGAAGAGTTCTCTGCCTGCACTGGGCACGGGCTGGCCTTCAGTGATGGCCCGAGCAAAGGGACAGCGCGGCCATGGCCACTAGACCATCTGAAAGCCCTTTTCTTGATTTACAGCCCGCAGGCGCGTCGCCGAGGGGAACGTGCATCCACCTCGAGTAGCACTTATGCCGCATCTGACTAAATCAGCTCTTCGGGAAGGTGCTTCTGCTCGGATGCTGACTAGAAATAACAATGACGCGCACTTAGCGGACGTCTCGTCTTCTCCGAGCACAGGCCTGCTGCCGAGTGTTAAGTGCCCCCTCAGGCTGGGGGCAGCGGGTGACAGGCTGGGGTGCCAGGCCCACGCCTGCCGGAAGCCTATCCTGTCAGGAGGAATCAGCATGTTTCGTGCTCAGGAAGCCTGGAGCGAAAGTGGGGCCTGTGTGACCCAAAGCCAGGGCCCTTGGTGGGTGGCGCCCTGGTTGGGGCCGGGGGTGTCTGAGGAGGGGCAGAGAGCTGGGGTGCAAACTTGGGTGGGCTGTGCCTTCCCCGCCACACTGTCACTCGGCCTGGCCCTTTCTCTGGCGTTGGGGCGGGGGCGGGCGCGGCCGCACTTGCTGCGCTGGGCCTGCAGCCTCCTCTGCCGGGCCTGAAGCCCCAGGGAACGGCTCCCTGTGACACCTCCTGAGGAAATTCTCCTCACAGGCCCTGGGCGCCCTCCTATCTCCCCTCCCTCACAGAGTGAGGTGCAGTGCTGGCCACATGCCCGGACCCTGCTCAGTGGCTGGCCGTGGCCCCAGTGTGCGTCGGGCCCGGCGCTTGGTGTGCAGCTGAGAACCACAGAGCAGAAGAAAATCCTCCAGGGCCTGAGCCCAGCTCTCGTGGGCACACAGGTCAACACTGGACATCAGCGCTTGTCCCCTTGGCCTGGGTGATCTCCCAGCCACCCGAGAGGCGTGTCCGGTGGTATGGACTGACAAGGCAGAAATGGAAGTCCAGTCCTAGGTCACAGGCCCTTCTGACCCGGGAGCTCCATCCTACCCCGTCCGGGCTGGAGCAGGAAGGAGACAACCGAAGAGAGGACTCGGTGGGCTGAGTGCGGACTCGGCATGTGGGAGGCCAGGTTCGAGCCCCAGCACCGCATGGCCCCCTGAGCACAGAGCTGGGAGCAGCCCCTGAGCACAGCTGGGTGTGACCCCAAACGCAAGCAAGCGAGAAAGGAGAGGGAAGGAAACGCAGCACCCGGCACCTTCCTTCCAGGGCACCTGCTCTATGCCGGCATCCGCGCCTCCTTGGCCCCGAGCCCTCACGCGCTCAGCGCCTGGACGTCCAGGGACCCCCATGCTCCACTCCCACAAGCTGCCCAGATGTGCTAGAACTGCAGAGCGGGTGCAGCGCTCAGCGCTTCGGGACGAGGCTGGGGGCTCCTGTGAGCGGCGGTGGGCCTGCGGGGCGCCTGGGCCTGTCCTGGGCTCACGGACCTCAGGGCCCTGCGGCTCGCTGCCCGGCGAGTTCTCACGCGGTCAGACCATTCTGAGCGGTGGCTGTGACATCCACCGTGACATCGTCTTGGGGCCCCTGGTGAAATCTTGTGCCTTGCGGGAAAGCGGCTTCCCCTGAGCCTCTGTGCCTAGTCCCCTCCCTCCAGCTGCCACCGTGTTCCATATATTCAACTACTTTTGACGTGGACGGTGTGACGTGGTCCAGCCTCCACACCGCTCAGACCGAGTACAGGGTTGCTCCTTCTCACCATTCAGGCAAGCCCTGAGAAGCCTTCGGTTGGCTCCAAGGATGCTCCAAATTTCAAGTGCTCACAGCCACTGCCGGGCCCTTAGAGTGGGCTCCACTGCGTGATGCCTCCCCGTGTCCCCCCGCGTCCCCACCACCCTCACCCCACAGGTGCCACCCCAGGATGTACATGCTAGCACCTCCCGGTGGCTCCTCACGCAGCGGGCAGAAAGAGATGGACTGTAACGTGCCTGAGTGACGCCCAGCATTGCTCTGCAGCCGGCCCCTTCCCAAGCACAGTGCTCAGCAGACCGAAATGCAGAATGAGCTCCGGCAGCCTCTCTGAGGCCTTTCGGGGACGGACAGAACCGGAGTCTACCTGTGTTCCCAGCACCTTTTCTCAAGTCCAGAAACCAAAGTACTCCCAGGGTGAAAGAAAAAACCGAGGAAGCTCCCCTCCCGAGCCTGAGGGGAACGGGGAGCACAGGTCCCGCCGCGGGCCCTGAGCCGCGTGCCTGAGGGAAGTCTGTGGCCTAAACATTTTACACTGGAAAATAAAGGCTGAAAACTAACGTGCTAAGTTCATTATACAAAGGCAAGCTAAAATATAAAGATAATTGAATAAATGCCCCCCAAATTTTAGAAGATGATATGGGGCTGAAACAGAGAACAAAGGAACGATAGAAATAACCAACAATGCCACTGTTTGTTCTCTGGAAACGCTAATGAAGTATGTATACTGATCCCTGGCGAGGATGATCAGGGTAGGGGGAGAATACATAAATAATTTGAAATTAAAATGGATATAACCAGATTTACTGAAGATTAAGTGGATTTACTGAAGATTAAATGTTAATAAGTTATATGATGAGACTCTCGATGACAATACTTTTTGAATTTGAAATGAAAGGCAAACTCCTAAAAATAGCACTAATAATTGAACTAAGAAAGAAATAAAAATTTTCCAGATCCCAAAACTGAAACAAGAGTCACTAAGCCAGCATTTGTCGAGCTGGGGCCAGATGGCCTCCAGGATGCTCCAATAGGGCACTGGTGGAAATCATGTAAATGAGAGAGCCTGGCACAAGATTAGGGGAGCCGCAGTGGCAGGGACAGGGTGGGAGCGCACAGGCAGGAAGCAGAAGGGGGTACAGTCAGGCAGAGTGGGGAACGCGGACCCTGTCAGTTTCTCACAAAGAAAGCTCTCACTCACATGGCATTAAACGCTGAAGGGACAGAACATTCCAGGCTTGACATTCTCCCGTCTGGGAGCCCGGGCAAACACTGAGGGCAAACAGACTACATCAGAAAGGAAAAAAAAAATCCAAATTCCTCACTTCAGACAGAGTCGAAAAAACTCCTAACAAGGTATTCGCAGGTCGGGTCCAGCCTGCAACACAAAGCAAATGTCAGAGTGAAAGGGGAACACATCGCGCCGGCGGAGGGTTGGGCACGGCACAGCGGGGACGGTGTCTGCCTTGCACATGGCTGACCCGGGTTCGATCTTTGGCATCCCATATGGTCCCCTCAGGAACGCTGTCACTGAGAAATCCACAGATGTGCTCCGCTGCTGTCAGGAAAGGAAGCAGGGTATCTCGTTAGGGCAGAAAACGGGCAGAAAACGGTTCGCAGAGCTGAAAGCAAACAAGGCCTTCTACTTAGCCAGGGCTTGGAGACATTGTAGTAACTTAGCAAGTCCACCTCACACAGTGGTGACAGGCGCCTGGGAGGCAGAGTTCTTTCCTGTTGTTTTGCTTCCGGGCTAGGGGGGTGGGGGGCCACACCCAGTGTTCTCATCAGGTTTGGGGGGTCCACATGGGGTGCTGGGGATTGAGCCTGCGCTCTGACACCGCAGGCCCTCGACTGAGAGCTTGTGGCAGGCACCGAGAGGGAGAGTCCAAGCTCCAGGCTCCTGATCCCGCGGAGGAGAGATCCGGCCCACATACGAAGGCAAGGAAAAGAAAGGGTTGGGCCCGGCACAGCAGGGACGGTGTCTGCCTTGCACATGGCTGACCTGGGTTTGATCCTTGGCATCCCATATGGTCCCCCAAGCACCGCCAGGAGTAATTCCTGAGTGTAGAGCCAGGAGTAACCCCTGTGCAAGGAAGAGCAGTTTGAGAATGAACAGCAGCTCTCATGGCTTGCAAGCAGCACACCGACTGAGAAAGCCCGGCAGAGCTAAAATCAGACTCTCGGGAGTATCGCTTGTATCACTTGTCATCCCGTTGATCTTCGATTTGTTTGAGCGGGTGCCAGTAACGTCTCCATTTATCCCTGTCATGTGCCAGTGTAGCCCAATGATATCTGCTCGTTCCAGGAACAGGAAGAGGCTCGAATCCTTCATTCAGGGTTTTGACGAAGAAGTCTGACCATCTCGTTGGTGGGCGGCCATGTGGTCTTTTGAAGTCCCATGGAATCCAGTCGGTAACAGCTCTAGTTCAGCGGTCGTCTCTGAATTGCATTACATGACTGGCCCATCTGATTTCTGATGCCTTGGCAAATGAGACAGCGTCCCTGATTCTTGACCGTCGACGGAGGTCAGAACTCCGGATTCCTTCTCTCACTTGAGTGAAACGTGAAACTCCAAGCATAGCTTTTTCGATTCCTCTTTGGGATACCCAAATAGCATTCTCATCCTGTTTGCTCTCATCCTGTTTGCATAGGGCCCAGGTCTCTGAGGCGTATGTTAGTGCTGGAAGAACGTGGAGTTGAAAAGATGTGCCCGGAGTTGGAGTTTCTTCATCCTCTTAACAACTTCTTCGACGCGCTTGAAGGTCTTCCACGCTGCTCTCTTCCTCCTGCGCAGTTCTGGCGCCGAGTCGTTCCTCATGTTGAGTTCTCGACCCAGGTACACATTGCTGCTGCATTTGGAGATGTTCATTCCATTAAGAGCAAATGGAACGTCAGGGACTAGTTTGTTTTTCATGAACATTGTTTTGCTGAGATTCAGCTGCAGTGCGACCTTTCCACACTCGCGGTCAAAGTTGGCCAGCACGTGCTGCTTGGCGTTATGAGAATGAAGTCATCAGCGAAGCGGAGGCAGTGTAGTTGCTGACCGTCTATCTTCACTCCCATTCCTTCCCATTCCAGTTGTCGCATGGTATTCTCGAGGGTGGCACTGAAGAGTTTCGGTGAAATAGTATCACCCTGCCGCACCCCTCTCTTTACGTCAATGATCACTTCCTTGTAGCATGGTGAGATCCTGGTGGTGAATCCGCAATACAGCTCGTGGAGGATCTTGATGTACTAGTTTGAATGCCCTGTTTGACCAGGGCTTCGATGACCGCTTCAGTCTCAACAGAATCAAAGGCCTTCTTTAAATCGATGAACGTTAGACAGAGTGGCATCTTTATTTTTTTTTTTTTGGCTTTTTTTTGGGGGGTCACACCTGGCAATGCACAGGGGCCACTCCTGGCTCTGCACTCAGGAATTACCCCTGGCGGTGCTCAGGGGACCATATGGGATGCTGGGAATCGGACCCGGGTCGGCCGCGTGCAAGGCAAACGCCCTACCCGCTGTGCTATCTCTCCAGCCCCTAGAGTGGCATCTTTAATTCTTACGAAACTTCAATGAGTTTGGTCACTATGTGGATATGGTTGATCATGCTGAATCCTTTTCAGGACCCGGCTTGCTCGCATGGTTGTCCTTCGTCTAGTGTTCTGCCTACTCTATTCAGGATGACTCTGAGTGAACAACTTATAGATGATGGACAACAGGCAGATTGGGCGATAGTTGCTGATGTCGTGGATGTCTCCCTTCTTGTACAACAGAACGATCCTACTGGTTTTCCATTGGGATGGAACCTTGCATTTGGACAGGTAGCGTGTGAAGAGCTGAGCCAGTTTATTGACAAGTACTGGTGGCAGATTCTTCAGGTGTTCAGGTCTGCCTTGTCTGGACCGGGTGCTGTATTCGTCTTTACCTATGAAATGGCGTGTCGGGTTTCAGAAGGGAGGACATTGGGAACGACATATCCATCCTTTGGAATTTGGTATGTGGGCAGGTGGACATGGCTGTCGAAGAGATCCGAGTAGAAGTAGTGAATAATCCTCTCCATTGCCCTTCTGGAAGATGTGATAGATCCATCAGGACGTTGGAGGGCAGTCATCTTGGTCTTGTAGTTGGTGAAGGACAGGTGGGCGTTGCGAATACTTTTCCCGGCTTCTGTCGCATTGGCCAACACTGCTGCTCTTCTCTCTTTGAGGTCTTCTTTTATCGCTTCTCTGCACAGCTTTGCGAACTTGGACGTTAGCTTGTGGCTGCCTGAGGCTCACGCCAAACCATGTTGGTGAATAAGCTCCAGAGTTTCCGGAGACGGGTGTCTGTTTGTGGCTTTCCCACTCTTGGCATTTTTCATGCAATCATGGAGGTGCTGAACCAGTCGATCATATTCCTCGTTGATGTTGTCAATGACGGCATCTTCCCACGTTGCCACAACTGTGCCAAAGAGCTCCCAGTTGGTGGCCATTCTGGGAGTTGCCTTCTTAGACTGAAACTTTGCAGTCCTTTTCCCACACTCTGTGAAGTAGAATTTTGCATGAAGGAGACGGTTGTCCAATCCTGTTTGGAATTTTGGGACAACAGCGACATAGGTCAGGCAAAACCTTTGATTGAATATGTGGTCAATTTCGTTGTGGAACTGTCCACCGGGAGACTCCCATGTCCAACGCTTAGATTCAGCCTTCTGGAACTGTGAGTTACCATGGATGGTCTTGGTCGACATGATGAACTGAGACAGTCTCTCACCCTGTTTGTTCCATTCTAGGCCATGGGGATAAATGTGGAGTTCTTCGGGCGACCTTCTCGGTCCTTTCTTGGCATTAAAATCACCAACAATGATCTTGTAGGTGTGGTCTTCTTTATAGAACTTCTCCAGCTCCATGTAGAACTTCTCAATTTCTTCTTCATTGTAGTTGGATGTTGGTGCATAGACGACAAAGATAGAAACTGCCGGCAGTGAGCCACATCAATTCATCTGATATGAGTTGTTAGACATTCGAATGAATCAATGCTCATGGCCAAGTTCGTGTTGACAAGGACACCGACGCCACCAATGCCTCTATTGTCGCATGTTCCAAGGAATAGTTTTTCTCCAGTGTCGAAAATGGCGTGATGTGATTGATGCCTTCTCGTTTTGGTCAGACCAATGATGTCGTACTTGATCTTCTGCGCTTGCACCATCAGGCCTCAATGGATGCTTCCAATGCCAGTATACATGTGTTGAAAGTACAGACAGTCATTTTAGTCTTTCTTTGTCTTGGCAGTCTAGTTTGTCCCTGAGATTTTATCAGCCTCTCCTTGCTCATCCTTCTTAATGTTGCCATATTGGGGTCTCTTTCGTATCAGGCAAATGAGGCCCATTGTTGTTACAGAAACATTTGGGGACTAGAAAAACAGCAGTTACATTCCTGGGTGCCAACAACAGACAGAAAACGTCCATCCTTTTGAAATCATATAGCACAAATAGCAACAAAGAAACATCACCTGGAAATCAATCTAGCAGGAGGTAAGGGGGACATTCTGAGCCAAGGAAATGCCCCACAACACGACTGAGCCTCCTCACCATCCCCCAGAGTTCTCAGTGTCCCCCAAGTTGTCACCTTGGATCCAGGTTCTGAGGAATAGGTAGGGGCCTTCAGAAACCCCTCACCCTGCACCCCCACTCCACAGCAGAGGCAGACGAGGGCCCAGGGAATTGGAAAGGGCCAAGCAGATAAACGCTCCAAATAGCAGAGGGCACTGCAGACACCCCCACCCCACAAGGGCTCGCAGGTCAGACTCTGAGGGTCCCAGAGCCACGCCTGAGACTGAGACAGGAGCCAGAGTTCCAGTGGAGGCTGAGCCGGGCTGCACCTTTGCCAGGCCCCCCCCGGGGGGGGGGGGCCTTGAGGATGCGGAGTTGCAGGCAGCTGGGCCTGAGGAGGGGGCGTGGGCACTGGGCCTGGGGAAGGCTGGGGGCTGTGCTGCTCCAGGGGATGAGGGGCGGGACCCAGAGGTTGAAGTCAGAGGTGGGACAAGGTGGGAACATCCTTGCCCGCCGGGACAGTGCAGGGCAGAGCCAGCTGACACACGGGGTTCCGGGATTGCAGTGACAGCCCGCCAGCCCACCGGAAGGGCTCCCCACCTTCATCCTGTCACAGGGCCTGGTGCAGTCTGCTGCCCAGGCCTGAGGCGTGGCCTGTGCTGTTCTGAATGCAGGCAGCCTGGCTGCCAGGTAGCCTGTGTCGGGGCCGTGTGTGCCAGCCTCTTGGGGACTCCAGGCCATGCCTGCCTGCTCTGGCTGTCTCCCAAGGTGGGGCACTATCTGGGCCAGCGGCACCTCAGCCTTAGAGGTGGCTGCTGGGCTCAGAGAGGTTCAGTGATCTGCTCTAAGGCACACAGCTGGAGAAGCAGGCAAGGATCTGACTGGATACACACACACACACACACACACACATATGCACGCACACACACAAATGCATACACACGCACATATACACACACTCATACACATACACACATGCATATACACACATATACACAAGCATACACATATGCATACACACGCACACACATGCATATACACACATGTGCACACATACACATGCATACACACATGTATGCACATGCACAGACACATACACATATGCACACATGCAAATACACATGCACACATGCATACACACACATGCGCATACACACACACGTACATACTCAGAGAGCTCGTTTGCCCCTCCCCAACACAGGCCAGGCTCCAGGCTGCTGGGAACCAGGAAAGCTGGTTTCAACTTAGTCTCCAGAAGGCCCCATTTCTGGCCCCAGGTCCGGAAGGAGGCGGCGAGCAGATGGAGGGAAGGGGCCTGCAACGCAGACCTGCTGGAGACACCCCAGAAAACTCTCACAGCCTGTGGGTGCCAAATGCTCCCCCCAGGCACTCCCCCACCCTCCTCTTCCTTCTTGTTGCTCCCCTGAAGCCCCCCTTCCCCCTCCTTCCAGCACACACACAGTTACACTCACACAGACATATATTCTCAAACATACTCTCATACATTCACATGGGACACAGTTACACTCACACACATACACTCAACCATTCTCCATGCTCACACACATACACTCAAACCCATTGTCACATGCTCACACACTCTCACACACATACACTCAAACCCATTCTCACACACTCACACACACACAATCAAACACATTCTTTCAGGCTCACACATACTCATAGTAACACATTTCACACGCATACACTCACACTAAGACACACACAGTTACACTCACCTGCAGCTTCATCTTTTACAAAATGCCTCTGAACTCAGGGGTCACTCCTGGCAGTGCTTGGGGTATCAGGGATCGGACCTGGGTTGGTTGTGTGCAAGGCAAGCCACCATAGGCCCTGGACTATCTCTCTGGTCCCAAATTTGCATTTTGGAAAAGATGAAAGCTGAACCAAGGCACCATCTACCTGGGAAGATGCGGTCCCCGCAAAATGTGCACAGTGATGTGTGTGGATGCAGAGTCACTATTTCTGCTGTGTTCCAATGGCCCCTGAAGACCTGCAGACCCCCACTTTAGGGATGGGAAGGGGTACGGACAAGAGGGGAACCACCTGGGTTGGGCAGAGGCAATGAAGGAAGGAGGGAAGGAAGGGAAGAAGGAGAGAGGGAGGAAGGAGAGAAGGAAGGAAGGAGAAGAGGAAGGAAGGAAAGAAGGAAGGAAGGAAGGAAGGAAGGAAGGAAGGAAGGAAGGAAGGAAGGAAGGAAGAGAGGAAGGAAGGAAGGAAGGAAGGAAGGAAGGAAGGAAGGAAGGAAGGAAGGGAGGGAGGGATGGAGGGAGGGAGGAAGAAGCCAGGGAGGAGGGAGTGAAGGAGGAAGGAGAGAAGGAAGGAGGGAGGGAAGGCAGGCAGGCAGGAAGGCAGGAAAGAAGGAAGGCAAACAGGAAGGCAGGAAGGGACAGGAGGCAGGCTTATGGGAATATTTCATCCACGATGCCCACAGCACACAGTGTCCACAGCCCACAGCATTCTCTTGAAACATGACAGGTATTTTTCAAACCCCATTTTTTTTCAGGTTTGGTTTCAGGAAACGGCACCTAGGTTGAAGTGCACTTGCTCCGTGCTCACGATGCTTCTGGCCCGTCTGTGAAGCTGTGAGCCTGCGAGCAGCAGGCCTATGCTTTCCTGGGCAGAGAGTGCGCTCACAACACTGCTGCCCTCTACCACGTGGGCCAGCCGCCACTACAAACCCGGCTCAGGCGCCCAGCAGGAATGGGTGGCATGGGGGTGGGGGTGCAGCCCCCGGCGCGTGAGCACCACAGCCCCAGTCTCCTTTGCAGCTATGTGTGCCAGCCACTGTATGAGGCAACAGGACAGGCTGCCGTGGTGTCCTCCTTCTCCCCCATCTGCCCTTCTGCAGCTTGGGGTGCCACCGTCATGGCTCCATCCTGTGCTGGGAGGCATCGAGTGGGGAGAAAATGCCATGAGCAAGAAAGAGCTGGGACCCAGAGTGGGGGCCACAGGGACCCGCCCTTGTCAGTTGTGTGGCACTGACCTTCTGTGATCTGAGTCAGACTCGGGGGTTCAGGTCTTGGGTCCCCCTGGTTAAGGAGCTGGCTGGGGGACCTCTGACATCCTCTATTGTCCCCCTCTTCTGACCTGCAGTGGGGAGCTGACTCCCCTGGAACAGCCCCCCAGGACTGCCCACTGGGGACCTCTCCCGTGGGGACCCCTCCAGACCTTTGCTGATTCTTCCTCAGCCGCCCCCGGCTGCGGCTGATTGGAAGCCCCGGGGTCCCGCTTCAGAAAAATTCTCTGTCAGAGAGATAGGACAGGGTGAAGGCACTGCCGTGCACAAGGATGACCCAATCCCTGGCACCCCATAGGGTCCAGGCCCCGGAGTGACCCCTTAACACAGAGGCAAGAATCAGCCCTGAGCACTGCCAGGCGTGGCCCCCAAAAATAAGCAAACATAAACAAAAGATAAAAGAATTTGAGGGGCTGGATAGCACAATGGGCAGGGCCTTGGCCTTGTGCATGGCCCACTGGGTTCAATGCCCAGCATCCCATGCGGTCCCCTGATCCCGATAGGAGTGGTCCCTGAGCACCACTGGGTGTGGCCCCAAAACAAAACAAAGACTTCTTTCCACTGTCTAGATCCCACCCAGACCTTTTGTAGGTGCTCCCAAATAGTGCTCAGATGGCCCAGGGCCCCCAACAGCAGTTTCATGCCAACTGGGCCACTGGGTCAATGCAAGGGCGTGGTGCAGCTGGGCCCCTGGTGCCACTCCGGGAAATGAGGGAATGAGGATAGGATGGAGTCAGCCGCATGCAAGGCGAGACCCGGAGCCGTGCTGATCTCTCTGCTTCCCAGAGGGTTCTGGGTCAGTTTAGGTGGGAAGGCAAATCTCTGCGACTGACTGTGACCACAGGCCCTGGAAGCTGGGATCAGGAGGGGGACACATACAAAGGCCTGCGTGGCCTCAGAAAGCCACCGTGGCTGGCCGGCCCAGCACTCCCGCCAGCCGTGGCCCCTGTAACACCCGGCTCTGGGCAGCCTGCAGATCCTGACATGCTGCCATGGGCCTCACGGGGGCTGTACCCCTCAGCTTGCCCTCTGAGCCTCCACCCTGCTCAGGCCTGCACAGCCCGTGCCTGAGTCTGTGGGCGGACCCGGAGGGGCTAGGACCTGCTCGGGACACCCTGACGTGATGCTGTGAGCAGATTCCCCAGAGCGGCAGCTGAGTGAGCCCAACTTCCTTCCCTGCAGTTCCGGGAACCGACACACGGGGAAGCATGGCAGGCCTCTGCTCAGGGGAAGGTGAGGTGGCGGGCAGGACCCAGGGCCAGGCCACCAATGACCCTGCCGCAGTGTCAGCGTGTCCTCGGAGCCCCAGAAGGGCACGGACACTTGTACTTGTGGTGGGGACCACACCCGGCCTTGCTCTGGGTCCTCTCGTTCTGCCTGAGGCTCGCTCCCAGGGAGACAGGGACCAAAACCTGAGCTGGGCCCCTCAGGCCTCTCCCCAGCCCCCACCTGATTTTTGCTTTGGGCTTTGGACACCCCCTCCCCACCTCGGCTGTGTTCAGGGCTTTTGGCAGCGCTTGGGGGTCCCTATGGGGTGCAGGGGATCAAACTCAAGCTGGCCATGTTCCCCCACTGTACTATCTCCCCGAGCCCTGGGCCACCACTTATATCTTAAATCTCACAATATGGGGTCCATTTTGCAGATGAAAGTGGGGCAACAGGGGGACTTGCTGAGGTAACGGCTAGGGGAAGGAGAGGCTGTGGCTTTGAGTTTTTACAGAAGCCCGCAGGCATGTGTGAATCTCTGAGCCCCGGCGGCTCTCAGCTGCAGCCTCCATCAGCTCCGGTGATGCCGCTCTGAGGCGTTCCTGACCCCACCATGGCATCTCCAACGACTGGGTCAATTTCACAGGTCACGCCAGTCCTTCTCCCTCACAGAAGGGTCCATCACTTCTGACCCTGTCCTGTCTGGGTGCAAACGCCCCCACCAAACTCCTACGTCTCTTCCTACTTGGCTTCTCCTGCCGAGATGCGAGTCAGGCCACCTGTGGCCCCCCGCCCTCGGCTCCATCTGAAGCCCTGCTTCCTTTCTGCCCAGGTCCCAAGCAAGTCACTCCACCAGGCCACTGGCATGGAGAAGTCACAGCCTGACATCCTGCAGGCGTTCACGCTAAACGTTCAAACACACAAATGCTTTTCCTGGTGACAGACCAAAACCCAAACGAAGAACAAAAATGAGACCTGCTGCTGACAGATGGAACCCAAGAAAGCCCCAGACCTCGGGGAGATCACAGGCTCCGGCCCGATTCCAGCTGTGGTCCGGGGGAGACCGTGGGCTCCAGTCCCAGGACTCTGGGGGACCAGAGGCTGCAGCCCTGGGTTGTAAGAACGAGGTCCCCCCTCAGACTGTGGCCGCTGGCGGTGGGAAAAGTGCATGGGGCCTTTGTGGCCCCGAGCGAGATCGACCCCGGAGGCAACTGAACCACTTTGGACACGAGCGGCGCCCCCAAAATGCCTCCAAACTGTGTGTTGGGAGCTTCTGGCCCAGGCGCTGCCGGCAGGGTATGGTCTTTTCCCTCTCAACTCTTTCTTTTTGAACGCAGCGAGGCTATAGCCGGTTTTTAGACTCTACAGGAAGCCCGGGATAGCCGATGGGCGGGACTTCCGGATCCGCCCTGTGCCGGCCGACATTTAAGCACAGAGCCATGTGGGGACGCTCCTTTGCGGCCCTGCGCGAGATCGACCCCGGAGGCAACTGAACCACTTTGGACACGAGCGGCGCCCCCAAAATGCCTCCAAACTGTGTGCTGGGAGCTTCTGGCCCAGGCGCTGCCAGCGAGTGATGCAATTACCAAAAGAATTTTCCCTGGACTTCATATAGAAATCCAAAACCGCGCGGCTGCAATAGCAGCCGCGCGACCTAATATCTCTTGATTGTCAGCAACATGTAAATGTTCCTTTTTGGCAGGGCTTAACGTGGGGGGAAACTCCAAACAATAGTACTAAGTTTTTTGTTGAAGGGTAAAAGATTGTAGCGATAGAATTTTAGGCAGAATTTTCCCTGGACTTTATATAGAAACCCAAAACTGCGCGGCCGCCGCAGCCTAATGTCATCTAATCATCAGCAATATGAAATGGTTCCTTTGTAATGGGTTGGACTTTGGGGGGACCATAATAGGGTTAAAGTTTGTAGCGATGTGTAATTTCTGGCTGTACTTTCCCTGGACTTTATACAGAAATTCAAAGCCGGGAGGCCGCTGCCATGGCCGCGCAACCTATTGTCATTTAATCATCACCAATATGAAATGGTTCCCTTTTAACGGGTCGGACTTTGGTGGGAAATCCTAACAAGAATAGTAAGTCTTTTGCTGAAATATTGAAGGCCACCAAAGTGGTAGCCATCTCTATAGACTGAACTAAGCCATATCCCCACGCCGGCTGAGAAGAAATATCCTTCTTTCTTGGGAAGAAACGCGGCGTGGCGTTAACCATAGTATGATGTCCATTAAGCTGACACGGACCTGGTGGCGTGGGAATGGGATACAAGGGAATAAATTATTATGTACTTGGAACAGCGGGACGCTGGTGGAATCTTGAGCCGGGGCCGATACCAGCGTATTACTTTTGGTTCCAGAAACTGCTTGCAGACATTCTACCAGACTATCAACTAAGCCAGAGCCCTACGCCGGCTGATGACGAGAAATAACCATCTCTTTTGGTTTGTTTTCCCTTTGTCAGGCAGCGTGGTGATTACTAAACAGGCGTGATCTCGGTGGCGCGGGACGAGGGGGGAAAAAAATAGAACAGTTATGTAACAAACAGCGGGACTTAATATCTCTACATTCTCAGCAATGGAGAGCCATCAAATGCTTCCTTGACAGTGGGACTGTCTTCTCTTTTTTGGGGGGAAACCCTAGCAACAATAGTGAGTTATGTTTGAAACATGGACTGTAACCAAGATAAAGCATAAACGAAGTGAAACTTATCACTTACAAGGGCGGGGACTGGGGGGGCGGGAGGGGGCGGGAGGTATAATGGGGTGGTTGGTGATGGAATATGGGCACGGGTGAAGGGAAGGGTGTTTGAGTACTGTATAACTGACATAATCCTGAGAACTTTGTAACCCTCCACATGGTGATTCAATAAAATTTAAATTAAGAAAAAAAAAAGTGCATGGGGGGGGCGGACGGTGTTGGGACATAAAATAACTGAAACCCAATCACGACCGGCCTTGAAACTGGGTATCTCGCGGAGTTTCGATAAAAATTATGGTCCCCTGAGCACGGCCAGAGGAACTCCGGAGTGCAGAGCCAGGAGTCACCCCTGTGCATCGCCGGGTGTGACCCAAAAAGGAAAAAAAAATCAATACAAATAAAAAAAAAAATCAGGAGGATGGAAACATTGAGTTGAAGGGTCCGGCCGCGGACGGGGGTTTCCGAGGCCGCGCTTGTCGGCCGTGCGGTGGTTCAGTCTGAGGAGAGGTGGCAGAACCGCCCGGCAGCGGCGCGTGTCAGGAGCCCGTGCGGCCTCGCGGGAGGGGTCCCGCCGCGCAGTCTGCAGCGCTCACGCGCGTGCGCCCTCGGCCGGCCCCGTACCCGCGGCAGCCCGGGCGGTTCCGGCCACTTCTGATAAGCTCCCGGCGCGCGCCAGCGGCCCGAGCAAAGGGCGACCGCACACGCCACCCGCCGGGCGCTCTGGGCAGCCCAGACGCTCGCACTTCCGCATGCCGCCCCGCCCCTTCAGGCTTCCTCCCCATTGGTTCTTCCTTGGACTAGGCCCCGCCCACGAGTCTCCGCCCTCCGTTCTTTACCCTTTCACCTCTTCAACTTCGGGAGGGTTCTGGTGGGGGGGAACTCAGACTCTCCACCGGGAGGCGGGGAAGGCGTCTTCGCCGTGAGCCACCTTTATTGGTGCCTAATTCATGTCCATCAGAGAAGAAGCGGTTGGCGATTGGCTTACAGGAGCAACTGGCTGGGGAGGCAGGCGCGGAGTCTGCGCGCGTCACAGGAATCGCCGGGGGGCGGGCCGAGGGCTCGCGCGCAGGCGCAGTGCGTGCGCGGCGGCGGCGGCAGTCATGGCGGCGCGGTGCGTGAGGCTGGCGCGGCGCAGCCTCCCGGCTCTGGCGTTGTCGCTCAGGTAAGCGGCGCCCGCTGGGCCGCGGGCGGAGCGGCCCCGTCGGCCCGCCGCCTCGGGCCTCCCCGTCGGCTCACGTCGTCCCCCGGGGCCTGCTCGGGCCGTGTCAGGGCGGGCCCCGGGGACGGGCCCCCGTGGGCTCTCGGGCCCCGCGCTGACCTCAGCGCCTGCCACGGGCTGCGGGGGCCGCCAAGGTGAGGGGCTTCCCGGCCGCCCCGCAGCCGCCTGGGGACAGGCAGCTCCCCTCGGCGGCCCGCTCGGGCGGGCCCGGGCCTGGGAGCCGGCGGCGGTGTCGGGCAGGATGGGCCGGGGTGACCTGAGGCTGGTCACTTTCTTCCCGGAGGTGCCGGGGTCGTGCGCGCGCCGCCCGGCCCTGGGCAGGGACGTGGGTTTCTGTGCCCTCCGGCTCTGCGGAGCTCCCTGAAACGGTCTCGACACGGTGCTCGGACGAGAGGCCCGCGCAGCTCCCGGAGTTGAACGTTCCCCCTGTCTGGCTTGGAGGTAGCCCAGGGGGCCCGGGGACACCGATGCGGAATGGGAACTCCAGCCCCGAAACGGTCCCCACTCTTTCTTCTGGGGGAGCTGGCAGGTGCCGGGGCCAGGCTGGAGAAGTGGTTCCTGGGCAGAGCCACCTCCCCCTGGCCGGTGGAGCCTGCCTCTGGGCCTTGGGCTTCAGGCCCCAGGAAGACACCCCCATCGCTGCCTGTCGGTCCTAATTCCCTGAACTTGGGGCCAGAGCGGTGGCCGAGTGGAGAGGGCAGATGTTTTGGACCACATTAGTCGTGGGGACTGTCTGTCCAGGGAGGGGGCACGTGGCCCAAATGGAGTTCAGTGGGTGTGAGTGTGACCCCATGCCCGCTGCTGTCGCCTGAGATGAGGGGCTCATCCTGTCACCTTCCCGCAGGCCGGCTCCTCGGCTCCTGTGCATGGCCACCAAACAGAAGAACGACGGCCAGAACTTGGAAGAGGATGTCGGCCTTGGTGAGCAGAAGGCAGGCGCCCCCACCCCGACCGAGAAGCTGCTTGCAGAGGAGAAGGTCAAATTGGAGGAGCAGCTGAAGGAGACCACGGTGAGATGGGAGCTCTGGTGCTGCCTGTGTTCCTTTTGTTCAGGCGGGAGAGTGTCTCAGAGGAGGGCAGCGGGGGCTCGAGGGATAGTGCAGTTCCTTTGCAGGTAGGCAGCCCAGGTTCGATCCCTAGCACCACCTCTGGTTCCCCAAGCATCTCCAGGAGGGACTTCTGAGCACTGCTGGGTGTGGCCCTAAAACAAACCCCAAAACCAAATTGATAAGAGCTCCATGGCTGCTGGGGGAGCCGGGAGGCTCAGCTCTGTTGGGCCGAGGGTGGCGCGAGGAGTGTGGGCAGGTGCCTGGTGCTCTCTGGCCTCTGCCTCTGTTCGAGGCGGTCTTGTCTTTTCTGTATCTGCCTGCCCCGTCCTTCCCCACTTGGACCTCAGTGCCCACATCCCACAGTATAGACACTTGGGGTTTCTCTTTAGTCTTGGTAAGCTCCGATTTTTTTTCTTCAGGAAAAATACAAACGCGCTTTGGCAGATACTGAGAATCTTCGGCAGAGGAGCCAAAAGCTGGTGGAGGAGGCAAAATTATATGGTAACTGTGCTGGGCTTCGGGGAGGCCGCCAGGGGCTGCTGGCACGTCTCCATGCAGCACTGTGCGGGAGGGCCCTGGGCAGGGGTGTGTGGGCTTCTCAGTGATGGGAGCATATCACAATGGCACCGGTGTTGGCCCGAGGCAGGAGGCAGTTGTCAGCCTTCCCTGAGTTAGACAGCGCCCTTGGCCTTGGGACGTGCCATATCCAGCATGGTGACAGGTTTGTCCCCAGCTTTGTTGGCTTGGGCTAGTCCCTGCCTCGTTGCGCAGCCAGGCTCTGACTCGTGCATGAGGTCTCCTGGCCCAGACCTGGCTTCTGAGCCCCTGTGTGTGGCCTCCCTCCAGGTGCCCAGTTCCCAACTGGCCTCCTGTGCAGGGCAGAGCATGGGCTGCCTTGGACTTGGAGTCTCCCGGGTGAAGGCTGCTGCCCTTCCTCTCCCTGCTTCCCCTCCCCTGCAGCAAGGGAGCTATCTGGCCCCCAGTATCTATGCTCTGCACACGCGCGTGAAGGTGGCATGTACACACCCACGCCTGCAACAGGAGCACTGACTGCCCCACATCTCTTCCCTCTCGGCCTTGGGGTTTGCACTTGCACATACACCTGCACCCATATACCCTTCCCGCCCGCCCTCTTTTGCAAATGTTCGTGTAGCTCCTGCTCTTCCGTTTGTCCCAGAACCCTCCTGCTGCCGGTTGCTGCCCTTGGCATTTCCTCTTGAGCGTCCCTGAGACCGTGGGTGAGCCACACAGTGCCGCCTCCAGCCACACAGAGTGACAGGCTGCGGCCCCATGGGCCTCCTGCGTGGGGCAGACCATGGGCTGCCTCTTCCCACTGAGCCTCTGCCTGGACTTGGAGTTTTCCCGGTGAAGGCTGCTGCCCTGTGCGGTGCCCGCACAAGCTGCTGTCACTCGGCTCTGGGCTCTGGGCGATCTGCTTTTCCCCTGAAGCAGTCGAGCTCCAGGGCGGGTCACAGCTGTGGCCAGCGAGAGCAGGAGGGGTGGACAAGCTCACTGGGGGCTGGGACCCCCCCAGGTGCTCCTTCTCAGGCCAGGCCTCTTCATACAGCCTATGTCCTGTGGGGGGGTCCTAGAGACCAAGCACCTTGGTCACCACGAGTCGCGCGCTTTCCCCTCTCAGGCATCCAGGCCTTCTGCAAGGACCTGTTGGAGGTCGCCGACATCCTGGAGAAGGCGACGCAGAGCGTGCCCCAGGAGGAGATCAGAGAGGACAACCCTCACCTGAAGAGCCTGTACGAGGGGCTGCAGATGACGGAGGTGCAGATCCAGAAGGTGTTTGCTAAGCACGGCCTCCTCCGGCTTGACCCTGCAGGGGCCAAGTTTGACCCGTACGAGCACGAGGCCTTGTTCCACACGCCGGTGGAGGGCCGTGAGCCAGGCACAGTGGCGCTTGTGAGCAAGGTGGGCTACAAGCTGCACGGGCGCACGCTGCGGCCCGCCCTGGTAGGGGTGGTGAAGGGGGCCTAGCGTGCCGGGCTCGTTCCGGGGCTGCCCTCACGCTCGCTGTCCAGGCTGGCTCGTCTGTCCGAGCCCTTGGCCTGTTCCACCTCCTGTTGGAAAGCTTTAGTGACCAGAACCAGCAGGTGAGCTGGTTTACACAGCTGTGTTAATGAACTTGGAGTCGGGAGTCTGGCCCTTTTTTAGTCTGTTGATAGTCTGGGTGCTCCCCACCCGAGTCTGAGCAGCGTGTGCGTGTCGTCAGTGTTGAATGAATAAAAGGTCTTTGGGAACCGCTGTCTGGCTGCCTGCACCCGGCCGGCCACGCTAGGCTCCTGCGTCTCCCTGGCCTGCAGGCTTGCGCCTGTCACTAGATAGCATCTGGGTTTGGAGCCCGAGAACATGCACTCCTGGTGTTCTCGCCAGGTTCTCTGGCAGTAACAGGAGCTGACACACCTGCCTTGGACCCTGCTCTTTCCCTAGTGAGATGGACATGCTCCAAACCGATGCCAGGCGCACCGGAACGCTCACATTCACTGCTCTGTCACTGGGAGGGTCAGTCCCACTATAGCCAGTGCCCGGCATGCACCCAACACCTGTGCTTGGCAGGGAGTGTGGTCCCATGCCTGGGGGAGGGAGGTCACTGCACTGAGCTGCAGCACAGCAGAGCAAACACCAACTCTAGTTTTGTCAGCCCCCACCTTGCCCCGAGACTAGGGGTTTTGCACTCAGGGAAACAAGCCCGTCTGTGGCACCTCTGGGCAGCATGCCAGCAGGTGACTTTCCTCTGTGTAGGAAAGACCAGTCCGTTGATTTTACATAATTATAGTTTTGGGGGCCAGAGTGACAGTACACTGAGGAAGGCACTTTCCTTGTATGTGGCTGTCCAGGGTTTGATGCCAGGCACCGCTGGGTGTAGCTCAGCCTTCCCTCTACCACCTCCCAAAATAGTTCTTCCCACTCCCAAACATCTTCTCTTGCTGTCCAGCTGCTTTACTGGGTTCAAAGTGGAAGTGTGCAGTTAGGTGGGAGGGTGGTCTGTAGGGTGGGGGCGTGTTGCAGGCAGCAGAGGGAGAGGGGAACACACAATTAGAGGGGCAGCTGCCCAACAGCAGAGTGCCTGTACCCCTGCAGAGGCCTTTCTGGGGTGCCCAGGAGCTGCCCAGGCAGGGCTGTGTGAAGGCTGTCTCCGCTCCACCAAGCTCAGATGTTAGCCTGGAGGAAAGTGGTGCCCGTTGAAGCGTGCTCAGCTCAGCGGGAGGGGCCGTAAGAAGCAAGCAGTAACACTCATTCTCAACTTGTTTAATGTGCAACAGGGAAATCAAAACAGGAGCCAGAGTTGGGTTTCAACACATTTTTGGATCGTTGGCCATCAAAGCATATTTTGTACGTTTTGGATAAAAGAGTTTAAATTTTGTAAAGACCTAATTGCACAGGCTTGAGACCAGTTTCTCACGAGAAATACAGAAACATGAAGGCTCTGTACTCAGGTCAGGGGCAGATGCAACAGTGACAACTGGGCCTGATGGGTGAGAAGCAACTGTCCCTGTCGACAAGACAGTGATGATACCTGAGTGAATGGGTCCGCATCCGCTGCCGCCACCAGCCATGCCCGAGGAGTCTTCGGACCTTCCAGAGGACATTCTCGTGCCTCAGCGGCCATGGCCACAGCCACCTGGGCTGCACACATTTATAGGGATCTGTGTTTCCCAAGTGTAATGACTCTTAAATCATTTTATATAAAAATAAAACTAAATTTAAAACCTCATCAAACTAAGCTGCTGTTGAGAGAAGCAGTGGAGACAGGAATCGCAGAGACCAGCAGTCCAACCAGCTGGTGTTCCAGGTGCCCAAAGCCGCCCCCCCAACCCCCCAGCAGGATTCCAGGGGCCAGGATGTTACCCAGGGACCCAGGGAGAAGCACCGTCGACTGTCACTGCGGGGACAAGTGGAGGCGGCCTCCCGCTCAGCAGACTTAAGACTGTCACCAGGGCCCTTGCGTCTCATAGCTTACAGTGATGCCCCTGTGAGGGCCTGGAAATGTTCCTTAATGCTGAACACTGCCTAGGGAAGACAGGGTAGAAGAAAGGAAAAGGCACCAGAATTAGGAATTAAGGAAGTCCTTGGAAATGAGGTCTCTTTCTTTCAAATAACTTTAATGTAACTTCAAGCCCAAACATTCTGGGAGGTAAACAGTCTGGGTGAGGGGGCAGAAGGGACCCCTGGGGTGTCTGGTCACTCCCACTCTAAAGCAGGGCCTTGGACAGGAGACCCCTGAGCAGCCGGAAGACAAAGGGCTTCCTCGAGTTCCAGAAGGAAGGTACCGTGTGCGTCCTTGGGAGCAGGCCCCTGAAAATCTCTGGCATAGGACTGGGCACAGACTCGCCCTTGGCCAGAGCTGCTGCTGGCTGGCCCAGCACAGCCGCCACTCGCTGGGCAGCCGTCAGCATTTCGCTGAGAAAGGTACTTAAGGTACTTGCAACTGGGAAGAGGCCCAGAAGCAGGCGGCGCCTGAGCTCGAACCCGCCTGGACGAAGACGGAAGCAGCAGGAAGCACCCCCACCCCCAAGAAAGCTGGCTCAGATTCTGGCAGTCCACCCCACCCCACTCCTAGCGTGCATCCCCAGAGCGCCCGTCCAGGAGCCAGGGAGCTTGCACATGTGCCGGGGCCCTCGGGAGGCTCGGGGAGCCTGCTGGGACCTGCCCCACCCCATCTAAAGTGCCACGTGCGGGGGAGGGGGCCCCCGGGGGGCCGTGTCACAGGGAACGTGGGCTGGCAGCCCAGCAGTCTGTACAGAACAAGAGTGCTCCCTAACGAAGGGGGGGCCAGTCCATTGGGAGCCCCCCCCATGCTCGAAGGGCAAGTCCCTGGAAGCGGCTTCAGGATCGAGTGGACACAGATCCCTGCCGCCCAGCAGCGGGACGCCCCTCGCTGGCAGAGGCCCTGCAGGAATCCATCTGTCAGAGAGCCCCCCGCTCCTGGCGTGCACCCGGCCTAGGAGGCGTCCCTGGATATCCAGCCGCTCTCCGTGAGGAAGGTCAACACCCTTTTCTTGAGGACCCTGTCCAGGTAGCTGGGGAGGCGGCTCTTGGAGGGGATGCCCTGCCGCTTCTGGAGGTGGTCTTTGATGATGATGGTCTTCACCGTCACGTAGCGGGCAGGGCTCAGGTTCAGGGAGCTGCACAGCACCTTCTCGCGGTCCGACAAGAGCTCAAAGCCTGGAAGGTTCTCGATGGCCGCGAACTCGCTGTCCTTGCCGTCCTCCTTCCCACGTTTGGAGCCGGCGCTGTTCTTGTTCTCCTTCCTCTTCTCCCGCTTGTGCCTGGCCGCCTCGTACTCGGCCGACTCCTCCATCTTGGTGATGCCATTGCGCCGATACCTCTGCAGTTCTCGAATCTTCGCCCGCAGCATCTTCTCTTTGTGCATGTTCTCAAACAGGTCATCGAACTCCTTGCACGACATGAACTGGTAGAGTGGTCGCAGCTTGAGCCGCAGCTCCTTCTCCTCCTTGGTGATCTTGCGCTTGGGCACCTTTTCCTTCTCCTTCTTGTCCTTGCCCAGGAAGGCGGGCACCAAGTTGTAGTCACGGGCGATGTTCTTGCGCCGCTGCCGTTCCCGCAGCTTCCGCACATACATGTCTACGTGGGCGCGCTTGAGCTCGATCTCCACATCGTCGTCGTCATAGTTGACCGAGAGCCCGCTGATGAGCGCCTCGGCGTCCTGGTCGTACTCGATCTCGTAGTCATCCCGCAGCGGCATGTACCCGAGCTGCTGCTGCTCGGCCACCGAGATGTCTAGGGGAGGCAAGGGGGTGGTGAGGCTGGGCGAGAGGGGGCCCCCACTGGGGCACGTGTGGTCGGTCACCCGGTTGGGGATGGTGTCGGGGATGCAGGCCTTCCCCAGGTTGCCGTGGATGTACATGCTTACATAGTGCTCCATCACTTCCTGCGGGGTCCGGGAGGCACCCACGTGAGCTGCCATATCTTCCTGCAATGACCAAGACCGGAAGTTAGCGTCAATGTCAGACCTGAGACAGAGCACGGCAGTACAGGAAGGGGCAGGCCTGCGAGGTCGTGCCCTCCACTGCCCCGCCTGCAGTCCGCACCCAGGTAGGGGAGCTGCATTTCGCCAGCTTGAGCAGGGAGGCTGGTGGGTGCTGTGGCTGCAGACGGTCACGGCAAGTGTCAGCCCGTGATTCATGGGAGGAAACCATTCGGCCCCTCAACCTTTTCCTTCTGCCAAGAGGCCTCTTCCTCCAAGTCAACCGCTAAAGCCACTTCAGAGAGCCACAGCCAGGCACCCTGTCCGCTCTCACGGCTCCAGAACATGGGGAGTCTGCATCCCCCAGAAGCTACCCTGGAGATCAGGGACCTGGACATGCAGTGGCTGGCACTGACCACAGCTGGGCAGAAACGGGAGCTCAGGGCACGCTGCTTGCTCCTGAAACCAAACCCAGCTCAGCCACCACACTGCCCAGGATGGTCATCTCTGCTTAGAACTTCGGTCACAAGGAGTAAGGGCGGGGAGGGCGGTAGCTCTGCCCAGCCCAACACTGACACCAGGAAGTGGCCGTGTGCAGGCTCGTCTCCCACGCTTACTGCCTGCCCTCTGCAGGGCACAGCCGGGCCTGCTGCTGTTGGCTCCAGACTCCGCCATGAGGCCCTTGCACGGCTCACTCAGACCCGAATCCACAAGCCCCGGCCCAGCTCCCCCGGGGTGGGGTGCCCACTTTGGGAAACACCATTTGAGATGCAAAGGAAGGACCTGCCTGGGAATCAGGGCAGTCAGCTCCCGGTGGGGGCTGTGGCGTGTGCAAGGGAAATCCCCTAGTCGATGCTGCTGCTGCAGGTACGAGGCGCCTGAGTACTGGAGCCCAAGTGACAGGGCGCTGTGCAACGCAGCTGGCCGCATGCCGCCATCTTTCCACTCTCTTGGGTCCCGAGCATACGTGAGGGCTTGCACGAGGGCAGGAGACAGGTGTGCAGTCAGTGACCTGTGGCCGTATGGGCAGAGCCGGGAGGGTCAATGGCCCCCTTTGATCCAGCACTTCTCAGGTTACTCCTGGAGAGCCTGGGGGACCCAACCGGGGTCAGTCTGTCCATGCCTGGTATTTCCATGACACACTGGCACGGCTTCATGAAGGAACCAGCCCACTCAGAGCCTTTGGCCCCGCATCCGGAGAGCCAGACAGCCCAACCTGCTAAGGATTATTCGAGAATACCATGCCAGCCTGCGTCGGGTGCCAGATAGAGGCCAGCGAAGCTATAAGCGCTTCACTATCGGAGAAAAGTGAAATAGGGTTTCACTTTCTGAAACTTTTTTTTTTTGGGGGGGTTGGGGCCACACCTGGCAATGCTCAGGGATTACTCCTGACAGTGTTGGGGGGGGGGCTCTGGTGCTGGGGACGGACCCTGGCTCGCCGCATGCCAGGCATGCACCCTATCCGATGTACTACAGCTCCAGTCCAAGTTGAGCCGGGTTTTAATGTCAAACTCTGCCTCAAGTCCTCAGTCTAAGGAGTCTGGGGCTTTTGTCTGAAACATTCACCTAGAAAGCCAGAGACTGACCCGCCCCCGTGGTGGCAAAGGACAAACTGCAAAGCACTGCGGCAGGGCAGGGCGCTCCCAGGGAGCCTGGAACCTGAGGCTGTGCTGAGGAGCCCCGCACAACACAGCTACTCCCTGGGTGACATGAGAGGTCACACCCCAGAGGGGCAAATGCCCGAGGCAGCACGGACAGCACAGCTGGCACTCCCCGAGGCAGTCAAATCCAGTGAGCAGCTCCGACCCAGTAAGGACCCAGACAGGCTTCAAGCTGACTGGCAACAGCCCAGCTCCTGCAGCCTGTCCCCGGCCTCCACTGCCGCCGCCACAGGCCAGGGTGACACTATGTCTCTCAGCCACATGGGGACGGATGTGGCAGGGACTCCCCAGCTCCCCCAGGAAATGTACCCCCCGGAGCCAACACACAATGTCAGGTGGTTCCCCCTTTGGAACGGGCAAGGAGATCTGGCGCGCTGCCCTCGGCACCTGAGCAGGTGAGCCAGCAGCCTGGAGCCACTGCAGACGGGGCTGTGCCAGGGCCCAACCAGGCCCGTCCACAGCTGGCGCCATCTGCCTGCCCCACAGCTCGCTCTGCTCCCCTCCCACTGTCCTCCAGACCCCATATCCTGGGGTAATGGGGGCCCAATCGGGGCCAGGCCTGCTCTGGTCCCCCTCTGCAGCTTGAGGCAAGAGCGACTCCACACCCATCCCAGTGCTCGGGATTACTCCTGGCAGACTCGGGGGACCACCATGTGGGGTGGCAGGGATTGAACCCAGGCCTACTATGGCTCCGGCCACAGTCCCAGTCGTAGTTAAAGGGCAGGGCCACCTGCTGGGACTTGAGCCCCCTGCTATGCGTGGCCACTTCCTCACCCTGAAGCCTCTCAGCTCGCTCACCTGCTGTGACTGGGCTGGGGAAGGGCCATGAGAAACGGCAGCTGGTGGTGGGATCTCCAGACAGAAGGGAGGCCCCTTCCCATCAGGCATCCCTTAAGCACCCAGCCCCAGAAGGGGAGGGCCCTAGCCCCGGGCAACAAAGACAGGAGGCAATTTTAGGGGCCACAGACAGTATAGAAGCGGAGAGGCCTGCCTTGCAAAGCGCTGACCTGGATTCGGTGCCTGGCACATCAGGACCCCTGAACACAGGAGGCTACGGCCCACCAAAGCAATGAGTAACAAAACGGGTGATTTTAGGGCAGGAGAGGCAGTGTCAGGCTCATCGGACGGCCCGCAGCTGCCGAGTCAGCATCTCAGGCCTGACACCACAACCCAGCCGGAGTCGGCCCTGAACCCTGAGCACGGCTGGTGTGACACTGTCTGCCCACCATTTTATGGCAATTTTGCCACCCCCCCCCCCAAAACAAACCCAAATTAAAAAAAATCAGGAACTGAAATGAAGTGGCAATGTCTTCCTCGCATTAGCCGCCGGTGAACTGGGAGTGTCTGACGGCTGCAGCTGGGCTGACAGAAACGCAAACTTGCACAGGAAGTGGAGGCAGGTGTCTGGCCCTACCTCTTGCCCCCAACCCAGCAGGGCCTCTGCTCCTCAGACACCCACATACCCCGCGCCTGCGGAGATGCCTGAGGGGCTCGACACTCAGGCGATGCTGACAGAATGCAGCGAGCTCTGGGCGTGGAGGCCAATGTCCAGGGACCTGTGCCCTATGCGCACACTGGGCAAGAACAGGCACCTGCTCAGAACCCCCATGCACTTGTGCACCACAGGGGGTCCCCCTCCCCCCACCAGCTTGGATACAGGGGAACTTGGTGGGTTTTTTGGGGGGAGCCACAACTGGCAAGACACCTCAGGAATGACTCCTCACCCCTGGCAGTGCTGGGGGTGGAGGGAAGGGCTGGCTCTGTCCTGCTCCCGCCCCAGACCCTGGCAGCCAGCACTCAGCGGGGGGTGGGGGGGGGGTCCAGAACCTGAAAACCTCTGCACCAAGCTTCAAAGCTCACGAGCCCCTGCCCCAAGTCAGGCAGCCCTGACCAGGGTCTTCACCTGCTCCCAGCGAACAAGGCTGTGCGGCTCAAACACGCCGGCACCCGCCCCTGCACCCGCCCGTCAAGGCGTGGCCTCGCCCATCCCCTCTGCCTGGGAGCCCCAGGGAGTGGGTCACCACCCCTGGTCGCTGTCTCCCCACCCGCAGACCCCTGCAGTTCAGAACTTGCTCCTGTCCCGTTCTCCTCCGCGGGGCTGGGTCTCTGCCTGTCTGAGCTGGCCAGAACACACTTGGGGCGTGCACTTGGCCCCGCGTGAACCCCCCGTCCCTGCTCCTAGCCTGCTCTCTGCCAACAGCGGAGACTCCTGGTGGCATGGGAGCCCACGAGGCAGGCATGCAGCAGGTGTGGACTCACTGGCCGGGAGCCCACAGTGGGCAGCTCACAGCGGTGGCCGTGTCCCAAGTGGGACAGACTCGAGGCTGAAGGCGCGACTCATGTGACTGACTCTGGGCTTCGAGACTCACTGCACCATGGCACCTGCAAAGCCACTGCTCACCCCGGCCCGGACTACGGGGTGAGAAGGGGTCAGTTCTGGGGCCAAGGATGCGAGGGCCCAATTTAAGTCCGCAGCCCAAGGGAGGTGTGCAGAAGAGTGGTGAGGACTTGGTACCCCAAGGCTGGAGGGGCCCCTGGAGTAGGCACCACAGGAGAAATAGCTGGCAGCAGCGGGCACCAGCCGTGCCCCACTGATAGGCTGGTAGGTGGGGCAAGAGCGGGCAGCTGGGGGTGTGGGCACCAGAGAGAGGGCTGGGTTCGCTCCCCGGGCAGTGGACACGCAACAGAGGGCCAGCCAGCTGGGCAGAGGGCACCGGAGACGGACTGATAAGAGACAAAAGAACTAGCTCCCGGCCGGCAGAGCTCCCTGGGCAGTGTCTGGGGGGAGAGTGCGGCCTGTCCTCTCCAGGACCCCCGGTGGGAGCGAGGGGCGCGGCCGGCCAGGGCAGCCGAGACTGTCCTTCCTCTCACGCAGGCAGCACGCGGGGCAGCACTGGGCCGGGCCCCCGGAAGCGGGCCGGGGGTGAGCGCCCTCGCAGGCTGTCCAGGTGGGCAGCGCCGGCCGGCCTGTGTGTGGGGGGGGGGGCAGGCCGCGCGGGTCCGGGCAGGTGGCGGCCCCGAGCCCGGTGCGCCGGCCGTCCGGCCGTCCGTCCGTCCGTCCGTCCGTCCTCGCGGGGGCGCTGCGGCGCGGGGGCGCCGGGCCCGGCCGGCCGGGCGGGCGGTGACCTTGGGCGGGCCCGCGCCCCGCACTCACCCAGTTGCCGAAGCCGAACTGCTCGATGGCGTCCAGCAGCAGCTGCTCCTCGCGGCTGGTCCAGCCGCCCTCGGCCTCGGGCCCCCAGAGCGTGAAGCGGCCGCCGTCCACCAGCTGGTAGCCGTGGTAGCGCCGGTGGTGGCCGATCTCGGCGCCCGCCGAGAAGCACTCGGGGCACAGCTCGATGTCCTGGCACTCGGTGCAGCGGAAGCGCAGCGGGCTCACCTCGGCCAGGCAGTACACGCAGTACTTCTTCCCCAGCTCCGCCATCTTCCCCCGCCCGCCGCCCGCGCCCGCCGCCGCCGCCGCCCCGGCGCCCGCCGCGCTCGCCGCCGCCGCCGCCGCCGCCGCCGCGCACGGGCAACCGCCTCCCGCCGCGCCCGCCGCCGCGCCGCCGCCGCCGCCGGCCAGCCGGGCCGCGTCCCGCCTCAGCACGCAGGCGCCCTCGGGCCCGGCCCGGCCGCCGCCGCCGCCGCCGCCGCAGCCGCCGTCGCTCCGCCGCATCGCGCAGGCGCCACGGCGCGGCCGCCCCCGCCCCGGCGCCGCGCTGCGCCTGCGCGCCCCTCGCGCCGCCGGCCGCCGCCTCGCGCAGCGCCGGGCCGACGCCCCGCCCCAGGGCGGCTTGGGAACGCGGCGGCCAGGGAGCCGGGCCGGGGAGGCCAGTCCCCCGCGGCGCGAGCCGACGCCGGCGCCCAATCCGCTCCGCCCGGAGTGCGCTCCCCGCGTGCTATTGGCC